>NC_041227.1:65128227-65184530 GCF_002837175.3 Physeter macrocephalus
GCCCCGGTCCGGGAAGATCCCACATGCCGCGGAGCGGCTGGGCCCGTGAGCTATGGCCGCTGAGCCTGCGCGTCCGGAGCCTGTGCTCCGGAGGGCCACAACGGTGAGAGGCCCGTGTACCGCAAAAAAAAAAAAAAAAAAAAAAAAAAAAAAAAGAGAGAGAGAGCAACCCCAAAACCTTCTGAGATATGCAAATGTTCAATAGAGGCGCTGCGTTCCCGGGCCTCGAGCTGAAAAGAGCTCTCAGCAAACTGTCAAACCCTTGTCCAGATACATCTACTTCTGTCCTGAAGCAGATGCTTTTCATCTACATGATCTTGAGCAGGTTCTTCAACTTCTTTGTGCCTCATTTTTATCATCTGAAGATGGGGATAAGAAGTCATAGGACTTAGAGGGTTGTTGTGAACATGTGCAGAGTGCTTAGCACAGCTTTAGACATGTAATGAGTTATCAATAAATGGTGGAAATTTTCATTAAAATTCTCTTACCCCTGACATTACTTCTCTATCTCTACATACAATGCTCAGATAATAGTTACATGAACATCGAACAGCATCTTTGTCTGTCTTGTTCACCGCTACATTTCCTGCCAGCTCTTAGGACAGTGGCTGGTTCACAGTAGGTATGTAAATATTTGTTGAATGTGTGAGTAAGGAAACCCATCTCTCTTTCCTTCCCTTCCTCCCTCCTTTCCTTCTTTCTTTCCATCCATCCACCCATCTGCCCATCCTTCCATCCATCTCTTCCATCATCCATCCATCCATGCATCCATCACCTTAGAAAGGCTTAACCCACAAGTTTTTTTCTTTCAGTTGTGAGTGTAGTGGCTTTACCCACAGGCTTTTTTTTTAAAATTCAAAATATGTGTAACACAAAATTTACCAGTTTAACCATTTAAGTGTATAGTTCAGTGATATTAAGTACATTCATATTGTTGTGCAACACCTCCAGAACTTTTTCGTCTTCCCCAACTGAAACTGGGTACCCACCACACAATAACTCCTCATTCTCCCCTCCTCCCAGATCAAGGCAACCACCATGCTACTTTCTGTCTCTATGCATGTGACTACTCTAGGTACCTCATATAAGTGGAGTCACACAGTATTTGTCCTTTTGTGACTTAGCCCACAATCACAAAAGCTGTGTGATCCTGGGAAACTTAACCTTCCTGAATTTCCACTTCCTCATCTGTAAAGTGGCTGTAATAATAGTACCTACCTCATGGGGTTGTTGTGAAGCTTAAATGAGATAATACATATAAGGTACTTAGACCAGCGCCTGGCATGTAGAAAGTGCTCAGTAAATATTAGGTCACATAAATACATATTCTAAATCAGCAGGCACTGGTATTGTGCTTATCATGTGTCTGACTCTGTCATAAACACTTTATGATCTTATTTAAGCCACACAACCCGATGTCATTGGTACCACCACTATCATCCATGCTGCATGGGAGAAAAAATAAGGTGCAGAGAGGGTAAGCAACTGCTCAAGTTTACTCAGCTGGTTCATGGAGGAGCTGGGATTGAAATCCAGGCAGCCTGTTTCCAAAGTCCACAGGCTTTTACCATTGCCTCTGCAATCTCCAGAGATGGTCATCCGTCTAGGTCATCCTCAGGTCATCCTAGGTCATCCAGGTCATCCTCAGTCCTGGATCAGCCTATCAACGTGAGTCTGTGGAGGTGTCGGGGCCTCAGATACAAGGAGGTGTCCTTAGAAGTCCATGGAAAAATCACTGAAGATGAGTTTACCATTACTTCCCACGTGTGGTCCTGATCTGGCGGGGCCCTCCTTGTGTTCACTCACACACGTGGGTCTCCTCTGGGCCCCGGTGGTGACCAAGGGAGCTGGGGATCAGGGCCCTCCATCTCCTGCTGGGGCAGACCTGGAGCCCTCCCCAGGTGACGCAGCGAAACCAACGCCTTTTGCCTTTGTTGGCAGAAAGCTCAGCAATCCTTGACCACCCCCTGCCCTACCCAGTTAAGGTTAAAAACAGTGTTTCCTCTCCTGGGCCTCAGGGCCACCTCCCACTGGGCTTTATTGCTTTCTTGACACCCTCGGGAGCCTCTGTAGCCCTTTAAAAGGGGCAGAGCCTGTAGTGGGCTGGCAGCCCCGGTCCTGGAGATAAGAGTGTCCTGTCCGGTCCTGGAGATAAGAGTGTCCTGTCCGGGAGAGCAGGTGCCAGCGCAGGCTAGAGTCCCGTCCTGAGTCACCGCCGCCCTGATGTCTGCAGAGGTGAGTCCGCTGCTGGCCTCTTCCTCTGCAGCCTGGCCATCCACGCGGTTGCTGAGAATTAATTCAAGATTGGGGCACTGGGGGGCTTCTTTCTGGGCTCTCCTCCCATCCGTGTCCCCCTCCGTTTCCCCCCCTTCAGGCAGCTGCATCCATATGTGACCTGGAGTTTGGTGGCGTCCAGGTGAAGGAGCCCAGCGAGGGGGGCAGGTGGCGTGGGTGCTGGTACGAGCGGTTTGTGCAGCCCTGCCTGGTTGAACTGCTGGGCTCTGCCCTGTTCATCTTCATCGGCTGCCTGTCAGTCATCGAGAACGGGACCGACCCTGGGCTGCTGCAGCCGGCACTGGCCCATGGGCTGGCCCTGGGCTTGGTCATAGCCACGCTGGGGAGTATCAGGTGGGAACAGCTCTGAGCACTCCGCCTGGTGCCAACCCGGGGAGCCAGGGGCAGGGAGCAGAGCTGTGGGCAGGGACCCCTGGCACATGCCCAGGATCCCAAAAGCAGTGTGGGTAAAATGTGGGTTGGGGGAGGGGTCAGGCTGCTTGGGTTTGAATCCTGGCTCTTCAGCCTATGAGCTCTGTGGCTTTGACTAAGTCACTCCCCAAACCCAAACTTCCCACCTATGAAATGGGAACAGTGGGAGTATTTTCTAAATCTTATTTCTCAAGCCAACACATGAAGGAGAAAGGCCGGGTAACTCGTCCAGGGTCCCATGGCAGAGCCAGGAGGCAAACCCAAGCTGTCTGTCCCAAACCCAGCATCTCCTGGGGGAGGCACGAGAATGAAACGATGTGAAGAGCTTAGTCCATAGTAAGCGCTCAATCACTGTTGGTTGCTGTGTTATTGTTACCTTTAGGACGGGGTTTTGCTCCAGCCTAGGGTAAGGCAGAGTTATGCAGAAGAACCCGCTGGGGGCGCAGGGAGGGCTGAAGGGTTCCTCTTGCATAGCCCTCGCCTGGACAGGAGCTCCACCGGGAGGTCGTGGGCTCCCAGGAGAACCAACCACAATGACAAATGTCTTGGATGGAGTGTCTGGCAGGGGCTTCTGGAACCTGGTTGGTCTGTATTTAATCTCACACAGAAAACTGATCTGAGTAAGGAAATTGAAATACTGTTTCCTAGAAAAACAGAATGGAAAGAGAACTTAAACATTTCTCTTTAAATATCTAAGGGAAGCTGCAGGGGGGATGAAAAACAGAGTCTTCTGTTCGACGACGGGGCCGGGGTTGAAGGCAACCTTTGTCACTGCTTAGCTGGGTGACCAGGGCAATTAGCTGAACCTCTCTATGTTCAGTGGAATAAAAGGGAATGATAATAATAGCTGATATTTATTGAGTACTAACTATATGCTAGTTCTCTATATGAACATGTATTAATTATCTTTGCAACAGCCTTTATGAGGTAGGGATCACTGAGGCAGAGAGGTGATATAAGTTGCGCACGGTCATATAGCTCTTCGGTGGCAGAGCTAGGGTTTGAACCCAGGCCAGCTGGCAGGAGAGAACATCGCTTTGCACTGCAGGAGACTGCCTATCTGAGATGCCAGCCTTTTATTCAGCCATCTGTTTTTTGTCAACAAATATTTATTCGGTACGTACCGTGTGCCCAGCACTGACTCTGAGGCTATTGGAGCGCCCGACACAGCACCTAGCACCAGAGTAGGTGTTCAATAAGTATTTGTTGAGCAAACCATGGATGAGTAAACTAAGAAGGTGTCTTGACTGTTTTACTGTTAATGAGTGTGAAGTGTCCCAGCCCTCTCCTGGTCGAGCCACACTCTGAGTGACAGTGTCTCTCCCCGTTTGGGCTGGGGGACCTGGTGGTGAGGCTGATGGCCGAGAGGGTTCTAAGTCTCCCTCCTGCAGGAGGCCGCCCCACTTCCACCTTCACCTCTCTGCTTTGGCAGAGCCCAGGCTAAGCTTGGTCATGGACCTGAATTGAGGCCAAGTAAGCCTGGCAGCCCCTCTCCCCACCGGTCAAGTCTGAGATCAGCTGGTGCTTCCTGATCCTGCAGGAAGCTCACCCAAGGGCCTGTGCACAGAGCTGCACCAGACAAGTTGGGGCAGCTGGTCCTGAAATGTCAGCATGTTGGACAAAGTCCCTGTGTCCAGAGCCAGGGTCCTCTGTCCAGTTTCAGCTCAATGCCCTGTGTCCATTGGGTGGGCAGGCCCATTGGTGGGCTCTAAACATCTGGGTTGACATGGGGAGGCCTTGGGGGTCACTATCTCTCTTATTGGGTGTGTCCATCCCGGGCACCAGGGGGACTGGTGAGCCAACCTCTCAGGATAGTTCCTTCATCTGAGTGGGACTGGATAGGATGCCAATGGGGGTAGCAGGGCACTGGGGGGGCCTCTAGGCTCTGGGGCTTGGACTGGTTGAGCATCTTGGTGAAAAGGAAGGCTCTTGACCCATGACCTCTGGAAGGACCAGCCAACTTGAACCAGCCCTTTGACCTAGGTTCGACTTTGTCTAACCCCCTTCACATCCCAAACTCCAGATCCCAACTTAATCATGAGCCTCTAACCGCGATCCTGATTCCCAACGCCATTTGCAGGAACCTCTAATCTCAATTTTACAGGCAACAAGAGTCACACTTTCAGACCAAAAACAGGAATTTTACTGGTTGAGTTCCACCAATAGAAAATTTTATTGGTTGAGTTCAACCAATCAGGAGCTGTTGTTCAGGGCCTGGTTTCTTCTAACGGGGAGGCCAGGATACCTGTTTGGGCTGTGAGTTTGAAGCCTGGGGTCTCATTCTGACCTGTGGCCACGGCTCTGAAGGGCTGGACGCAGCTCTTAGGGGGTCTGGAAAGAGCTGAGGGACAGTTTCCCACCGTATTCTTGTCTGGGCCACCCTGGGGTCTGGGTGTAGGACAGGAATGGTGCTGCCCTCCCCTCCCAGGCTCTCCCCCACCACTCGGCACCTCGGGGAGAGTGGGCGTAATTTGGTGCCTGTTTTCTACCTGAGCTGCCCTTGACGGACTCCGGCCCCGCAAGGCCATCTGGGGAGGTGGTGGGGCTGCTGGGGCCCAGTTGGCCTCACGACTCCTTCTGCTTTTGTGGGTGACAGTGGTGGACACTTCAACCCTGCGGTGTCCCTGGCAGCCATGCTGGTCGGAGGCCTCCACCTGATGATGCTCCTTCCGTACTGGACCTCCCAGCTGCGTGGGGGGCTGATCGGGGCCGCCTTGGCCAAGGTGGGTGATCCCCCAGGGGGCTGGGCTGGGGGCTTTTGCTCTGACGGGGCTGCTGGGGTGGGTGAGGGGCAGGGAGTGGGGACTGTCCAATTCTTTTTTAAAAAATTGATTGATTGATTGATTGGCTGCATTGGGTCTTCATTGTCGCGCACGGGCTTTCTCTAGTTGCGGGGTGAGCGGGGGCTACTCTTCGTTGCGGTGCGCGGGCTTCTCATTGCAGTGGCTTCTCTTGTTGCGGAGCACGGGCTCTAGGCGCGCGGGCTTCAGTAGTTGTGGCACGGGGGCTGAGTAGTTGTGGCGCACGGGCTTAGTTGCTCCACGGCATGTGGGATCTTCCCGGAGCAGGGCTCGAACCCGTGTCCCCTGCATCGGCAGGCGGATTCTTCACCACTGCGCCACCAGGGAAGTCCTGTCCAGTTCTTTTCCTGTTGCCTCCAATGGGATTGGGTGGCACTTTCTACCTCGGAGGGGACACTCAAAGGGCCTTTGGTTTCCTCCAAACCCACCCTGTTCTGTCTGTGTCTGGACACAGCCCTCCCTACACAGACTAGGAAGCAGAATTCAGGACTCAAGCTTTCTGTTCCTGAGTCCGTTTCTGGATTTAGACAATTCTATTTTTTTCATTCATTCATTCATTCACTTCATTCATGCTGCAAACATCTCACTAAGCACTGTCTGAGGGTACAGGATATACAGGGTTATTCTCCTTGAGAAACTCCTGAACTAACTTCTCTGTGTGTTCTCCAGTTTGCCTGCCTTTAAACTGAGTTACTCTACCTTTAATGGGAGTTAATGCTCAAATTACTGGAATCCTCCCATTCCGGTAGGAAGGCTAGCTCTTCCTCTCAGCCACAGAATTTCTATAGCTCTACACGTTAACTCCATGGAAGGACTTCCTTCCTCCCTCTTTGCCTGCCTGACTTCCTTTTCTCCTCTTTCCTTCTCTCTCTTTCCTTCCTGCTGTTCTGAAGTCTCAACCAGGGGCCCTTCAAGTTGGAAGCCTTGCTTGGCTTGTGTTGGGGGTGGGATTGGAGGGAGTGGGGAGGTGGGAAGGGGTGAAGGGGGCACCCTGTTCGCTTGCCTGGGGTTTGGTCTGCGGCTCTAAGCGCTGCCCATTGCAGACTTTGGTCTCGAATCCCATTTTGCTGTCGTCCCTGCCCTGGTCCCCCTGTGCCCCCATTTGAGACCCTGCTCCCCTGTCTGTTTAGAACGGGGCCCGGACCTTGCTGCTCTGATTCCCAATGGAAAGCAGTGCTGGGACTCTCCCTCAGGCCTGGTCACTTGCAAACTTGTCCAACATGATGGAGACCAGTGTGGGGCAGCAGTGGTCATTCACTGGGTGCCCTCCCCCCTTCCCGAGCACTTGGTAGAATCCTCTCATTTAATCTCCAACTTGACTAGAATCCTGCATCAGTTCTTAAAGAGCACTCCCCACCTGGGCCCAGGGCTATTACCACGACCACGCCTACTTTACAGAGGCGGAAGCAGCGGCACAGAGAAGGCAATAATTTGCCCAAGTTCAAATGAGCTGGGGAGCAGCTGAGCCTGGATTTGAGTCTGGGTCCAGAAGCTTGTGTGTGCTGCAGTCTTCCCTCCCCAGGTGTCGTGATGACCCCAAGGCCGATTTCCTGGGAAGCCAATGGGGCTTAAGCTTCAGGGCTCTTCTCATCCCTTCGAAGGGGCCTTTTAGGGGGCTGGTAATGTGTTTACCTTGGTATATGTGTTTGCAAAGTTTGTAAAAATAAGGTATTTTAGTATTCTTTCTCAAAGAGGGTCATGTAAGTTACATACCCTTCAGGCCTACAATACCTGGAGCCACCGCTGGGTTATCCCCATTTACAGAAGAGCAAAATGAGGCTTAGGGAAGTCCAATAGCTCAGGCAAAGCCACACACTAGGAACTGGTGGAGCTGGGATGTGGGTCCAGATATGTCTGACTGCACATTGGACAGGACCCTTCCCTGGCTCAAAAGGATGGGGCCCCTCCTGTCAGCTCCCAGCTGTCTCTCCAGCCCCCACATGAGGCTGAGCACTGCTCTCTGCAGGTGGTGAGTTCCGAGGAGAGGTTCTGGAACGCGTCTGGGGCAGCCTTCATGACAGTCCAGGAGCCCAGGCAGGTGATGGGGGCAGTGGTGGCAGAGATCATCCTGACGACACTGCTGGCACTGGCTGTATGCATGGGCACCATAAACGAGAAGACCCAGGGTCCTCTGGCCCCATTCTCCATCGGCTTCTCTGTCACCGTGGACATCCTAGCAGGGTGAGTGCCCCTTGGCTGTGGGATCACAGCGCTCAGCCCTGGGCCAAGGCTCGCCCCTGGAGGAGGGCAGGTCTGCTGAGCTTGCCTGAGGGTTGCCAATAGAAGACACACAGGCAATGTAAACAGGGGAAGTGGGCTGGCAGGAGGCATACAACAGGGAATGGTGGGGACTGTGGCATCTAAGGAGGCCACCACCATGCACATCTGATAAGTTATCGCTGTGTGGGAATATGGGCTTGGGGTGACCCTTCTAATTTCATTCCAGGGAAGTCAGAAGACTGGATTTTTATGTGAATTTTCTACTTTTTGTAGTATCAATAAACCATTTCTGTGGACTGTGTTTATCCTGCCAGCAGGCAGCGAGGTTTTAGCCTCAGACTTACAAAGAGCTTCCACACCCATTGTCTCGTTTATCTAGAGCCTCTCAGTAGGCTTGGGAAGGGATTAAGGAGACAAAGGATTATTTCTTCCCTTTTATATATGACTAAACTGGGGCCCAGAGAGGACACAAGTGACTTATTTAAGGTCATTGGGAAGTGGCAAATTAAATGAGAGATCTGGGACAAAGGCCCCTGCTAAATATAGGGGATGAGGGAGCTCCTTCCTACAGGCCAACTCCTTCCTTTCCTCTTGGACACAGGACCAAGTGTAGCCTTTCTCTGCTCTGCCTCCAGCCCTAAGTCAGCCTTTGGGAGGTGGAGTCTGGGGAAATGCATGTGCAGAGCTGTGGCAGTGCTTTGATGCCTCCTAGTGGCTTTTGGTTCACTTATAAGCCTACTGACTCATCCAGTTGGCTTTGGCTGCTGGACACAGGTGGGGTCTGTGAGGGGTGAGGCCTGAGTGAGGACCCCAGCTTGAGCGAATGGGGCAAGGGTACAGACACCGGGACTAGAGAGGTGCTCTTGGAGAACAGTCCCTCTTTGGGAGATGCTGGGTCCCTAGCTTGTGGTGCAACAAAGGCCTCAACCAGGTCAGCTAGATTAGAGTTAACACTTGCACATGAATTATATGAGACACATGGGCTCTATATGTGTTTCCTCATTTGCTCCTGACAACAACCTATGAGATATGTACTTTCATCTCAGCTGAAACACAGAGAGGTTAAACAAAGGTCATAGCTAGAAATAGCTGGGCTGGGTTTTGAATCTAGGTCTGCTTGACCCCAAAGTTCATGTAGCTGAAAACGGCTTACTTTGCCTTATCAACTCTGGAGGAGGAGTAGATCCATCCTCCTTCCTGCCATCACTGAACAGGCACTACTTGCTGCCCATTCTTCTAGAAGGGTGTGTGGGGAGTGGCAGGCTGTAGGAAGGACTCCGGGAAGGGGTCAAGCCTTTCACTTTGGAACCTTCCAGGCCGCCATGACATGGTAGTTTAGAGGGGGTTTCTGGCTAGCGTGTGACTTAGGCCTACTTGGGGAAATGAACTTGGGTGAGTCGGGGCTCCTTGGCTGAGATTCTGCCGACCGTTGTGGCTGGGTGTTTGCAGGGGAGCCGTGTCTGGAGCCTGCATGAATGCTGCCTGTGCCTTTGGACCGGCGGTGGTGGCCAACCATTGGGACTTCCACTGGATCTACTGGCTGGGCCCGCTCCTGGCCAGCCTGCTTGTAGGAGTGCTCATCAGGTGGGAATGTGACACAGGGTCATGGCCCATCTGGTGGGCATGGCGACAGTTCCTAGAACATCCAGGTCTAGAGGGCTAGGGACTCACTTGGGTTTGGAGAAGAGAAGAGGAAGCCTTCTTCAGAGGCAAAGATTATGGCTCTGGGACCTTTGGTGGCAAGTGACAGAAATCCATCTGAACACAGCTTTGATCATAAAGGGGAACTCATTGACTCACATAATTGAAAAGTTCACAAGTGGCCCTGGCTTTGGTGGGAGCTCAGACAGTGTCTTCAGGGCTTGGTCTTTTTAGGCTCTACTGTCCTTGGGGTAGATTTCATGCTTAGATAGGCTCTCCAGTAGAGGCAAAGATGCCCACCAGGCACTCCAGACTTACATCCTAGCAGTTTAATAGCTGGAAACAGAGGAAACAGAACAACAACTCTTACAAAGGTCCTGGCTCTGCTGTTCTCTGAGTTGGACTGGTCCACCTTGGGCCATGTCTACCTCTGAATCGATCTCTGTAGCCATGGGGCCAGGCACTTTTATTGGCTATGTCTGGAGCATGAATCTTATCCTGGAGTTGGGGTGAGGTCAGCCTCATCTGAACAACTGTATGGACTGAAAGTAGGGGAGGAGTAGCTCCCCACAGGGGTGCTGTACAGCTCAAGGGACCCTATCCACATAGAACACCATGTTAGTGGTGTCCCCAAGAGCATGCATGTCATGAGATGCCGATCACATAAGACACAATGTGAGCACTGCTCCCTGGAGCTGGGCAACGGGTAATAAGGTTGATAGTGTTATCAGAAGGATAATATCTGCCTGACTGCTTCTCCTCCAGCTCTCTTGTTATGAACCTCAAGCATCCAGAGTGTCCTTCCTTTCTGCTCCAGGTTGTGCAGGGATACAAGTAGGTAGAGTGCCCGCTGTCTGGACGAGGACAGGCACTGGGCTGAGCTGATCTAGACTGCTTGCATCGCTGCCTATCTGCAGTCCTGGCTTAGCCTGTGGATTAGTGAAAAGCATCACAAATAATTCTCTGATGCTTTCAGAATGGTAGAGATGGGGATCTTCAGGAAAAGGGTTAGAGACCCAACAGGAAAGAGTTTCTCCCTCTCCCCAAGGAGATCTGGCTATTGAGGCTGGAGAGGCTCAGGAAGGCATCTCTCTGGAGAATTCTGGGCCTGGAGACATTTGATGGAGGGTTGGGTCTCTCCCGGAGATGCAGAGACCTCACTGGGCCACCTTTTTGGTAGGTTCTTCATTGGAGATGGGAAAACCCGCCTAATACTAAAGGGGCGGTGAAGCTGAGATGGTGGAATTCCTGCCACCCTAGGGGCCCTCAGTGGACCTGTCCTGGACTGCAGACCAGACAGCTCTGCATTTCCTGCCGGGGCAGAGCTCTGAGAAGTGACTGATACGCTTCCCCTGACTTGGGTCTGGCTTTTCAGATGTGCTAGTAGTTGCTTCGAATTCCTTTGTGCTCATCAGAGACCTCAGCCTGGGGAATGTGTTGCCAGCAATGCCCAGAGACAGATAGAA
Source organism: Physeter macrocephalus (assembly GCF_002837175.3). NCBI lineage: Eukaryota > Metazoa > Chordata > Mammalia > Artiodactyla > Physeteridae > Physeter > Physeter macrocephalus. The sequence goes on from NC_041227.1 coordinate 65,139,062, forward strand.
ACAAGCACAACAGAAGAGCTTTTCTTGACAGGGAAGGTCCCAGGAGCAGAAGAATGGGTGGAAGAGGTGGCCGCTTAGGAGTCTCCGCTCACTTCCCTCATCCCCTTTCTCCTTCTCTTGTTCCCCGATTCCTCTGTTATAGAAGGGCCTTCCTTGGTCTGTTTCCTTGCGGCCTGTGCTGTCAATCTAGCTTTGCAATAAATAGTCCAGTGTTTCCTTCCGTGTGCCCACTGGCTGGCCTTTCCTTTCAGAAATGGACACCACTGGGGGGGGAAGCAAAAGTCTGGGTTGAGCTTTAGCTGTCCAGAGTCTAATTAGCTCGAGCCCAGCTTAGAGTCCAGGGCCAAGGCAGGTACTTAGAGTGCAGACCAACCCAAAGCCCATCTCCCACTCAGCCAGAGCCAAGGGAGCTCTGTCTGGAGCTCAGAGTCCATTCTGGAGTCCAGTTTGGACTCTGGTCAGAATCAGTTCCAGATCACAGACCTCAAGACCCTGCTGAAAAGCCCAATGCAGACTCCAGGGCATGGTTCAGTGCCCAAAGCTATCCAGGACATGGACTGACCCACTCATGGCACTCCAGCTGGGGATGCGGGTGGGTATGGGGGTGGACCAGAGCTGCAAGGATTTCCCAAGGAAATATATAATGTGGCATAATACAGGTCTGGAGAGACAGAGGCATTTAGATGGAAGATATGAGTATAGTGAATAACTAAGGATAAAAAAGAATAAAAAGACATGTTCTGAAGTTCACACCTTAAAAGTAGAGTGTGTATCTTCTCTACAAGAATCTATGGGTAATTTATGGAAGGTGATCATTCTAACATTGCAAAGGGGTGCTAGGGAAAAATAATTCTCAACAACGAACAAAAACATCACCCACTTCTACCAGACAAGCAAAATACTCACCTGAGTAAAGAGGAAGAAAATGCTCCCTGGAGAATATTACCAACACAATGAGAGATTGCTTGTTGAGAAAATGGATACTACCCAAATATCCAAGACATTTTGGAGAAAAAGAGAATAATAAATTTCAATAACAACAAACCTATAGAGAAGAGCTACTCAGACAACCTGTGTTCAACGATGTGAAGGTAATTGTAAAAATAGCTACTGACACTAATTGAGCACTTTCTACATGCCAGGATCTGCTTTGTGTTCGAAACATGTGGTAATTTATTTCATTTTCACAACTGTACAGGTACATACTATTGTTATTATTATTTTTCATGTTACATATGAAGAAAGTGAGGCACAGAGAAGTCACATTACTTACTCAGGGTCACTCAGGAAGTGGCAGAGCTGAGATTCAAATCCCAGTGGTCTGGCTCCAGAGTCTGGGCTCTTATACTGTTCATGTAATCTTAAGACATAGTTGCACTTAAAGACAAATAGCGAACATTAACTCACGGGGTTAAGAACAAACAGAATTGTTAACAGAGGAACTATGCAATAATAGGAAGAGCCGTTAGGGTTAGTCAGGAAAGGGTGAGTCTTTGCTGGAAGAACATCTAGTAAGAACTTGTAATTTATCCAGTAGATCAAATGAATAAGCTGAGATAGGAGAGGATGGTAAATGATGTGCTCAAAGAACCCAAGTGAAGAGAGGAAAGGCAAAGAACTCAATGAAGGCAAATTCAAGACCCAACGTATGCGCTGATGGACCTACTTCAGTTAAGAACTAGGACTCTGGAGTTGGCTGAACCTGGGTTCAGATCCCAGCTTCACCACACTTACTAGCTGTGTGACCCTGCCTGGGCAATTTATTTAAGCTCTCTGAGCTTCAGTTTCCTCAGCAACAGGCATATTGTGTGGGTCCAATGAGTTAATGCAATGGGAAGGACTTAACGTGGCACCTGGCATACAGTAAATGTTCAGTAAAAGTTTGAAATCAGAAACAACACATTAGAAAACTCACAAAGAGTGAAAAACATTAAAAGTTACTACATCCTTTGGTGAAATAAATAATGAAATCAACCTTTGGTAAATCTAGTAAATAAAAAAAGTTATATATATATATATATATATACATGTATATATACACACCCACGCATGCATACACGTGTACAGCTAACGTTTATTGAGTGTTTATTATGTGCTCGGCACTGTGCAGAATGCTTTCCATGCATATTTCATTTAGTCCTCACACAACAATCCCATGAGGTAGTGTAGTGGGTTGAATAGTGTCCCCCCCTTAAATTCATGTCCACTTGGAACCTCAGAATGTGACCTTATTTGGAAACAAGGGCTTTGCAGACCCAAGTAAGGTAAGGGTCAAGATGAGACCATACTGGATTAGAGTGGGCCCTAAATCCAATGAAAGTGTCCTTATAAGAGACAGAAAAGGACACAGAGAAGGTGGCCATATGGAAGGACTGAGGCAGAGTTATGGTATCACATGATAGTACCAGGAATCACCAAGAGCTAGAAGAAGCAAGGAAGGATTCTCCCCACAGCCTTTGGAGGGAGTGTGGACTGCTGACGCCGATTTCAGACTTCTGGCCCCCAGAATGGTGAGAGAGTAAATACCTGTTTTTTTAAGTCACCGAGGTTGTGGTCATTTCTAGGGGCAGCCTCAGGAAATGACTACAGGTAGCCACTCTTACTCTTCCCATCTTCCAGAGGAGCAAATGGAGATTCCCAAGAGATGACATTACCCAGAGTCACATAGTTAGTACATTGGTGGAGGCAAAATTTAAGATAAGGTACGTTTGACTGCAGGGTCCATGATCTTTGTCATCACAGGTTACTACTGCTGAATAAGGGACAGTATGTCGCCTGACTACTTGCCCCTTAGTCCCCCATGAAGAGGGGGACAGAAGGACGTGTATGATAACTCTTCTCACTCCTAACTTGCAGTTGGATTTCAAGTCCTGCTCTTCATGTCAATTTCTAGACCACAAGCTCTCAAGAGGAAGATCGATGTTAATTCCTCTTTGTGATTACACATTATTTGGCTCACTGCTGTACAGAAGGGACTGAGTACTTGTTGACTAAAAGAATGGCATAGGCTGATCCTAATGACTCTCAAATTCATTCTGACCCTACAGAGTAGAATCCAAAATTGACCCAGATCACCCAAGTTTACCTCCACCCCTAGGAGGGGACCCAAAACCATTGCTTCCCCTCCGAGTCCCTGGACCCACCATGGAGTTTGGAGGTTTTGACTAGCTTTGTTCCTTTTGGTGTTTGAAACACAAAGCATTCATTCTCCTCCCTTAAAATCTAATTGCCTTAACTGGTTTATAGGAATTGAAAATTTGTAGCCTTAGAGATTATTTCCCCTTAGAGATTTAAAGTCTCTCATCTAACTCCCAGACGTGGGTCAGTTCACAGACTTAAATCTCTATAAAGGAATGAAGATCAGGTAATCTTGTGGAAGGATTCTGATGTAACAACACACATGAATATCCTGAGCCTTTTTTTCTTTTTTAATATTTATTTATTAGTTTTTGGCTGCATTCAGTCTTAGTTGTGGCACACAAGATCTTTCATTGCGGTGCGCGGGCTTCTCTCTAGTTGTGGCACGTGGGCTCAGTAGTCCTGTGGCATGTGGGATCTTGGTTCTCTGACCAGGGATCAAACCGGCATCCCCTGCATTGTAAGATGGTATGCGGGCCTCCCTCTGCTGCGGCCTCTCCCGTTGCGGAGCACAGGCTCCGGACGCGCAGGCCCAGCGGCCATGGCTCACGGGCCCAGCCGCTCCGCGGCACGTGGGATCCTCCCAGACCGGGGCGCGAACCCGGTTCCCCTGCATCAGCAGGCGGACGCGCAACCACTGCGCCACCAGGGAAGCCCTGCAAGACGGATTCTTAACCACTGGACCACCAGGGAAGTCCCTATTCTGAGCCTTTGTCTTTGTTCCCTCTAAAAAGGTTGTGGCCATTTACTCAAGGAAAATATATAAGATGTAGAGGGACTCTCAGATACTGACCCTGAGCAGTTATAATTCTCGAGAACCTTGGGCGCTATTGCAGTTGGCTGCTTATAAAGTCCAGGTGAGAGATACACTTTGTCTGGAATCTACCTCATGTCTAGGTGAACTGGCTCTAAATCCATCCTATGGTTCTTCTTACAGTTTCTAAGAGTATAGTTGGAAATACATCCTTGGCAAGTGACAAAATCTCTACACTGACTCTATGACCCATGGAGTTGGAGCTGTTATGGGAAGAAGGGCTAAGTGGAAGCCACTGGGACTCTTTAAATCAAATAGTAAACCAAAGGCACCACCGTCTCTGGGGAAATCATGTCAAGACTTGTTCCAGCAGCAGAGGCTGTGGTTGAGTACCCCTCCAAGAACACACGCAGTGTGTGCCTCCGAGACTAACTCCACTCTAGAATTAGAGCCAAACATTTTCTGGGACAATGGCAGTGACAACTATCAGAGGACTGCAGCACAGGAATAGCTGTGGACTCCCAAGAGATCCCTGCTAGCTGCGGGGAGAACAGTGGGCTGGAAAGAAACTGAAATTCTCTTGAACTATGAGGATCAGCTTTTTTTTTTTTTTTGAGGATCAGCTTTTATTATCCCTTAGATAAGCTCTCTTTTTCCTTAATAGAAGACAGCCTTCAAATTATGGCAAAAACCAATGGGAGTAATTTATTTTAGACATTTATTTCACATACAAGTTTTCAAGAAGACATCTAAGTGAACATTAATACAAAACAATGAGTAGACATACATTTATACTTGGAATGCATTCAGAGGTGAAAGCTTATCACTACACAAGTCACTCAGACGCTCCTTGCATTTGGGGCTTCCCCAGCTCCCTCAGAGTTGCATCGTGTCTGTCATGGGGCACCAGAGCTCACAAAATAGGCTCTCTCCACTGCAGCTACCTGCCACTGCCTACCGAGGTGACTCAGGGGCTGCCTGCGGTTGAACATGAGTGATTTGTCCTTTCTCCTCACTGAGCAAGCTCCCGGACTGCTCACAGCATCCTCTTGCTAAAGTATGGGGTGGATTCAGTGCGGCCCGAAATGCTGCCTGTGGTGGCGAGCCGGGGCAGTGGCCTGGTCTCATAACCTCTTCCTCTCTACATGATGCCCCATAGCCTCACGAAACATCAGAGCCAGAGCGGTCTTGGCAGTCATGCTCAACTTCTCTTCAGATAAGGGTATCAGGCCCAGAGGGAGGCTGATTTGTCCAGCAACACTCAGAAAGTGGTAGCGACAAGAATGAAACTTGTCTTTTGGCTTCTGGTCTAACGCTCATTCTACGTGCAGGCTGCCCTGAACTGTTTAAGCATATTGTGAAGTTTTCCTCTTTAAAAAAACTAAGGTTTCCTTCCAGATGAATGAAGTAGGTTGTATGTGTGTAATAAAAATGCCAGTAAGAATCACGGCATTTGTGGAAGTAACAAAATAAGCCTACGCAGGGATACAACCAGGTTCCAAAGTGCCCCAGGTAAGAGGTCAGAGAATAAAATGCCTACTTGTTTGCACCACTTTAAAAAAATAGGACTTGGGGTAATTTTTAAAGAAAAAATACAGTATTAGATAAATATAGGTTTAAGTAGTTGGTTGAGGTGAGTTGTAAGTTCTGTTTTTGTAAGTTTCTTTGTTCCAGCAGCCAGAAGAAAGAAAAGCAGTAAGTTGTTAAAAAAAAAAAAATCAGTGTTTGTAAGGTAAATTTTTTTTTGCTTTGGGATCAGAGCTTTCTCTGGTACTGAGACCTAGGAAGAAACCTTCTCCTACGGATCTTCATAAAGGCAATTTATGTGAAATGAGACACAGTAATCAGAGTATGACTGTTCATTTTGACTTTCATGCTCCACCTTAAAAAAGATAAAATACAAACTGCCTTGGTCTAAGATGGTGGGTAGGACTTTCTATTTCTTCAGAAGCAAAGTCCAGTAAGTTAATTTAATACAAGTTCAAATAGTCCACTTACAACTGGGAAAAGGTAAGGGAACCCAAATTTCACCTTAGCTTGATCCCAGACATATGACAGACAGAATCAGTTTATTCCACTGGAGAAGGAATGGTTCTTGAGCCTTTCCTGCCACTGGGGAAACTGAAGCGACAGAGGTAGAGAATATGATTTTAGGCAATTAGAAAAACCCTTTTTGCAAGTGAAGGTGATTTTTTCATTAATAAACTAATTATGTTCCGTAATTGACATGAACATAATTGACATTACCTTTTGCTGCAATAGTTCTTCCATCATATTGCAAGTTCCTTGAGCACAGACACCATGCCTTTTTTCATTTTCATATCCCTCACTGTGCCTAGAACATGGCCTTACACATAACAGTGCTTAATAAATATTTGAGTAAATCATCTACTTTCCTGAATCATGCTTCGATATAATGATCAATCCTGCGTACCTATTACTAAGTGGTGATTTCTATTAAGGTGCATCGTCTTTAGAGTTAGAATTCCAGAACATCGACAAAATACAAGCACACGCCCACTGGCACCACACACACCTCACTGTGCTAGGCACACTACCAACATGAAACCGCACTTACCATTAGAAGTCTATAATTCAGACAACCCAGAGGAAAATCAGCCTACTGAGATGTGAACAATCCTAACATTCCTAACAAATGTACGAAACATTTATCCATGTTTACCTGAGTCGCCTGCCTTCCAACAGGCCACACCCGATTCTGGCACCGTAAGTTGGATTTCTTTCTACACTGCCTACCCTCCTTGGTACTTTGTTGAACAAGTTTCAAAAGATTCAGACATACTCAGATGTCTTCAAATAAGAGAGCATCTGACAAAGGAGAGGAGAGATAAGATCAAAAAAAATGATCTACAGCCCTGACTCTGGTTATCTTTCCACTAAACTTATGACTTCTCCCTCCCCAAAGCAAAGCCCCCCGAGGTTACCTTCATCTTAAGGGTATAAATGCCACTGGCCTCATCCCGGAGTTAACAGCTTTGGATGACCAAATCCCTGGTTTGCAACATCCATAAGTGAACTATCTCCCCACCTGAACCCTTTCTTCAATATTTATCGGGCCAGTGCTGGGGGTTGTCAAAGACATCTTTCAGACCAACTGGTAAATGTGGAAAACGAAAAGTGTTCTGGACTGGAAGTTTCAGTAAATACTTCCACCTTCACTCATTGAGGTATAGAGCGGTATAAATTACTCAGGGTTCTACAGAGAGGTTTATGACCACATGAACAGGGACTAGAAGCCTCAGAAAAGAGAATGGTAAACTTAACAAGCAGCTCTGGAGTGTTGGTCTGGACCAAGGTGGCTATCTGATCTAAAGCAGGTCTAAGGAGTCCAACTGATCTTATAAATATTGAATGTTTCAGGTCTCTACCTCACTTCCTTCTCTATCTCCTTAGAGTTTTAGAAAACTATCTAAAATTATACAATATTATACTGAAGTGTGGGGTTGGGAGGCATAAAATATGCCAACATATCAGGCATACTCTAGATAAAAACCAGAGAAGCCACACATTCAGAACTAGAATGTGTCTGAAATTCTACTTTAATGAGACACACCATGAGCATGCACGCTATTCAATCTGAGGAGGGCATGGTAGTTCAGAAGAGTCAGACAAGGGCACCCAGAACAATTAAGAGGTAAGTGTAGGACTTAGGAGAAACAGTAACAGGAACTGGATTACTTATAGGCTGGAGGAACAGCAGCCAAGAGGCTTTCAGTCTTCAGGTACAGAAAAGGTTAGTCTACAAAGGACGATGGGTGATCAGTTGCTTCTCATCTCTATGGAGGGCAAGGCATTATTTCAGTGACAATACAGGGATTCTACCTTAGCTATTTAGATCAACTTCTTGACACAAAAAGGTACACTGCAACAGACTTCTGACGGAAACTATAAAATCTTCAATCTCCTTTTGTGAATATCTTCAAAACCAAGATGGATCTGATGTGGTTCTCATCAGGCTCCTGAAAGTTCTACCCAAACAGGAAACTCTGATCAAATTGCATCCGGGATCACATGTGGTAGAGAATGAAAAAAACTTGGAGCATTTTTGATCTCCTTGATAACAACTCTCCCAAACACTGAAGGATCTTGGATGTTGTTGGGTTTAGCGATCCCATGGCAGTGGCCTCGACATACTGAAGAGAATTCCATTCTGCACTCAGACACTGTATCTTCTTCACTTTATTAAAGGAAAAGTTGAGACACATAGAAGGAGAGGAACAGACTGATCAAGTTAGAGGCAGAGGTGAGGACAGGATCCAAGTCTTTATTTATATTCTCAAACTTATCTTGGGAATTACACTTTATAGCTAAGAAAAGATTGCTTCCAAGAGTGAGATTAGGGTAAAATGGCTAAGGGGACATTTAGGAAGAGAAGAGATCATCATCAAACAGTTTGCCTGAATTCATCAGTCTTTCCCTTGTGTGGGTTCTCTGGGGCATAGAGAGCTGGAGGGTATGGCAGAAGCTTTTCTCTCCCATGAACCTCCCGATGTTTAGTGAGAACAGAACTCTTACTGAAACGTTTGCCACACTGGACGCACCCGTAGGGCTTCTCTCCAGTGTGTACTCGCCGATGTTCTCGAAATCTCGTACAGTTATTGAAACTCTTCTCACAATCCACACATTTGTAGGGATTCTCACCAGTGTGGACTCTCCTGTGGGCACTAAAATGAGAACTGTTGGTAAAGCTTTTCCCACACTCTCCACACTGGTACGGCTTCTCTCCAGTGTGGGTTCTCTGATGTATAATGAGACTCGAGCTCTGACTGAAGCATTTCCCACACTCTCCACATCTGTAGGGCTTCTCTCCTGTGTGGATTCTCTGGTGGGCACCGAAGTTTGAGGAGTCGTTAAAGCTTTTCCCGCAGTCAAGACATTTAAAAGGTTTTTCTCCTGTGTGGATTCTTTGGTGTCTGATTAGACTCCTGCTTCTACCAAAGCACTTCCCACAGACACTACACTTATAAGGATTTTCCTTCTGGTGGGTCATCCGGCACATGAGGCGTGCGCTCCTTCCAAAGCTTTCTCCATATTTGAGAAGTCGGTAGGGCCTTTTCCCCATGAAAGGCCTCTGATGCATGACAGCTTTCCCTAAATCTCTAGGCTGAGACATCAGCTTTCCCTGTCTGACTCCTTGAAGGTTTTCCCATTGTCTTCCTGAGATGCATTCCCTTTTACAATATTTACCTGGATCAGCATTCTGAGAAACAACCCTTTTAGACTTTTGTATTAATGCCCTATGCTGCTCCATGTCCTTATATATTACCTGTGTTGCATCCTCCTTGATACTACTTCCAATTTCAAAATCTGAAAAAAAAGACAATAAACATTCAGACCAGTCATGTATCAACATAAACAACATGCCCTACAGGCCTTGTCTGTTAGGATCCCTGTGTGCTTCACTGGCCTCAGGCATGGGGACTCTTTCCCGATTCACTGGGCCTTATTTTCTTTCAGTTCCACGAATAGCCAATAATACCCAGCACAAAGTAGGCCTTTAGAAATGTTTTCAGAATTTTATTATAATACAAGCCATTATCCCCAATCTGTATCCTGATTAACATGGGAGCAACTTAGTTTATCTCCCTGAAATTCCACTACAATTCACCCTGCTTTCAAAATTTCTCATCTATATGAAAGTACACTACACTTCATTAGTGTTTAGATCCTAATGATCAAGTCCAAATTCCTCAATGGACTTCTAAGCTCATCAACCTCTAGTCATACTCTATCCAAGAGTATTTCTTTCTTCTCAAATGTTGCTGTCACTTTGTTTTTCTGGCAGTCTCACACGCAGACCACACTAACTCAAATCTTAATTCTCACTGCTCGACAAACCAGAATTATCTTCTCCCCACTCTTTCATCTACATCCCACAGTACATCTTGGATCCCAGCTTTGCCTAGAAGTTTTCTGAACAGAGAGCGTGATGTGGTGACGACACAGGCTTTGGAATCAGACAGCTCTGGTTATGATTCCATCCTGGTCACTTATTAACTGTGTGGTTTTTGTATTAACTTTTTATTACGGAAACTTTAAACACAGAAAAGTAGAGAACAGTACATAAACTGAACTTCCATGAACCACTTACCCAATGATCTACTCCTGGCCAATCTTGTTTCATCTCTATTCCCACACACTCTCTGCTCCCTCTACCTGGATTATTTTGAAGTAAATTCAGACATCGTATTATTTGATCCATAAATAGTTCACAAACTGTGTAACTTAGGCCCAATCCAGGTTTGCATGATTCTCAAACCCTTCTTATGCATTTTGCTGTACTGTCTTGTTTCTACTTGCTAATTTCAACGTTACTTTCCTTCCACATATTGAGCTGAAACTGCCAACATCCCTCAGTCCCAAGTGGGGTGGCTGTGCCCTGGGTTGGAAGAGGAGGGCAGCCATCAATGAATCCACTGACTTAGGTCAAAAGCCCTAACAATGTCATCTTCTGAGGCACTCTGATTGGGTCCAACATTGTTCTGGGATTTGGAGGAAGTTACAGCCTAGTAGTTGCCTCAGACAGAGCCTGATAATTTGATGACAGGTCTGGAGCTCACCTTAAAAAACAAGATTCACAAGAGAAGGACTTTGTTTCCAAAGTTATCAACTTTAACAGTTCCAGTTACAGAGTTAATAATTTCAGCTTTCATTCCCACACAAATACAAATTCCTGTATAAATACTACCAGAGAGCATATGTGTGAACTTCCTTTTCTAACGTTTGTTTTGAATAAGCATAGAGTACAGGAAGGAAAATAATAACAGGTAAGGTTAGAAAGACAAACTCAGATTAAGGACGGCTGTGGAACCTTAATACAAGTCTAATGGAGAAAACTGGTTTGGAGACTTTTACAATAGTTTAGGCAAGAGACAGAGAAACGCTAAACTAGGGTAATGGTTATGGTAACTAAAGAGGGGGGCAGATGGAAGTTCTACAACAGTTGAAAAAACATATCATCTGCCTGGATGTAAACAATGAGAGAGAAGGCATCCAAAAAATCTCTATCTTTTAAGTCTGGATGATCTGTGGGAGGACACAGGGAAGAGCCATAGTGTGGGAAGAAAGATGCTGATTTTAATTTTGAAAATTTTAAGCCTGGGCTGCTGATGAGATGCCTGTGAGGGCATCCAGCGGTCAGCGGGAAACCCGCAGGTGGAGCTCAGTACCAGAATAAAGTCTTTTTGTCTCTGCCTATCCTTTTTCTCATGCACATCACACATAACTGAGACATTTCTGTTTTGAGCTTACTGACACCCCTCCTTGATCTGAGTTTTTCTCACATATAATTCCAAGTTCTTCTTCCCCACAATATTTCTAGGAGATATTAAACATTATCTGCCCCATACACACAAAAACCGAGGCTGAGATCCCAAAAACCAAATCACGAGAATCCAAGTTCCTCCCTTGAACAGAAGCACCATGAGAACAGGGACTCTGTTTTATTCATCGATACCTCCCCCTTTTCTTCAAACGGCACAGGACACACGAGTATCTGCTTAATGAACAGACGTTCATGAGCGATGCACCAGCTCTTCTGATCTGTCAGTAAATCCCACCTCCTTCTTTAGACCACAGCCCCTCATGATCCTTACCACTCGGGCTTTGCAGTAAACCTGGAGGTCCCTGGAATTCTGGCTCTTGTACAATTTCCTCCTCACTCAGTCTCTCACTGCTGGAATATTCAACTATTGCCTCCTGTGAGTCCTCCTCAGGTTCCCAGCCTGTAGGTTCCTGGGGTTCAATCTCAATGTCCTCTCTTTCTTGAATTGAGGGTGATGGGGCTTCCTCTGGGGTGCTGGTGGGAAGGGCAGATGCCCGAGAGTTAATCAGGGCATCCATCTCCTTGTAGAATGCACAGGACTCTAGCACGTGACCATTTTTCACTTTGCGGTAACTCTTCTGAAGGCTTTTGAACTTGGTCCGGCACTGTTCCGGTGTCCGGAGGAAGCCACACTCTCGCAGCTGTTCAGCCACGGCCCCGTACAACTTGCTCTTCCGATGACAGGCTTGCAGTGCTTCATAAAACCGAGTCTCACGGAGGATGTCAAGGAAAGTCTTGGTTTCCTCGTAGCCCCAGTGCACACCTGCCATTCAAGGATAAAGTTCAAAGATACAAGATGTCTGAAACCTCTATACGTTACAAAATATAAGAAGTACAAGAAAACAAATCCCATTCCCTGGAACTATTATATGCCTGCGAATAAGCTTTGCAAGAAATGAAAAGGTCCATATAAAATAACTATAATATTATATTGAAAGACATAAAAGAACTAGAAAGAATGGAGAGACACTATGTTTCTGGATAGGAAGATTCAAGTTGTACAGATATTAATTGTCAAATGAATCTATAAAGTCAAAATCCCAATAGGATTTTAAAATTAAAATTGATGAACTGATCTCAAAGTTTACTTGGTAGAATAAAAATGCAGCCCCCCAAATCTGCCATTGCTATGGTTATTAAGGATTTAGCTGTCTGTCTTTTAAAAATTGTTAGGAATAATGAGCTAGGACACCCAGCAGGAACTTTTCCCCCAAATTCCCTATCATTTCTTTAGCCCGTCTTCTTTGAACAGCAGAACTATGTCCAGAGTAGTGTTTGATGTTACTGAGTCCTCTACTTTGAGAGATGAAACCATCTGTAAGACAGGCAGATGTCCTGCTTTTATAGCAGAATTAAGCTTTTCAGGATATGTCTGAAGACAGTTTGTTAAACATGCTTTTTGGGTGTTTTATAATCTGTAGTAGGAAAGTCTTTTCTGTCCCCTACCTTACTGGGTGGTCTCTTTCAGTCATATCATTGGATTCCATATTTGAAACCACCTACCCTCATGTCTGTGGATTTCCAGAATCATGAATACCTGTATAATGCATTTTCCCATCTTTTTCCTGAGATCTGTTTGTTTTGAATAGGTACAGTCATGAGTACAGTCTCAGATCTCCCAGCCTGGTTTATTTTTCCATTCTACCTAAGAAATTATCATCTTTTCATAAAGTGGAATACAGAAACGTTACTAATAACTGTGACACCAGGCAATGTTTTATTGCATTTTAGCATCTGCAGAATGCCTTCATCTACATTATCTCATTTAACACTAACAACTACCCTCATATTCTTAGCCATATTTTAGACAGAAAATTGAAGCACAAAGTAGTTACATGATATGTCAGCTGTCACACAGCTACTAACTGGTGGTTTAGTTCTGCATGTCCCAGGCCCCAAATTTCAACACCATCTTTCTTTTGCATAGTATCTTTTTTTTATCCTTTTAATTTCAATATCTCTGAATATTGTTTAAGATGTATCTCTTGTGGTTCTGGGTTTTTGAGCATAAGCCACCCATTCTCCTTGCTTTGGCCCGCAATAAGCCTTCCTCTGCTCCAAAAAAAAAAAAAAAAAAAAGATATATCTCTTGTAAGCAATATAGTTTTAAAAAATATATCTGATAATCTTAGACTTTTAAATTTGTAATTAATGATATATTTGGATTTACATCTATCATCTTACTGATTTATTTCCATTTAATGCATCTACTTTGTGATTCTTCTTTTCCTTTCTCTTCTCCTCTTTGAATTTCTTTTTTTTTTTGTTAGTTACACATTCCTTTATGGACTATCCTTGATAGTATAATTATGTATCCTTAACTGTTACAATCTAATACAATTGACTGCATTGTAACAATTCTCAGATAATGTTAGATCCTTAGAACCCTGGACTCCATTTGTCTTCCTTCCACAGACCCCAAATACTCAAAATTCATGCTGTGCTCTAACCCAAAAAAGAACCCTTCGTGGCTGTTACTCAGACTGCACTGGGAGTAACAAAACACCTGGGAGTACTTCCAGTTACATGGCCAATTACAGTGATGACTGGCAAGGTGTGCGTGACAGAATTCCCTGGGTTTGGTCACTTCTGGTCTACTCCTTTTTCCACAAGACCACATCATCCATTTTCAAACCAGAAAAAAAAAAAGCACCATTCTTACCACTCAAGTTTTGAAATAAGACAGGAGCACCACGAAGCTCAGACTTCTGGATAAACTCAACACCCATTTCATCACCATCAGATTCTTCTGCGGCTTCTTCCTCCTCCACCAAATTGATCTGTTCTTTAGCATTGATACCAATTCTCTTTAGTCTGGGGAGAGACAGAATCTCCTTTGGCTTATCCGTGGATGAAGTATGAGCTGCAGGGTTCAACAAAACATCCATGTCCTCAAAGAAGGCACAGGGTTCTAGCACATGGCCATTTCTCACTTTTCGATAACTCTTCTGCAGACTTTTGAACTTGGTCCGACACTGCTCTGGTGTTCGGAGGAAGCCGCATTCTCGCAACCATTCAGCTACAGCACCATATACTTGGCTGTTTCGGGGACAGGCCTGAAGTGTTTCATAAAAGCGAGACTCTTTGAGAATTGCAAGAAAAGTCTTAGTTTCCTCGTAACTCCAATGCACGCCTGCTATTTTTTCATCTTCCAAACCCCACTGCTGCTGCTCTCTCCGTGTTTTCCCTGCATTCCTTGCAGGGGTCTGAAGAGCATGAACTGACTTTTCTTTGATATAGTCGTTTCGTAGGACATTCCTCTTATTAGGGGATTGTAGACCTATTGTCCATGGCTCCTTTCTTTGCTCCAACTGTGCCGTCTTGTTAGCTGTAGACACTGTGTTTCCTAGAGTACGAGAAACATATTTCATGCTAGAGAGATCATCACTGCATGCCCCAGTCTCCTGCTGTAGTACGCTCTCCTGGAACACTTGTTCATACCTGTCCTTTAAAGGTGTTGTTCAGTTCCTTCTCTAAAGTCTTCCTCAACCACGATCATGTACACTAGTTTATTACACGAGTTACTTGGCATAATAATCTACTAACTTAGACTACTGTTTCACTTCTCATATATGTACCACTTCCTTCCCCAGCTAGTTCTTAAAGGAAAACTTTTAAGGGTAAGAAACACGTATTTCATTACCTTCAATTCCCTCTCAGTATCTAACACTGTGTTAGGTTCAGAGTGTGCTCCTATGAACCAGTATTCGTTACTTATAAAGTGTGCTTACACCTGCTCCCCACATCCCCTCACTCCCCCACTCAACACACACATACACACACTAGGGCTATGGGAGATGAGAAGTCAAGAACTTTTGGAGACACTCTGGCGAAGTTAATGGGAAAGAGACGTAAGAATAGGAAAGTAACTTAATTTTTTACTTTACAATACGGTGGAGATCAACATGTCTTAAATTGGAATCCGACCTCCACCACTTACTTTACTTTCTGACCAGGGGAAGTTTCTTAATCTCTCTGAGCCTCAGTTTCCTAAGAAATAATATAATCTATTCAACAAGGTGCTGAGAATATTAAATAAAGGATCATCTGTAAAGTGTCCAATGCCTAATAAGTATGTAATAACATTTAGTTTCCTTCTATAGAAAACACACATAGGAGCTTCACAGGATTCTCCTAGGGAGGCAGCATCAAATCAAATCCTTGCTGCAAGAACCCTGGGGATGGAGATTTGCTTTTCACTTTCACATGAGAGAAGTGTAGGGACAATGAAAGTTCAAACATCTACAAGGACCAGGCAGGCAAAGTAAAGGAGTGAGGTGGCTGGAGTGAGAGCCCTGGCATTTTAGCACGAGCTCCTCCCCTCAGCTGTGGTCGACGGCTGCTGTGAGAGAAGGTGGGCCCATTGTGCCTGACGTTTGATTTTTTTAAGAGATACTGGAAATCCAGATTTATAAACTAATTTTAAATTAAAACACTGTGCAAGGCCCAAATATGTTTGTAGGCTAGACTCATAAGTCTTTAGTTTACAATCTGTGATAAAAGACTGAGCCAGGTGTCTGTGGGCCTGGGCCTTTCCATATGTAATTATTATACATGGAGGCACTGGGCTAAATCTGAATGCCCATAGTATGGTCTCTAACCCACTCATGGCAGATTTTATTAAGACCTCTAATTCATCATTTTACTAGGTCTGGATGCTGTGTGATCCAAGGCAACACTAGGAAACAGCTATTGCGTAGGCAACTTGCCATGTGGCCATCTTTCACTGGCTCCTGTAACAACACTAACAGCAATGACTACTGAGATAACCACACGGGTCTTTGAAGGATGAATGATTAGTGATGAAGTGCAGAGACCCTAAGTAAAAGTTAAAATCAAGGGTCCTGGGACTTCCCTGGCGGTTCAGTGGTTAAGACTCTGCATTTCCACTGCAGGGGGCGCAAGTATGACCCCTGTTTGGGGAACTAAGACCCACATGCTGTGTGGTGTGACCAAAAAATTAAAAAAAAAAAAAAAAATAATAATAAAAATAAAATAAAATCAAGGGTCCTGCTGTTTTGGGAAGAGTGCTTTGTTACTGGTGTGTCATCAGTGCCATCTTAAGTTGATCATTTTTTTAAACTGCTTTAATTACTTTCTGATTATAAACAATTGTCAGTTTATCTTTATTCATTCAGTTTGACACGGCCTATTTTGTAATCTCTGTACTTCAGGGTCTATATGTATTGTTGTCCAACAGAACTTTCTTTGATGATGATGTTCTATAACTGCTGTCCAATACAGCTGTTGAATACCTTAAATGTAGCTACTGCCACTGAGGAACTGAATTTTAAACTTTATTTAATTTTAATTAATTTTATAAATTTAAATTTAAATAGCCACGTGCAGCTAGTGGCTACTCTATTAGACAACAAAGGTTTATAGTATCTATAGTGTGTATTGGTGCACATTTTAGGCCTATAATTTTATTCATAAGTAATCTCTGACTTGTAGCTTACATATGAATGAGCCATATTTAGCCCTATTGTTAAAGCAGATGATACAGCTCTTCAAAAGTTTGCTTGTAAAATTACACTTCAGTTGTTACGTGTGCCTGTAAAAATCTGTGCTATTTAAAAAATTCATAACACGCTATCAAGGTTGTTGTATTGAAATTACTTTTTTTCTTCTGTTTATAAGATTTCCATCCACTCAATGAATATGTGCTGGGCACCACCCATATGTCAGGCTCTCTGCACAGTGTTGGGGTTACTATGGGTTAAACAAAAACAAATCCTAAAAAGACCTTATGACTTTATGGAATTTTTAGTCTAGTGGATGTAAGTAAGTTTATATTTCAATAATATGACAATTATATATAAATCTCCCCAATGTTTTAATCACTAAATTATAAGAATATATAAAAATCTATAATATAAATTGGAAGAAAGGAATGAGTGAGGTATGAGAACATGGTATGCTAGAGCACAGAAATGACTAGACAACCCATGGAGGTCCTTAAAGTGATAACATTTATAACTATTTTATCATCGGTAGAAGTGAATATATTAGAAATCCCCAAATCTTTTATTTGAAAAGGGATAGAATCCTTACCCAGGGAGACCATGTTCCCAATACTCTCCTTTCTAATATCCCGGTAGAGGTCTCTGTGAGCAGGAATCTGACGCACACTCTTTTTGTAGGAAAAACCTCTTGCCATGTGGACATCTTTCACTGGTCCCTGTAACACACTAACAGTAATGACTACCAAGATAACCACATGGGTTTTTGAAGGATGAATGATCATGGAAGAAGCACAGAAAGGCCCTAAATAAAAATTAAAATCAAAGAACCAAGTGTATATTATGTGCCAAACGAAGCAGAAGGTACTATAAAGAATCATAAGAGAGATGATCCAGCAAGGAGTCCCATTACTGAGATGGCTGGGTGCAGTCTCTTCTGGAAAAGGAGCAAGGGGGAAAAAGTCTCTTGGAGGGAGTATAAAAGTTTGAGGAAATCATTGTGACTGAATATCCTAGGAAGTTAGGCTAGAGAGAACAATTACAATTTACCTGGGACCCAACAGGAACTCGTGTGGCTGTTACTTCCTGATCTATGGTGTTCCATTCATCAGCAGGAGCAGGAACCCAGGGAGAAGGCCGAGCTGTAAGAAGAGAAAGAAACAATTAGTATTGCAGGCTCTGCCATTTTATTCATGCTGCTTCTCCTTTTATGAAATGAGCATGTATAAAAACCCGACAAATAGAAATTGGTCATTTTCTCAATGAGTTCAGAACGATGCCCCAAACCACGGTACCCTAAAGCAGGGCTCACAAACACAAATGCTTTTAGGCAGTAGGCAGGTAAAGGCCATCATGAGAGGGCAGAGGTAAGGACTGTGGGGAACTGGAGAGCACATGTTCCACTGAAAGGGTACACCCAGTGTTCAGCTCCAGCTGATGCTTCATTGTGAGACTACTGCCCTGGCACAGAGCTTCTAACTTTTTTTAAAAAAATTTTTAATTTTATTTATTTTATCTTTGGCCGCATTGGGTCTTCGTTGCTGTGAGTGGGCTTTCACCAGGTGCAGCGAACGGGGGCTACTCTTCTTTGCAGTGCGTGGGCTTCTTCACTGTGGTGTCTTCTCTTGTGGAGCATGGGCTCTAGGCATGCAGACTTCAGTAGTTGTGGCACGTGGGCCCAGTAGTTGTGGCCCTCGGGCTCTAGAACGCAGGCTCAGTAGTTGTGGCGCACGGGCTTAGTTGCTCCGCGGCATGTGGGATCTTCCCGGGCCAGGGCTGGAACCCGTGTCTCCTGCACTGGCAGACAGATTCTTAACCACTGTGCCACCAGGGAAGCCCCAGAGCTTCTAACTTTTTCAACAGAAGGCAGAAAGCAGGACTTTTATGTACAATCTCAAGTCTTAAACCTTGAGAACTAAAAACAAACAAACAAAACCCCCAAACCAAAAACTCCTTGTAAATGAAACAAAACAATCCGATTTGGCGCGTGAGTTACCAGTTCGCCATCTCTAGCACAAATTAATCCCCTATGAGTGAATACTGTCCTAAAAAATGTTAGCGTATACAGATACATAGTACTGAACACTACAGGCAAATATACCCCCAGAAAGGTGGAAGGAAGATATGTAAGCTTATATAGTATAAGGCAGTCTGTGGTCTAACTTCTACTCTAGAATTCACTATCTAGGAAAACTTTAAGAATAAATATTACTGTGACCAAGAACTCAAAAGCTTGATCTACCACTTTCTATGGAATCAAACTGAATCACTTCCTTGGAAATACATTATTCCCTTAGGCACACATGGCTGAAATCCTATCTCTTCTTTTAGAAGGAATTCACCTTTCTGAGATATCTATCCCTCAAATTTTCTGTCCTCCATACCCCCAGTAAGGACCTCAAAAGAACAAACCATCTTACTTTAGGAATTCCTTATCACCTGAGATGGCAAAATCCAGAAACACCATGAATTTATCAGGTAAAGTAACTGACAGCATCTAATCCATGTGAACAAGGGAACTTTGATGCTGATGAACAAACACTGAAAAATCCAGAAACCATTAATATTTGCAATGCATTCTATCACAATATGAATTTCAGGAGGGATAAGGAGGTGGGGTCCGAGGTGGTGAATCTTGCCTCTTGAGGAGGGGTTCTGTAAGTCAGACAGATTTGAAGTTTAAAAATAATCATGCCATTATGGGAGAAAGGAAACTAACATTTACTGAGCACTGTTATGCACTGACCCTTTTTACGATGCCTCCTTTAATCTATGCTAACAACCTTAGTATTTTCCTTTTACAGATAACAGAATGGAAAGTTTGAAAAGTTTAGTAACTTGACCAAGACCACACAGATAAAGAATGGCAGAGGCAGGTTTTGAACGCATACTGTCTACCTCTAAAGCCTAATTTTTTAATCTCTATGCATTAATACACAGAGGTTAATTAATATTACTTGCCCGAGATAACACAGGGAGGGGGCAGAGAAAGGCTATAAACCCATGTCTTTTTACTGTAGGCTCAGTGATCTTTCCATTCCTCTCTTTAAGCCTGACACCATGCTGCAGAGGATGGAGAGATCACTGTGGACTGGGAAGGACAGGGTCTTCATTTCCTTGTATTTGACTTGATTCATTAATGTCTAGGGCAGATATGAACACCAGTTGTCTCTTCTCTATGAAGTCTTACTGTTTATCCCTCTCATATGCCACTTCTGTGATGCCTGTCAGTCACTTTTTGAAAAAAAATCTCATTTCCTCTTCCAAACAGTTTTTCCAAGTTGCATATAGTCAGCCAAGAACACACACACTTATACATGCAGCAGGACTAAAAACCACAAGCTGATTGTAGAATGGAGATTCTTAAATAACACTATGAGACCTTAAGGCCAGTCTGGGCAATCTATGTTTTCTCAGATTCCATCTTTAAGATCCCTTTTACTTATGTCACACATATTCCCAAGTCTTGAAGCTAATGAAGTCTTTCTCCCAATATTCAATTTACTTTCAAATATGTATTGAGGGCTTCCCTGGTGGCGCAGTGGTTGAGAGTCCGCCTGCCAATGCAGGGAACATGGGTTCGTGCCCCGGTCCGGGAGGATCCCACATGCCGCGGAGCGGCTGGGCCCGTGAGCCATGGCCGCTGGGCCTGCGCGTCCGGAGCCTGTGCTCCGCAACCGGAGAGGCCGCGACAGTGAGAGGCCCGCGTACTGGGAAAAAAAAAAAAAATGTATTGAGGGGACCCTACGCTGAACAAGTCACAGTGTTAGGGCTACAAAACAAATCTGCCATGGTCTCTGCACTGGGCATGCTCTGAGTTCTTCTTACCATTCTTGGGTAAGGGCTGAAGCTCTCTCTTTTGGTTCAGCTGCTCCTGGTGTCCTGAGTGGAGGCTTTCAGCTCCTTCCAGAGACATCACTCTGGGTTGGGTCTCCACCTGCTGTGGCTGAAAGTCTGCCACCTCCCATGCTGCTCCAAGTGGGGCTTGCTTCTCTGAGTACACAGGACTGCTAACCTGGGAAATAAAGTCAGTGCCATAATGGGAAAAGGGAGTTAAAGAGGGCTAGATCAGGGCCAAATTCCCCCAAGAAAGATATCAAAGAAGGATAGAAGATGTGAGAAGGAAGGAAAATTTCACTCCATTCCCTATGGGACCTCTGAGGGCATCAGGTTAATAGTATTGTCCAGAAGTCTGGGCATAAGGGAATAGGAGAGTGCTCTTTATTAGTATACAGAGGGGGAAAATCTGTTAGGAGTGAAATACAGAGCCTCCCTGTTATCGAACTAGACATTATTTGAGTCCTTGTATCTATTAGGTTCACAGGGAAGTGAAAGTTCTCAGAACACTAATTAATTCACTAGTGCACTTAAAACTTAGAAAATTAATCTCGACATCTAGTGTCTATTTCTGACCAACACAGCAACTTGCTAATAGTCAGATCTTTACACAAATCCTGTGCAAGGTGAAAGTGCAAATCTTGCAGGATTTCATGAGGTTACTGAAAGGGCTGTTGAAAAACAATTGGAAGAGCATGGAAAGCCACTGACAAATAAGAATCAGCAATTAAAATGGAGAAGAGTGACAAGGATGATGACATTGAGGGCACTTCAGAAGACACGGATTGGAATATTAAAGGATTACAAGAGGCCCTGGGGTAACTGATAAAGTCCTTTCTTTCCTCTTCTTTTTGGGTGGGGGGCAGGGCAAAATAGCCCTCTTTAGGATCAAGCTACAAAAGTAAAATCCTGTGAAGCATAATGTACTGTTCTCTCATATAATTTTTTGGGGAAATGTTATGCAAAGATTTAAAACAAATACTTAGATGCATAATGTTTAGTGTCATTTGCAAGACAGTAGTTCAACCAAAGCTTTTTTTCTATTTAATATGAAATTCTGATCCCTTTTAAATAGATTCCCTTTAAAGGTCTTTCATTATTACCATTTATCCTTCCATAATTTGCATTTCCTGCAATGCATCCCTTGCCTATCTTCCTTTTCACCCCTTCTAGTTAAATACAAAAATCTGGAAAATCCTCTCTCACCTGCTGTCTTAGTCTTCCAGTCTCTTTCTCCAAGTGTATTACCAGGGCCACCGCCTCCTCTCCACTTTCCGGACACTGCTTCTGTGCCCACGCCTGAATCTTCTCGGGTAAAATGGTGAGAAACTGCTCAATCACCAGCAGCTCCAGGATCTGTTCCTTGGAACGCGTTTCTGGCTTCAGCCACCGGCAGCAAAGTTCCCAGAGTTTACTGAAAGCTTCATGGGGTCCGGTCACATCCTCATAACAGAATTGCCTGAAGCACTTGCGAAAAGTCTCAGACTCAGAGCTGTCCGATCCTTCCAGAATGGGCTGCGATGCCCACTCGGGCTCCTTTTCCACCTTCATTATTAGGCATCCCTCAACCTCCAGGGGCGCGTCGATCTGAGGGTCCAGGGATGCAGCCATGCTCTAACCCGGGGGTCAACCTCACGTCTAGCTCAGAGACTCGAAGAAACCAAACCTTCGAGAGCTCCCTGCTAATGGTTTTGGAAGTGCGGGAAGGCAGGGAAGTGAAAACGGCAGCGTCAGCAGGAACAGGGTACCCCAGGCTGATTAATCAAATCTATCCTAGGCCCTTGAAAAGGTGAACATGTACCCTAAGGTCCAAGAACTCAGCCTCTTCTTCCAACAAGATGTGTCCCCGCGTTGTGGTTTCCCAGGGTGCATCTTTTAGTGCAATGTCGGAAAGAGCAACGCTAGAGGACTGGGAGAAAATCAAGGGGACGGCGGACAGGAGGGCGGGGGCGGACAGCCGGGCCGGGAGGGGGTGTGTCAGACACCCGGGGAAGGGCCCGAGAGAAGGGAGGCCCCCGAGTGGGTGGGGCCGGATGCGCAGGCCCCGCCCGGCCCCGGGTTCGAGGCTCGGGGCACGGCAGCGCGCCCAGGCCGCTGCGGGTGGCTGGTGGGGGCCGACGTTATCCGAGGCCAGCGCCCGGCTCTTCTGGCCCAAGGTGGCCCGGGCCGTCCTCAGGAAACCTCCACACGCTGAGGAAAGCCGCGAAGCGGTCCTGTCCCTAAGGGGAGAGAAGCCGCGGGGACCAAACAACGCTTCGTAGGGTGGCGGTTGCAGGGTCCTCGCTCGCAGCCTCGTCCGCTCTGTTCCCGGACTGCGCGGGGGGCGCTGGGAACAGCGGCCACGCATGCGCCACTCGCGCCCGCGCGCCGCGGGGCTCAGCGGAGGCTTCCTTGTCGGCGAGGGGCTGGGGGGAGGGGGCGGCGCGGTGGATTCTCGCGAGAGCGCGCAGCGCACCGACGCGCTGCTGAGACACTTTAGGAATGAGAAGGGTTGTGGCGGCTCTTCCCCGGGGCGGACGGACACACCGCAGGCACTTTGCAAGAGACAGTGGAACAGTGTGAGAAAGGGGAGTGGGCGTTTTCCGTCAGCCGGGGAATCTGGGAGGCTGGGAGAGTCTGTGAGGTTGAGGAACGCTACTGAGGAGGCGGCGCGAAGTCCTTTCTGACGCGGGGTGTGAGGACTCGTTTGCCTGGCGGAGGGTTCCGTCACGCGCTGCGAAAGGTCGCGTGCTGGAAGGGCTGCTGTAGGCGGCGACCCTCGGCGGGACAGCGGCATTCGCGGAGGGACACGGTGCCGTCCCGGACTTCCTTTTGGGGAGTATACGTGAATGTTCGCATCTATGAATGTCCCCATCCGTGAATGTCCCCATCCGTTGCCTGCGGAGCAGCGGGGGCTGCGTTTCTCCTCGGGGGCTGCGTTTCTCCTCGGGGGCTCTTACTGCCCCGGGCACCGGGGAAGTCGGTGTAGCTAAAACTGTTGGGAGAGGATGTCATCTCTGGCTCAGAGTTCCTCGGAGCAGGCCCCAGCTTCCTCCTGGTGGTGGCAGGAGGAGCTGTCCAGTCTCTCAACTTCTGTGAAACCCCAGAACTGTGCCCGCCCATCCCTCCCTCCTTCCCTCCATCCCTTTACTGAATAGGTGCCAGGCAAAGCAAAAATCCCTGTTCTGGGGTTGGCGGGTAGACTATTAAAAAATAAAACTTAGTGACTTTTTTTTCTTAGAGACGGTCTTAGTTAAAACTTGACATGCAAATTCTAGCAGCCAAGAGGCATTAGATGAGCATCTGTTGGGCAGCTAGTAGTACGTGCCAGAGGTTGTCTTTACACAGCTGTCTACAAGCTTAGGTTATTTCATTTATTTGGTCACTTTTTTTGTTTTTTGCGAGACATGGTGATAGGTGGTGAGAAAAACAAAACAAACAAAAAACACAGCATCCTTTGCCACTTTTGAGCTTTCAGTCTGGTGGGAGAGGCACGTGTTAATCAAATAAGCTACAAACTAATGTACAGTTGTAACTGCGGCAGGTACTGCCGACGAGTACATGATGCTTAGAATCTGTATATTAGAGGGAGTTGACTTAGGAGGTCTAGGAAAGTTTCTTTGAAGAGGTAAAGCTAGGGATGAGATCCAAAGGAAGAGTAAGAGCCGACTAGGCAAAGTCTAATCCTCACAGAAATCCTATAAAACAGGTAAGATTACATCCGTTTTAGAGTTAAGGACATCGACAGCTCAGTGAGGTGATGTATCCGCCCAAGTTTACTTTAGACTAAGTGGCAACCCACGATTCTGAGTCGGCTAAGAACAGGGTCTTTTATATGCTCCTTGAGCCATTTGGTGTTTTTAGGAGAGGCAAGTGTCACAAGCACCTCAGGGACATTAGCGAGCAGGGGTCACAAACTCGAAAGGCTGCAGGGCTCAGGCAGATAACATAATTGAGTGAAGTAGAGTATAAGACAGTAGGGAGGGCTTACCTGGTGGCGCAGGGGTTAAGAATCCGCCTGCCAATGCAGGGGACACGGGTTTGAGCCCTGGTCCGGGATGATCCCACATGCCACGGAGCAACTAAGCCCGTACGCCGCTATTACTGAGCCTGAGCTCTAGAGGCAATGAGAAGCCCGCCCACCGCAACGAAGTGTAGCCCCCTACTCGCCACAACTAGAGAAAGCCCTCACGCAGCAACGAAGACCCAATGCAGACAAAAATAAATAAATAAATATATATATTTTTAAAAAGACAGTAGGGAATGGGGAATAGTGGGGATTGCAGTGAGCTGGAGGCCATCTTTTCTGTCTAAAGGAAAAAGCCAGGTGAAATTATCACACTTTTAAATAATTGGCAAATACATTCATCTGTCTCCCCCACTAGACTGTTAGCTCTATGAAGCAGGACTTTATTTATTTAACGGTTGTGTTCCAGGTGCTTAGAGCAATGCCCTGCAGATGTAGGCACTGAACCTCATCTGCTGTCCATAAGCTCTGAGTAATTCTTGCCACGTGTGCACAGTTCCACAGATTTTGAAGCACACTTACATTCACTTTCTTATTTTATCCACCAGCGTCTGTGTTGGCTCCTTATTTGCTTCTGATGTGGGTACTGCATGAAAAGCCCCCCAACCCCCTCCCCCAATCCAGGAAGTATTTAGGTATGTCTTCCTATTGTACCTGTCCACCCTCTTCATGTTTTAGTTCCTCTCCCTATGTATTCGGTATCATATCTCGACTCCTTCTGCTTATCTAGCCCATTTTAGGTTTAGAGAATGCTTTGTTGTTGTTTTAGTTCTGACCCCAAACTTTAGGTGTTGACCTTGGGCCCATCATCAGAACCAGGGACCCCTTCCCTACACTCAGCCTCAGCCCCTGCAACTGCAAGCTGCCCCCAGCTGCCTCTTGCCAGGGGAGGTGCATGAAAGGTTTCATTTCTTAGAAACTACTCTCCTGAGACATCTTGCTCCAGAATAAAGTGAACATCCCTAGACATCTGAACTCCCTAGTCCCTCATATGATCTTGAGCGAGACAGAAATCTCAAGCCTGTAGGGGACAGTTATAGCTTAGTCTCCTTAAAGCTCGTCTTGGAGTAGAGGGTATTAAAGCTTGCTCTGCATTATCTCTTAGGTGCAGGATTATACATTCTTCAGGAATCATTGTTATTTTTATTTTTTTGTGGCCTCTCAGTGTTACATGCACACCCACGTATATGTATATGTTTAATGGAAAATTTCACACATATAAAAGAGTAGAGAGAATTAACTCTCGTGTTCTCATGCTCCAGCTTTAACAATTAGCAATTCATGGCCAAACTTGTCTTCCCTTTATCTACTCCTCTGATCCTGGATTATTTTGAAACAAATCCCAGACATCATATTATTTCATTTGTAGCTGTCAGAATGTACTGCTAAAAGACAGGGACTCCCATCTTAAACATAACTTCAATATAATCACAAACGCTTCCCCATAGCATAATAATTCCTTAGTGTCATCTTTTAAGAACAGCTTATTTGTTTGAAAGGTGGTTTGCAAAGGAAAAAAGGGTCATAGATGCTGGGCAGGTAAAAAGAACAAATGTCCTTCATATTTTCTAGTTAGATATTTATGTTTACTTCAGCTTGGAAATGTTGGCACCTTGGGAACAGAAGAGCAAATTGTTGAAAAATTGTTGAAATCGATATGGGTCAATAAATGAAGCAGATCATGCTACTCAGAGACATCTTGGAAGAGTGGGTGTTTTCTTAAGACCCCATCCTCTGAGTTGACCCCAACCCTGATGTCACGCTCTTCCCATGATCCCCAGGGGAACATTCACACCAATCTCTCCTTGGTAGTACATCTGCTATCACAGCTGTTATTTTATAAGTAACCTTAGAGTGACCTTCTGCACCATTTCCGTCTGTCCATGGTGCTGATCCACCAGCCTTTGGCCAGCAACCAGAAGAGCTATAACTTGCTTTTGGCCAATGGGATTTAAGGTAGGGTTACCATAAAAGTGAACATTAAATATACATTAAACAGTTCCAAGAAGTGCTGTCAATGCTTATGCTCAGTTAAAAAAAAAATCCAAGCTGAAAGTGAAAAGGTTGAGTATGTGTGTATTAGTGTGTCTATTTCAAACATAGTATAAATATTTTCAAATGTAATTTCTTAACCACATTATAACTAATTGAAATAAATTTCCATTTCATAAATTAAAAATTGCCTCTCCCACTGGTTCACTAATGGTGGTCAGATAGTTGACAGAATAACAACCATTAATATGTCCCAGTTCTTTTCACCCCATTGAGCAATACAAAAATGAAAAATTATCTTAAAAAATTATCTTAAAAAATTATTTCTTAATGTGCATATATAATAGTCAACATTTTTTTTTCTGTATCTCTCTCTAAGGCACCATGCTAGGCACTAGTGGGATAGACAGAGACATAAGACATAACCCTTTTACTCAAAG
The DNA here is from genome assembly GCF_002837175.3 of Physeter macrocephalus. NCBI lineage: Eukaryota > Metazoa > Chordata > Mammalia > Artiodactyla > Physeteridae > Physeter > Physeter macrocephalus. The sequence continues at coordinate 65,166,036 of NC_041227.1, forward strand.
TATTAACAGTAAAATGGGGAAAATTAGTCATAGAATTATCATATATTAGAATAAATGAGGTGGTGGAGGGATGCATGAAGGCCTGTGACAGGACAGAGTATAACCTCTTTGGCTACCAGACAGAGCTTCATAGAGGGAAGCTGAGTGATGTTTAGCAGGAGGGGGGTAGAAAGGCATTCCAAAGAGAGGCAAGGTCATGAGCATGACTGGTATTTTCACATAATGGTATGAAGTTGAGTGTGCTGTGAACTTAGCATGGGGGAAGGAAGTGGTGGAAGGTGAAGTTGTGTGCACAGGCTGGAGAGAATTTGGACTTTATGATGAAGGCAATAGAAAGCGTGCCCATTTCTGTAGGAAGGTGAGGGCATCTCTGTATCTTTGGGAGAGTTCTCTCCCTTATGGACTTCTGGGCTAGATCCACTATGGAAAGAGGATGCTGAGAGAGTACTCAGCATACAGCAACTTGAGTAAGATGATTTCTAGGGTCTATTAATTTTTCTATTCATCCACCCATCCATTAAGCACATATAGAAGCTAATTATGTTTCAGGTAAAGTGTTGAATACTGGACACAGTGGTGAAAGACATACACGAGTCTTGCCCTTAAGGAGCTTACATTCTAGATGGAGATTGGAGAAGGAGAAAAATAACATGCAAGGAAACATATAAGTAAGCAAGATAATATCAGGTTCTTATAAATACTAAGAAGAAAATAAATAGGATGATGGGACAGACTGTAACTAGGCAGGGGTTACTTTAGAAAGGCTGATCAATGAAAGGTTTCTCTAAGGTATGATTTTTGAGCTGGAGTCGGAAGGGTGAGATGGAACCATAGATGTGCAGCTTGTAGAAGAGCATTTCTGGAAGGGGAAATGGCAAGAGAATGAAGACCTTGCCATTGAAGACGGGAAAGTGTGGAGTGTTCTAAAAACTGAAAGGAGACCAGTGTGGCTGGAGCATAGTGAGCCAGGGGAGGGATGGGACCAGAGTGCAATGCAGTGCCAGGTACGGGCCAGACCATGTCGCGAGAGCCTTGCAGGCCATGGCAATTGATTCTAAAAGTGGACATTTAAGGATTTTAAACGAGTGAGTGACAAGATCTGATGTACACTTTAACAAAATCACCCTGGAGGATGTTGAGAGTGAATTGGAGCGAGGCAAGAATGAAGGCAGTGTGGCCAGATATGGGCCTCTGGATTTAGTTCTGGCAAAAGGTGATGGTGACTTGGACTTGGGAGTGACAACAGAGGTGGAGAGAAATGGATGTGTTCCATATGTTTTGAATGTAGAACTGTCAGGACTTGGAATAGCTTGGTTATGGAGCATAAGAGAAAGAGAGGAACTGAGGATGGCTCCTGGATTTTTTATTTGAGGGTATTTGGGTTGATGGCACTACAGTTTTTGATGTGGGGAGAACTGGTAGCGACCTGTTTTTTGGAGTGGAGTGGTGGTAGGAAAATGATTAATTCTGATTTGGATGCGATAATTTTGAGATCTCTATTAGATATGTGTCAAGTAGACAGGTGGGTATACTTCAAGGGGGAGGCCATGGGTGGAGATATAAACCTGGAGGTCATTATCATACATTAAAAGCCATCAGGCTTGATGAGAACATATAGGAAAAGAGTATAGGTACAGAAGGGAAGAGGAGGTAGGCCCATGCCCTAGAGCATGCCATCATTTAGCAGACCGTGGAGGAGGAGAATTTTCATGGGTTGAATTATGTCCCCCCAAAATTCATATGTTGAAGTCATAACCCCCAGTACCTCAGAATGTGACCTTATTTGGAAATAGGGTCATTGAAAATGTAATTAGTTAGGTTAAGATGACATCATACTGGACTAGGGTGGGCCCCTAGTCCATTATGACTGGTGTCTTCATAAAAAGGGGAACTTTGAAATCAGACACACACACTGCGAGAAGTCCACATGAAGATTGGAGTTATGCTACCACAGTCAAAGAACTGCCGGAAGCTAGGAGAGAGGCCTGGAACAGAGCCTTCAGAGGGAATGTGGCTCTGCTGACACCTTGTTGTGCCACTCAGTTTGTGGTATTTTGTTACAGCAGCTAGCTAACCAATAGAAGAATCTAGCATGGAAGACTAAGTAGAAGTCACCAGAGAAGTAGAAGTAAAATCACTTGAGTGTGATGTCATGGAAGCCAAGGAAAATAGGGGTTGCAGGAAGGGAGTGGCCGTTTTTATTAAAGGCTGTTGAGAGATTAAATAAGAGGAGGATAGTTAACTAGATTGGACTAGATTTTGCAATATTTTGGGGGGTTCTTGTCCCCCCTCCATGTTTGAAATTGACATTTGATATTCACCCATTGCTGATGACTTTGATTTATCAGCTTATCTTCAGTGTTAGAAGGGACTTGGTGTGCTGCCAGGTAGAGTGAGCTGGTAGTTTTTCTTCTGGTTTGAATGTTTCTTGTCTCTCCTGGGAGTTGCAAGATATTTTTGGCAATGTCCTGTGTCTTCCTCCTTTGTGTTCAGAGTCACTGCTTTATTCTGTAGGAAAAGGTGGTTGCTACCTACTCCCCAGTGGCATAAGAATCTCAGTGAATGAGTTGACCTCTCAACTGCTCTGAACTCAGGTCTCCGATTACTCCATTCACCATTCACTACCCACTGCTTCCTGTTTTGAATGTGGACCATCCCAGAAACCACTCCCATCTTCACAGCTAATCCCTTTCTGCCCATTTTTTAGCTCTTTTCCTTCTGTTCAGAATTTATGGTCCTTTGCTGTACTTTTTCTTGATTTTTATTAATGTTATGTGTTTATTATTTACCAATATCTTTTCTTGGGTCATTTCTAGGAATTTGGACTGAGAGCAGAGGTAGGCACATGCATATGTTCTGACATCTTAAATCAGTCCTCTGATACATTATTTTTTTGTGGATCAGTGTTGATTCCATCATTATGCCATGTTTGTGCTCAGGGAGCACAGATACCTCCTGATCACCAGGGTCTAATCAGAACTCACTGGCAAGTCTCCTTGGACATTTCTTCTGAGCTATGCTATTTGAGTCAACAACACCAGTGATAATGCCCAATAAATATAGCCTTTTATCGATTTAACAAATAATTTGTTAATTATGTACTATGTACATATCACTGTTGGTAATACAGAGAAATATAATACAGGGTCTCTATTCTTTTTTCTTTCTTTTTTTTTTTTTTTGCGGTATGTGGGCCTCTCACTGTTGTGGCCTCTCTCATTGCAGAGCACAGGCTCCGGACGCGCAGACTCAGCGGCCATGGCTCACGGGCCCAGCCGCTCTGCGGCATGTGAGATCTTCCCAGACCGGGGCACGAACCTGTGTCCCCTGCATCGGCAGGCGGACTCTCAACCACTGTGCCACCAGGGAAGCCCTAGGGTCTCTATTCTTAATGAATTCATGATCTACTTGGGAAAAAGAGGCAGCCACATGAAGGATGTTAAATGACAGTGCAAGAATTAAGCAACATGAAGTCTTTTTTGACAAGAGCTATTTCAGTTACAAGTGAAGAAATCTAGGTTCATACCATATTAAGTTAAAAAAATGTTAACTGATGTGTTTTAGTGTCCAGAACAGTAGGGCTTCAAGATTTGTTGAGTGAAGGGAATTTGTTTTCTCATATAACTGAAATGTCCAAGGAAAGTTTAAGTTCAGGCATAGCTGTATCCACAGATCCAGATCATGCCCTCAGCCATCTGATTCTTCCCTTTATTCAGCTCTCCTTTCTTCTGAATTGGCTTTATTTTCATGAAGGTTCTCGTCACCATATGGGTAGCTGCTGGTCTTTTGAAAGAGAGTACCCCGTCCTTTTTTTTTTTTCAATAGTTCCAGCAAAAACTTTGGGGCTGACATTCATGGGGTTGGTTGATTTGGGTCATGTGCCAGTTCCTGAACCAATCATTGTGACTTGGGGGATGAAGTACCTGATTGGTCAGGCCTGGGCCACGTGTCCATTCCTTGAGCTGAGCTCTCTGAGCCACTTCTAGTTCATAAACTGGTCCCTGTACAAGGAGAGTGAAAAGAGGCAGTCACTCCAGATTGGTAGATGGCAGGGATAACAAGCAAGGGAACTTATTTATGAGGCATATCTTGGGTGGCCACAAGATGAGTAGATCTCTGAAGTCACCCCCCAGAATCTTAAAAGTTTATATAGAGGCTTTAACAGGGTTCAGTCATGAATACTGTCAAGATGGTCTCAATAACACATTACTGGGCTTCCCTGGTGGCGTAGTGGTTAAGAATCTGCCTGCCAATGCAAGGGACATGGGTTCAAGCCCTGGCCCGGGAAGAACCCACATGCCGCAGAGCAGCTAAGCCCGTGTGCCTCAACTTCTGAGCCTGTGCTCTAGAGCCCGCGAGCCACAACTACTGAGCCAACGTGCCACACTGCTGAAGCCCGTGTGCCACAACTACTGAAGCCCGCACACCTAGAGCCCGTGCTCCACAACAAGAGAAGCCACGACAATGAGAAGCCCATGCACTGCAATGGAGAGTAGCCCCCACTCACCTCAACTAGAGAAAGCGCACGCACAGCAACAAAGACCCAACACAGCCAAAAAAAATATAAATAAATAAATAAATTTATTTAAAAAAACACAACACATTATTCTCTCAAGGCTGTCCTTGAAATGGCTCCCACTGTGGGCAGAATGTACATTCCAAGGATGCAAGGACAGGGGAGTGGGTGAGGAGCCTGTGCTTACCTGGGACCAGCTTGTGGGTCAGCTGGCGGTCACGTTCTCTTGGTGACCTTCTCCAACGCTCCACTTGGCCCCCATTTCCACAGTGGGCCCTGAGTGGTCAGCAAGGGGGTGTCACTAGCATGGAGGTGGCTCGATGGGCGGCTGTCTGGCTGCACTGGAGGCAGATGCCACAGCAGCCATAGAGGCACATGCAGGAGAAAACAGATCAGGAAAATGATTCCCAAAATAAGTAATAATTTTTTTCCACTGAGAGTCCCATGACCTGAACCATTGATTTGTTAACCTCCCTAAGCTGGGGGTCTGATCACTCAAGGCAATCACTTGTGTCCTCACGTGGTTTAATAAAGATGATACATTAGCTGACTCATCAGGTATGAACACACAACATCCTGTTTGGATAACGGCACAGGTGCCTCCTTGCGAGGCAGCAATAACGTCTAAGGCCGTCCTCTTTTGTAGGATGGCTTTTCTCACTAGACACATTTCAGTGTTCAGTAAGGACAGGCTTTGCCGGCTGTCATTGAAAGCTTGCTGGGTGAACTTAGTAAGGGCTTCTATGTGTGCTATGATGTCCTTCAGGCCAGTGGAGGGGACAAAGTGGAGGCCAAATGATCGTACCAGTGGAAAACAACGTGCCCATCTGGCCTTGAGGAGAGAGAGGTTGGCAGTTTGTTACTGTGGTTGGATTCTCCCCTGGGCTCAGGAAAACCCAGGGTGCAGCAGCCCAACCACAGGTAGAAGCCACGGCCAAAGATCTGAGCCACACAACCATTGGGTCCCATTTGGGGCCACCCAATAAGTATCTGGGTGGTGTGACCACACAGTTCCAGTGATATCCATCCCCTATTCCTGGTGCAATTGGGTTGCTTCTTTTTAGAGTGATTTTTCTGTTACCAACATAGAGTTGCCCAGGTGCTTAAATGTCCACAACCTGAGGTGACCCACATGAACCCATCCCAAATCTGCTTGCAGCCACCCATGGCTCTGATGGTGGTATTTTTAGGACCCTTCTCGTCACCAGTTTGATGGGCTGCCTGTGTAGTTTGAGTGACCAAAAAAGAGTACCCATACCCAGTGTTATTGATCGTGGGTGCCACAGGCCAGGGTTCTGGATCAATACTCGTGATATCAGATGAATTAAGAGTACTAGTCCTGGCTTGCCCTTTCTTAATGTACTGCTTTAGGGCCTTCCAGTCCCCTCCCTGGAGTGGTGATACCCACCATGCTTGTCCTGACGAGCTGAGAGGGGCAGCTGCCCACATACCTAATAGGTGGACTGATTCCTTTACCGGGCATGCAAGTGGGCCCACCGTAGAAAGGCATCTCCATCAGGTGCTCATCTGTGACCAGACACCACAGGAGCAGCAGAAGTCTGAGGTCAAAAAGACAGATACGTAGTAGGAACTTGTATGGGGAGGTCTTCCCCTTCTATGTGAACTACACCTGTGGCCTGACCCTTGGATGTTAATGTGGCTGCAGCTTTAGGAACTTGATCTGGTTGTGCTTCCGGGGAGGCAGACTGTCAGGCGTGAGGAGGTGGACTGGGGGTGGGATATGCCGGGCCAGGACCCCACCTTCTCCCCTCTTTCAATGGTGCGTGTTCCATTCCAGGTAGAGTGTGTTTCAGCAGGTCGGGCTTGCAGCGAGACAACAGGATCCCGGTGGAGACTGAGTAGTTCCCCCTCACCCAGGGGTGTGAAGTAATTTACCATCCCAGTGGGACGTCCCATTGCAAATTCCAGTAGATAACAGCTTCCCCAGGCGTGATGGGGCTTGGTGTTCTCAGCAGCGCAGCGTGTTGATCCTCAGTGGGAGTCGGGGCAATGTCTGTCTCCTGCGACTGCCTACCTTTAGGGTACTGAGTGTCTTGGCAGGGGTCACCAGTCTGGCAAATGGGGTGACAGGCCCTACTGGTTGATCATTCAAATGTATTAAAGGCTGGGACGGTACTTTAGTCCACCTGGCCAAGGTGGTTTTACCTGTGAGTGATTTAATCTGCTGCTTTAAAATTTCAGTCTTTCTTTTTACCACTGCTGCTGCCTGTGGCTTATAGGGGAGATGGAACCTCCATTCGATGTCATGTTCTTTTCCCAGTCTTGCCTATCATGACCTTTGAAATGTAACCATTGATCACTGTTTATTTGACGAAGGTATCTGCACAGGGTAGTCAGTTTCTCTAATCCCCTAGTGGTGGCTTCCTGGTTTGCATGGTGACAGAGGGAAGCTTCGGTTAGGCCAGACCCAGTATCCACACAAACCAAGGCGTACTGAGAGCCCTCACTCAGGGGCAGGGGGCCAGTATAATCAATTTTCCAGTCCCTCACCAGTTGGGAACTCCAGTGGATGACCCTAGACTTTGGCAGTTGTCTTGGGTATTATTTACAACACACAGGTCATGCTTTTACTGTGTTAACCAAGTCACTGTATTTCAAGGGCATTCAGGCCTCCTTGGCAGTGTACCACCCCACTCAGGCACTACAGTAGCCACTTTGTGTGTGCACCCAATCTGCTGTATCTACTGAAGGATCGGCAGCTAGGGCTTGAACCTGGGTTACAGCATGAGCTTGCTGGTTGCCTGGGGTGTCAGCACCTCTGAGATGGAATGTGGAGGACATTGAGGACTGAGTCAGGCTCTTGCAGGCAAACCCAAATGTCTTTCCATGTATCCTGACCCCACAAGGTTTTATTCATGATCATCCACCCCTCAGCTTCCCATTTTCTAAGCCGTCGGGTCAATCCTTTTAGAACAGCCCAACTGAAAGTGCAGAGGGTTAACAGCCAGGGCTCAAGGGTGATCAACAAACTGCTGAGTTCGGCCCTCTGGCAGCTGCAGTTCATTCCTGTTTCCCTCCAGTGTCGGGCTGAATAGTGACTGCAGTCCATGTGGATGGGTTGCCCCAACTAGACGCATCTGTATACCAGGCATCAACGGGAATTTCCCCCACTCCCCTCTCTACAGGCCACAGGCCCCTCCCCAGGATTAGGGGCAGGAGCATTTGGAGCATCTCCACACTCTACAGGGCCTAGTAGCACATGAGGGAACTTACATACAAGGCTTGTCTTGGGCGGCCACAAGATGAGTAGATCTCTGCACCTGCCAGAATCCTAACAAAGTCTATATAGAGACCTTAACTGGATTCAGTCATGTATTCAGTCTAGATGGTTTCAACAACACATTACTATCTCAAGGCTGCCTCCTTGAAACAACTCCCACTGTGGGACTGGGGGCAGAATGCACATTTCGAAGGAAGGGGAGGGGGGTGAGGAGCTCTGATTGCCCTGGTCCAGCTCAGGGGTCAACTGGTGATCCCATCCTTTTGATGACCTCCTTCAGCAGCCATATGGACCAAGGGTTTGGAAGGGCTTCTTTCCCCAGAGAAAAATCGGGTGGGTATTGCTCCCAGAAGAAGGGATAAAGGATGCTATACAGGTAAAACTAGTGATGTTTGCTCTCCTACAAGGCTCTAGCATAATAGGTGTCATAAGACAGTGTATAATTCCACCTGATTGTATCAGGTAATGAGATCTGTCAGTTCAGAGGATTTGGAAGTGGTCAAAGTAGACTTTCTGGAGGGGACTGAAATTTAGTTAAGCTTGAGGAATGAGTGGGAATTGACTTGATAAAGAAAAGAGGTTCTGGAGGTGAGTGGGAATAGAGTACAGGCAATGGACCAGAGTGACCCGAGTGGATAAATTTCTTAAAAGGGGGAGGTTGGAAATACCGGAATGGAAAGATGACCTTGACAAGGTACCTTGAGCTACAACAGCTGCAAACAAGCCTTCAGGCAAAATTTGCTTGAGCTAGCGTATCGAATAACCTCTACCCTCATCTTGATGCCTGGATAATAACCCTTCTGGGTTCTGTAGCCTTTGCCTCTGGAGTTCTGGTAACACCTGTTAACTGCATTGTGATGCTGCTTCCTAGGTGTTAGCAAAGTCTGATGTCCATTTATGCCCCCCTATGACAAAGTCACCTCACTTCTTGTAGTTGACTGTGCCAAGTCTTTTCGGCCTAAGGGCAAGAAAAGTTTGCTACCGACCTTCTCCCATTTTCAGACTAAACCAACAGATGAGCTTGCTCCAGCACCACCAAGCAGAAGAAAAATCCCTCCTACTCAGAACATCAAGTGTACGAAAGCAAGTAGCAGTTTGTAAGGAAATCAGAGCTCCATGGGTGCAAGCCACATCCCTGTGGGTACCTCCAATTTGTCTCTGTGAGTCCATAGAGAGACCCAACACTTGTCCTGGGGTATCACCCAATCAACCATGTACATTTAGACAAGGAGGTTACTTCCCTGAAGGAAGGGAGTCCAGGTTGCTGCTTGTAGAATAGCTAAATATATTCAGTTTTATTATGAGCCAGGTTCAGTTTTAATTAGTTACTATATAGATGTTAATTAATTTCTTTCTCATGCCAACACTGGGAGGCAGACGCTATTACTATCCTCGTTTGCCAACAGGGAAACTGAGGCACAGAGAACTTAAGTAACATTCCCAAGGTGTTCTAGCTACGGAGTGGAGGATCCTGGGTTCAAATCCAGGTGGTGTGAATCAGAGGCTGTGCTCTCTACCATCACTTTATGCTATATCTGTTACTTTAACCCACAGTGACCAGAAAGGTGAATAAACTCAGCTCATTATAGAAAGGACTTTAATGTTCATCATAGCTGGTCAGGAAGGGCGTCAGAGTCCAGAGGCTGCCACCAACATTTCCTTTCTGTTTTATGTGCATTACTTTTCAGTCAGGCTAAGCTTGCCTTTCATAGACACCAGGAAGTCCCCTTTATCTTGGCATCTGTCCCTCCATCCTTTTCTAACAAGAGCTCTGGACTTCTTGTGCACCTGCTCTTTTTATCTGTCCTGATAAAACCCATTTGCCCTTAATTCTCACATTTTTTTTAGAGCAGGATACTTAAAGACCATGAAATCTTATGGCTAGTATTGATCAACTCTCACAGGATAACTTTGATACATTATCACTCTCTAAAGACCCTCTTCACATCAGGGGAGGGAGGAGGAGGGACAATGGAAATGAAGGGACAGAGGACCCCATCTTGCCCCACTTGTGGGGATAGGGCAGGATAAAGGGGCTGATTAGGTAGAAAATGTGTTCTATACCTTCAAGACCAGGACTGCTGGCTGGAATACTATGAGAATTTCTTGTAGGAAATGCAGTAAGCTTTCAGAGAGGCTTGGAAACAGAAAATGGCAAATGATTACGTTGGCCAAATGTGCCTGGGTTTGAGTCTTGAAACTACCCACTTTCCACTGTTGGCCTAGGACTGAAGTCAACTCATCCCATGTGAGCATGTGCAGGAAGGGCTTACCAGCTCCTCTGAGTTGAGCAAACTTCTCTCTCTCTCATCACTCATCGCATCTGCTCATACAGAAAGTTGAGTATCAATCCTGGGATTCAGATCCTGATGATGGAATCCTAATTTTCCCTCTTGTGAACAATGTCAAGTGGGGCTGGCTGCCATTCAAACTTCTCATTTGGTTTTGGGGTCAGAAGTCTTCATATATGAGGCTGGTTATGTGCATATCTCTGGGATTTGAGTAGGTCTAAGTGAGTAGACACTTCCCTACCCAACTATGTGATCTGAGAATGGGCTAGTGGGTCATTTCCCAGGTGGGGTGCAATCTACACCAGTTCTCTGTGGTTGCGGAGAGGATAAGACATATGCGTGGTGCTATTGGTTAGTCTACTAGCTTGCCATAAGTAAAGTCTACCTGAGAATGAGGTCCAGAAAGAGGAAAGCAGAGCCAAAAAGTGGAGAGGGTGTCATAGAGTTCTAAAGTCATCATTTGAGCTCATAGACCTGAACAGAGACCCTAGTCTTTTTAATATTTTGAGCCAATAAATTTGTTTTGCTGAAGCCACTTTGAATAAAATTTCTGTCACTCACAGCCAGTGCAATTCTGACTAATATATGCAATAAGCATTTTACATGTTATCTCAGGTGACTTAGACATTATCATCTCCATTTTACAGATGAGGAAATGGAGGTTTGAAGGTCCAGGTAATTTGCATGAAGGTTACAGATAGTCACGGAGAGAGCTAGGGTTTGGCACAAGGTTGATCTAGAATCTAAAGAGAATACACTTTCCCCCAAACCTTTGAAAATGTTTTCAGGTTTGTTTTCTCCCAGAAACATAAGCACCTATGATTCAAAGACTCGTTTAGAGAGGCTACCTTCCTTATGCTCGGTTCTAGAATTTAGTCAGTGAATTGTCAGCTGACTCGAGTTGTTGTTTACACAGTCTGTGAACTTGCAGTTTATGGTATTTTGTAATTTTGTTTTCCCTGCCGTTTTGCTTATGCAGCTTTGTGAGCAAACATTGCCTGTGATTTAAATCCACCACAGTAATGAAACACACACACGCACACACACGCACGCATACGCACGCATACACACACGCTCCCTCAGAACAGTCAGCAGCTCTCTGATTAATCACATGTGTAAAGTACAGTGTTTACAGGAAATCAGCAGGTGGCAATTAGCATCTTGGAAATTATCTGGGAGACACAACTGGAGCTGCCACTTCAGGATGGAAACATAGCAATAACCAGCAAAGTGACAAACCCCTTAGGAGCTAGGAATGAGTCAGGCTGGGAGCAGGGGCTGCTAGGCTCACAACAGCTGGTGGGGCAGCCCGGTGTGGATCACAGATTGTGTGCCAGCCTCTTCCTTTTCTTCCTGACACTTCACAAGCAGTCTTGGGTAGAGACATAAAATAGTTGCCTGATACGCAGACCATCTTAGAACAACCTTTAAAAAATACTCAAAAAATATTAAAAAAAAAAAACCCTCAGACCTCAATCTAGGTGCAGACAGACACTGGTGCTACTGTGCTAGTTGTCAAAATATTGAACTATTTCCATACCAGTTAGTAAACAGCTACTGTCTTGAGCTCACTAAGTGGCATCCCACTGCTGTTTTCCCTGGGGAATGCTTCACCTCTTCAGGATCCAGTGATCAAAATGTGAAAGCCTGACTCCTGCTCCGGTGCAAGTCCAGGGTCCATTCTGATTGGTCAGTGCCTGTGCTGTCTGCTTGTTAACTATTTGAAGTATCACCCCTGAGGAGTTTTAGGAACCTCTGCAGAAGACAGATACAGAGGATGGGTTGCTGGAAAAAGGGAGAAGAGGAACTAGTGCATGGTCCATTTTATGCTTGAGATGCTCTTCCTCAATAGTTGAAAAAAATTCAATATGTATATCTTTGCCTGCCTCTATGCCATCTCTTTATCTCTATCACCTCTATCTCTATCTCTATCAGCTCTATCTCTATCGCTCTATCATCTTTTGCATATGAAGTGGCAGTGTAGCCCTGAATCTCAGCCTCTGCCTTTTCCATTTGCAAGCAATGTGACCTCACAATAAGAATCAATGTCAATCACTGGTTCTCAACCCTGACTGCACATTAGCATCACCTTCGCGAGCTTTAAATACAAAATACAGATGCTTGGACTCCCCCACCCACAGACGTTCTGATTCTGTAGATCTGAGATGAGGTACAGTCATCAGAATTTCTTTTTTAGAACCACTCCTCAGATGATTTTTAAGGTGCCATTGTACCACTAACAAACTTTCTAAGCTTCAACTTCCTCATGTAACAAAAAATGAGTACCAGTGCTTATTTTGTGAGGTTAAATGAGATAATGTATGTAAACCTTTTTATCACAGAGTGTGGGACATAACCTTGTGTTAGTTCCATTAATAATAATATTCAGTACTTTAATAAGCAGCTTTTATATTATTTTAATTACATAGGTAACAAGTAAATTCATCCTACTTATAAACAATTGAAATAACATAAAAAGAGTAAAAAGTGATGAAAGGTATCCTCACTCCCTGTGTGCAGAGGTGGACACTGTTACATTCCCATGTGTATGTATCCTTCCAGAAATTTATCTTTGCCTTTACTCATGAAATGTGCATCTTAAAGACATGTCTTTAATAATGTAAATAGAACCATTTACATTGTTCAGTGACTTCTTTCTTTTTACTTAGCAATAGGTCTATATACTTTGGAAATCACTCCATGTCAGTAAATAGACATCTACCCTGTGATGTTAACAATTGCACCTCTCATATGAGTAATGGATGCACCATAACTTACTTAACCTTTCCCCATACTAATGGGCATTTTAGAGGGTTTCCAGATTTTCACTCCAGACAAATCTGCAGTGAACTATTTTGCCTATGCACCTGTGTGCACAGGGGTGAGTTTTCTTTAGATTATCCCTGCAATTGATATTGCTGGGTCAAAGATGATTTCATAAAATGATGTTAAATACTGCTGAATTGCTCTCTAAAAAGCTGTGCCAATTACATTCTTAATGAAGAATGAGAGTTGATTTTCCATTCCTTTCATATCCCACATTTTTTAAGGGAGTTTTCTTTTTTTTCTTTTTCTTTTTTTTTTTTTTTGGAATGTACAGTCCATAGCTGGGTAGCAGGACAAAGAAACGAAGAGTCTCTGTCTTTTGCATTTCCCTGATGAATAATGATGTTGAGCACCTTTTCCTATGCTTATTGGTACATGAAATTTCTGTTCAAGTGTTTTGCCGTTTAAAAAATGGGGCTTTGGGCCTTTTGCAGTTCATTCTGTGGTTCATTTCAAATTCATGTTTGTGTATGGAGTGAGACAGAGGTGGAAGTTCTTTTATTTTGTTTCTAATTGTGCCAGCATCATTTGTTAAAAATTCTTCTCTTCCTTCACTGCACTGACTTGGCACCTTTGTTGAAAATAAATGGATTGAGTAGGTGTGAGTCTTCCTGGACTCTGTTCTGTTCCATTCATCTATTTGCCTATCCTTACTTTGAGTCTTTGTCTTTTAATTGGAGATTATTGGTGTACTTTGTTGATTCCCTTCTATATATCCTAATTTCTTTAATTAGGCCCAATCTTTCTTGACAACAGCAAGGGATAAGAAAAGCAAACAAGGCAGATGACTGTCTGACTGCTAGTAAGCTGGTTCACAAAACCATCAGGAGAATGAGCCTGCTTTTACTTGTGTGGTTTTTTCCTTCCACTGATCAATGGTCATCAGATAAAAGAATTAGGCAACATGGATGTACCAACATTTTCTACCTAAGTTATGACCATGTCAGTGAAAGACAGAGTAGGGCTGCAGTAGCCAAGAATTTCCTGAGCTGCCAACTTCATCCCAGTTCCTTGAGTTTACATCCCAAGCCCCTCTCTCCCTCTTATCCTTTGCTAACTGCTCATAAACCTCCCAAACTACACCCCAGACCTTCTGCCAAAGTGGAACTGGCTAGACCACATGTTGTTCTACCTATAATTAGTGTTTATTCTGTCTGTTTCTTGGCATGTGAGTTTTCTAACTATAATATCATTATCAAGAAAAGGAGACCCTCTGTATTAGTTTGCCAGGGCTGCCATAACAAACTACCACACACTAGGTGGCTTGAACAAAAGAAGTTTATTTTCTCACAGTTCTGGAGGCCAGAAGTCTGAGATCAAGGTGTCAGCAGGATTGGTTTCTTCTGAGACCTATCTCCTTGACTGTAGATGCCTGTCTTCTCCCTCTGTCTTCACATGGTCTTCCCTTTGTGTGTGTCTGTGTCTTAATCCCACTTCTTAGAAGGATACCAGTCATATTGGATTAGGGCCCACCATTATGACATCATTTTAACTTAATCACCTCTTAAAGGACCCTATCTCCAAGTATAGTCACATTCTGAGGTACCAGGGGTAGCACTTGAATGTATGAATTTGTGTGGGGGGGTACACACAATTCAGCCCATAACACTCTCTGAGTGGTCGGACATGGCCTTGGCCCCCATTCACTCACAGCTGGACCCCCCGGCTGAACCTGGCTGGACTCAGCTGTGGTTTTCGCTCACCTCACTCCTGGGGACCTAAGAATATACAACCCTCTGTTCTTTCTTCTTCTCAAGTCTTTTCCCCCTAAGGTCCTCCCTGCATTCACAATTTGAATTTTATTGCTATTAACAAAACATACATAATATATCCAAACCCTTTGCCAATTTATTTCTTAAATTAATATGTTCTCTCCTTTAATACAATAGATTTACCATCGGACCCATTTGCCTTTCAAGAGTTTTGTATCTTTTTTCCCCGTCATATTTTATGTTTTCTGTTTATAATACTTCCTTGTTCTTTGTCCCTCCCCCCACCACCCATTCTCCTGAATATTACTGCATTGATTGACTTTCTTTGGTTCATTTTTTCCATATTGGGTTTTGGAAGTTATAGATCATATTCTATTCTTCAGTGGTTGCCCTAATATTTTAACACATTAAAAAATCATTACTAAATTAGAGCACAAATATGAAAAAAAAAGCTAAGCAATACAGAAAGGCATAACATGAAAAGCAAGACTTTTCTAGACTTCCCATCCCTGATTCCACTCCTCAGCGTAATCTACTTTTTAACCATTTCCCTTTTGAATTATTATACTTACATAACAAATAATACTTTTATACTTTTACTTTTCAAATTTATCATATACAGACAGTATTTATTGAAGCTCTATTTTGAAAGTTAAGGAATAGTCTTACCTTGCATATATACAATGGAATACTACTCAGTCATTAAAAAGAATGAAATAATGCCATTTGCAGCAATATGAATGGACCTGGAGATGATTGTACTAAGTGAAGTAAGTCAGACAGAGAAAGACAAATATCATAAGCTATTGCTTATAGGTGGCATCTAAGAAAAATGATACAAATGAACTTATTTACAAAACAGAAACAGACTCACAGACCGAGAAAACAAACTTACAGCTACCAGAGGGAAAAGGTGGCGGGGAGGAGGGATAAACTGGGAGATTGGGATTGACATGTACACATACTACTATATTTAAAAAAGATAACCAACAAGGACTTGCTGTATAGCACAGGGAGCTCTGCTCAGTATTCTGTAATAAACTAAATGAGAAAAGAATTTGAAAAAGAATAGATATATGTATATGTATAACTGAATCACTTTGCTGTATACCTGAAACTAACACAACATCGTAAATCAACTGTAGTCCAATATAAAATAAAAATTAAAAAAAATAAAGAAGTAAAATAGTTCCAGATTAAAAAAAAAAGAAGTTCCATAATATCTTTGTGAAACTGATGATAATACTGTCAAGCCTATGGAAAATTTCTTTAGACAAAGGAATAAAGAGAATAAATCTTTGCAAAAACAAACAAAACAAAAAAGGAATAGTCTTACTTAGAAGTTCCACCTCCAAATTTAACTAGCTACTTTATTATTTGTAGTTCTTGCAATTATTCCTATAAAGTAAATATGATCTATGAACTTTAATTTATTGTTTCATTAACTTTAGACAATATCTTTTGATACTATCAAAGATGTAGAAATTAGTACTCCTACATTTTTCACTTTCCTCTGCCTCCCAACTTCTGTGCATTGCAAGTTCATAATATTTACACTTTGCTAATTGATTTAGTACAGAAATCGAAAATGAATAAATACTACCTATTATTATGATATTATAAATATTATGATAATGTAAATATCTTTCAGTTCAGAGCCAAGTAGTATGATTGGTCTTGTAGAAAGGAAAATACGATCTTATGTTGCTGAACCTCTGTGCTTGAAGGTATGTGTTCCAGGGCCTCAAAATGAAGTGGATTATCTTAGAATCCATCGATTGCTCAAAAATCACTTCACACTTAGGTTGGCTTTATATTTAGACCCTAACTTTCTTTTCTTTTTTTAAAACATTTATTTATTTATTCTTAATTAATTAATTAATTTTTGGTTACGTTGGGTCTTCGTTGCTGCAGGCAGGCTTTCTCTAGTTGCAGCGAGCGGGGGCTACTCTTCCTTGTGGTGGTGGGCTTCTCATTGTGGTGGCTTCTCTTGTTGTGGAGCACAGGCTCTAGGCGCATGGGCTTCAGTAGTTGTGGCATGCGGGTTCAGTAGTTGTGGCTCTAGGGCTCTAGAGCGCAGGCTCAGTAGTTGTGGCTTATGGGTTTAGTTGCTCCGCGGCATGTGGAATCTTCCTGGACCAGGGCTCGAACCCATGTCCCCTGCATTGGCAGGAGGATTCTCAACCACTGCGCCACCAGGGAAGCCCTAGACCCTAACTTTCTTATATAGCTTTTTTAGGCGGGGGGTGAGTTCTGGAACTTCTAAGTGCCTTTCCTTTTTTTTCCTCTCTGTAACCCAAGAAGAATGTCTTCATGATTTCCCTAAGTATAACCATATTTCTAACAGATGTCTAACTCCACTCTCTGCTGAGTGTAGTCTTTTTTACAAAGACATCTCACCCAGAGCCCTCTGACTTCCAGACTGGATATAAACCAGTTGCTTTCTGGACATGCTACACAAATGTCCAGGTGTCTCCCTTTCATGTATTACTAGGTTAGCTCCATTATATCTTAGATTCTATGTTTTCCTCTGTTTTGATTTTTTTAAAGAATGAAGGCTTTTTTTTTTTTAAAGAATGAGAGGCCAATTTTCTGAATCCTTGAATGTCTTAAAAATAACTTTATTTTATTACATTTTATACAGTTTGGCTATTTATAAATTTCTATTTCCTTACCATGGGGAAAGTTTTCCCTTATTATTTCTTTTATTATTTTATCCCCTCCATTTTCTGTGTTCCCTTTTTCTGGAGCTATTGATAGACAAATGGTAGAAATTCTGTGTTTATTCTCTAATTCTCTGAACTTTATTTACCTAAGACTTTTAATCTTTTTGTCCTTTTATGATTCATTCTGGGAGTCTCTCAGCTTGATCATTAAGATCATAAATTCAGACTTTTAACTCCATGAGTCTATGCTGTCCATATATTGTCAAATTATAGTGAACATGTTTTTTAAATTTCCAATTTTTAATTATTTAAAATTTAAATAATTTTAACAATTAAATTATTTATTTTTCTTAACAGGAGTTTTTATGTTTGTTTGTTTTTTTTATACTGCAGGTTCTTATTAGTCATCAATTATATACACATCAGTGTATACATGTCAATCCCACTCGCCCAATTCAGCACACCACCATCCCCACCCCACCGCGGTTTTCCCCCCTTGGTGTCCATATGTTTGTTCTCTACATCTGTGTCTCAACTTCTGCCCTGCAGACAGGCTCATCTGTACCATATTTCTAGGTTCCACATACATGCGTTAATATACGATATTTGTTTTTCTCTTTCTAACTTCACTCTGATGACAGTCTCTAGATCCATCCACGTCTCAACAAATGACTCAATTTCGTTCCTTTTTATGGCTGAGTAATATTCCATTGTATATATGTACGACAACTTCTTTATCCATTCGTCTGTCGATGGGCATTTAGGTTGCTTCCATGACCCGGCTGTTGTAAATAGTGCTGCAATGAACATTGGGGTGCCTGTGTCTTTTTGAGTTATGGTTTTCTCTGGGTATATGCCCAGTAGTGGGATTGCTGGATCATATGGTAATTCTATTTTTAGTTTTTTAAGGAACCTCCATACTGTTCTCCATAGTGGCTGTATCAATTTACATTGCCACCAACAGTGCAATAGGGTTCCCTTTTCTCCACACCCTCTCCAGCATTTGTTGTTCGTAGATTTTCTGATGATGCCGATTCTAACTGGTATGAGGTGATACCGCATTGTAGTTTTGATTTGCATTTCTCTAATAGTTAGTGATGTTGAGCAGCTTTTCATGTGCTTCTTGGCCATCTGTATGTCTTCTTTGGAGAAATGTCTATTTAGGTCTTCTGCCCATTTTTTGATTGGGTTGTTTGTTTTTTTAATATTGAGCTGCATGAGCTGTTTATATATTTTGGAGATT
>NC_041227.1:65184825-65209681 GCF_002837175.3 Physeter macrocephalus
TGACTCTTTTGTCATAGATTAGTTGACCATAGGTGCGTGGGTTTATCTCTGGGCTTTCTATCTTGTTCCATTGATCTATGTTTCTGTTTTTGTGCCAGTACCATACTGTCTTAATTACTGTAGCTTTGTAGTATAGTCTGAAGTCAGGGAGTCTGATTCCTCCAGCTCTGTTTTTTTCCCTCAAGACTGCTTTGGCTATTCGGGGTCTTTTGTGTCTCCATACAAATTTTGAGATGATTTGTTCTAGTTTCGTAAAAAATACCATTGGTAATTTGATAGGGATTGCATTGACTCTGTAGATTGCTTTGGGTAGTATAGTCATTTTTACAATATTGATTCTTCCAATCCAAGAACATGGTATATCTCTCCATCTGTTGGTATCATCTTTAATTTCTTTGATCAGTATCTTATAATTTTCTGCATACAGGTCTTTTGTCTCCCTAAGTAGGTGTATTCCTAGGTATTTTATTCTTTTTGTTGCAGTGATAAATGGGAGTGTTCCCATATTTTCTCTTTCAGATTTTTCATCATTAGTGTATAGGAATGCAAGAGATTTCTGTGCATTAATTTTGTATCTTGCAACTTTACCAGATTCATTGATTAGCTCTAGTAGTTTTCTGGTGGCATTTTTAGGAGTCTCTATGTATAGTATCATGTCATCTGCAAACAGTGACAGTTTTACTTCCTTTTATTTCTTTTTCTTCTCTGATTGCTGTGGCCAGGACTTCCAAAACCATGCTGAATAATAGTGGTGAGAGTGGACATCCTTGTCTTGTTCTTGATCTTAGAGGAAATGCTTTCAGTTTTTCCCCATTGAGAATGATGTTTGCTGTGGGTTTATGGTTTTCTTCATAGGTTGGACTAGAACTAGAAGTCAAGACATAATTTTCCCTTATAACTTCATGGACATTGCTTCTCTGTCTTATATTCAGTGTTGTTAAGAAGTCTGATGATATCATGATTTTTTTTCTTATATGGGTAACTGGTTTTACAGTTTTTTTAACTTCTTGCAGATCCTAGGTTATTCTTTTTGTCAAGTGAAAGGTAAGCATAACTTCAGGAATCACAAAAATGTTTGGGAAGTAACATTATTAAAAAGTAGGTAACAAGTTGAGTAAACTGAAAAACTAACACACAAAGAAATAGAAAAATAGGAAATATGGGAAAGAAAGACTTTAAAATAAATATAACTCATGTTTCTTAAAAATGTTTATTTATTTATTTATTTATTTATTTATTTATTTATTTTTGGCTGCGTCAAGTCTTAGTTGCAGCACACAGGATCTTCATTGTGGCATGCCGAATCATTTTAGTTGCAGCATGCAGACTTCTAAGTTGTGGCACGTGGACTTAGTTGCGGCATGCAGGCTTCTCAGTTGCGGCAGGCAGACTCTCAGTCGTGGCATGCAAATTCTTAGTTGCGGCACGCATGCAGCATCTAGTTCCCCAACCAGAGATTGAACCTTGGCCCCCTGCGTTCAGAGCGTGGAGTCTTACCCACTGGACCACCAGGGAGGTCCCTATAACTCATGTTTTAAGAGTCATTAGATAAGAAATAGCATTCACAAAACATTTTACAGGCTGGTATGAGAAAGAACCATTAAAGATCTTGAAATGAGCACACTGATATTAAAAACAAAACTCAACATAGACTAAATCATTGAAAAGTCACAACTGAAAATAAAATCTATGATGGTTTGTCGCAGCATGTAGCATAAAAGGGTGACAAGAAGGAAAGAAAAGAAATTATGAGAGAAAAGTTAAGAAATATGGAGGATACATCTAAAAGCCCCTGCAAGGCAATTTAATCAATGATTTCAAATTTGTGAGGCAAAGCAATTTTGAACTCAGACTTTTACATTCAGCTAAACTAGCATTACATATGAGGTTCTCATCCTCCTGGAAAAGGAATGAGAGATTCTCATCTGTGAACTTAGGGTTTCTTGCTGATTTGTTGAAAAGATCTGTTTTTATATCTGTGGTATCCTTTTTCAGTGCATATTTTGGACTCTACTTTTCTCTCCTCTTTCTCTCTTTTTTAAATAAAAAAAGACCAACCTATAGTCTTTTAGTGTTTCAGAAACTGAACTCGTCAAAATGTTTGTTTTTAAAAAAGTAACAATTCTGAAACTGTTTTATATGTATCCCAGTAAGGAAATATATTGTGAAAATGAGAGATAAGCTTCTCACTGCCAGAAAAAGTGGAAAATATGGGAAAAGGAAAGGCTTGAATAAACCCAGTGGTGTAGGATTGGAACTGAACATATCAGTGTGAATTCAAGGTTTTAAATATAGGTAGAAAAATACAGAAATAGATTTATGTATGTATGTCTATCTATGTCTGAGATGGCCTAGAAGCAATGACACCCCAATTATAATGAGCATACCTAGTACCGATATCTTGGTGTCTAAATCCCATTCTCCAATAAAAAGAGTCAGGATGTCTTGGAGAAATGTCTGATTACAAGGCAAGGGCAGGAAAAGTACAATATGTACTTGGAATATCTTATACCAGCAAGCAGGGGAAGGACTCAAATGATAGGGACATGCGAAAAGGACTCAGGAGCCAGTTTTAAGGGTCTCCCACTGACCAAATCTGAGGCAGTTTGAACAACAAAATAAATAATGATAGCAATGGATGATGATCTATGGAATAAAATTCGAATCCATGAGTCCATATAGACTTAAGTAACTATATGGATAAATAAATAAATGGAGAGGAGGGAAACCTTTTGCTTGCAGTAGAATTGCAACTAGTAAATATAGCAGCAATGAGGGAACTAGAAAATCACCACTTGCCAGTAACCACAGCAATAATGTTTTCAGGTAAGAGTCATCAGTGGATGTTAAAACTGGTAAGTAAATGCATGATAAGAAACAGGATATTTACATAATCTTGGAGTATCTCCCAAAAGGAAATTTGTTTACAAATGGAAAAATAGTAACTTTACGGTGGAGAAACCTGGCTGACATCACCTTAGCCCAATGATCATATGTTTTTCTTTCTGCACTGTAATGTAAGTCCCCAAGTATAGGGATTTATTTCTATTTTATTCACTCCTGTACCTTGAACACCTAGAATAGTGTTGGGCACATAGTAGGTGCTCAAGAAATAGTTTTTGACTGAATATTATATTCATGTTTATGCCTTACTTATAAGCTCAACTTCATTAACTGTATTTTTTGTAAGCTCTATATCCTTATATTTTATCTGCCTCATCTGTCGTGGACTGAGAGAATTGAATGAATATTTACTGCCATTTTGTTTTTGTCTAATTCTCCTTATAGTTTCTGTTGTTTTTGCTGTAAGCACTTTGAGGGCATGTTATTTGGTATATAAACATTTATGATGGTTAGATCTTCATGTGGGTTGTACCTTTGTCATCATTAACGTAAACCTCTTTTCTTTGCTTATTTAATACTTTCTTCTTTAAATCACATCTCACAGTTAGAATGTAGTTCATGCTTTCTTTTTTCATTTGTATTTTATTTTTTTAGTGCTCTAATTTGTTGCCTATTCGTTTATTTCATCCAGTCAGTTTTCCTAAGATTCTGCCCTCTTTTACTTTGTTATCCACAGCAGTCAAGAGAAACGTGACTATTTTGAGACAGTTTCTGTTAGTTCTAACAGAATGATTTCCTCTTTACTTCTCCATCTGTCAAATTATCATTTCACCTTGAAATGTGAAATGTTCTTCAATTTCCCAGGTAGAGCTAGCTACTCCCACCAATTGTGTACATACAATACTTTGTATTTCTAGAATAGCCTTTAACATATTTATCAGATTATATTTTAATGATTGCTTTGATAAAGAGGTTTCATTCTCTGAGATTTGAACTTCCTGAGGCCAAGGATGTTATGGCGGTTGGTATATTGGCTTCTCTTTATGCATCACTTCGGTTTTCACCTTGAGGTACAGTTAATGCAGTACTTGGTATTTCTTCACATCACCTGAAAAAGTCATACTTCCCTAAGCATTAGCAGGCAGTGCAGATCCTACTGAAGATTTTGTAGGGAAGCGATGGAGAGTTTTACATGACACTCCATACAGCACACGACTTCAAAAAAACCTTTCTGCAAAGTGTCTCCTAGCCTGTTTCTCCTTGGCTGAAGCTTCCAGAGTGCAAGGCTTCAGCCACACCCTCTCCCCCTCAGTGTTCCTGAGAATTGTCCTCTTTCCCTATCTCAGATAGGAGAAGTTAGAGCTCTCTCAGCTTGTATATTCAAACGTGCAAGCCACTACCATTTATCAATACTGCCTTCATGTTGGCTAGAGACCGGTATAGAAGGATAGAGATAGTTTGCTCTTAGCAAACAAAAAAGTCCCTCACTTACACCTTCTTCTGAGTGGGAGTCACATGATTTTCTTTTGAGGGTGTTCATATTTGTCTCTTTGGTGGCTTGTCACAGTGTATGGTGTTTCCAAGTGAGGTCACATTCCCTAGTTCATGGACCCTCAGCAAACCCCCCAGAGGTATCATGAACCTCAGAGAGACTGAAACTGCAAGATTAAGGGATTGGCCTTAAACCGTCTCCATGTCAGAGGGAAAGGCAGGACAAGCACACAGGTCTTTGAGGTTCAACTTCAGTGCTGTTTCTCCTCTTTTTAGTGGGCACACGTTTCTTAGGCTACAACACTCCAGTGTGCAAACACATCACCTTTGATTTTCAAAAAATTTTTATTAAAATATAATTGATTTACAATGTTGTGTTAGTTTCAGGTGTACAGCAAAGTGATTCAGTTATATACATATATATAGTTCCCTGTGCTATACAGTAGATCCTTGTTGTTTATCTATTTTATATATAGTAGTGTGTATATTATCCCTCCCCCCCTTTCCTCTTTTGTAACCATAAGTTTGTTTTCTATGTCTGTGAGTCTATTTCTGTTTTGTAAATAAGTTCATCTGTATTGTTCTTTTAGATTCCACGTATAAGTGATATCATATGATATTTGTCTTTCTCTGTCTGACTTACTTCACTTAGTATGATAATCTCTAGTTGCATCCATGTTGCTGCAAATGGCATTATTTCATTCTTTTTAATGGCTGAGTAATGTTCCATTGTATATGTATATACCATGTCTTCTTTATCCATTCTTCTGTCAATGGATACTTAGGTTGCTTCCATGTGCTGGCTATTGTAAATAGTGTTGCTATGAACTTTGAGGTGCATGTATCTTTTCGAATTATAGTTTTCTCCAGGTATATGCCCAGGAGTGGGGTTGCTGGATCATATGGTGGCTCTATTTTTAGTTTTTTAAAGAACCTCCATACTGTTCTCCATAGTAGCTGCACCAATTTACATTCCCACCAGCAGTGTAGAAGGGTTCCCTTTTCTCCACACCCTCTCCAGCATTTATTATTTGTAGACTTTTTGATGATGGCTACCTTGACCGGTGTGAGGTGATACCTCATTGTAGTTATGATGTGCATTTCTCTAATAATAAGCAATGTTGAGCATCTTTTCATGTGCCTGTTATTACCTTTGATTTTTATACCCCAGTTTAATTTCTATTTTGAGTCCCACTGTGCTGAAGGTGGGAATATAATCTTAGTCAATTTGAGCTAACCTCATTAAATTCAAGCTTTTCTTGGTCAGTTCAGATTAGTCTCTATCAATTTCTTGTTTTCTCTCTCCCCTCTTCTGTCTGTGTTCAGGGCGGGCTCACCTAGTTCCACAGCATTGGTAATCCAGACTCACTCTAGTCTGTCCCCTCTGGCATCCACTAGGATGGCCCTGCTTATCAGTTCCCAGGTTTACTTTGTATCAGCCTTGGCTGAACTGCGTGGGCTCGTTGGGTCCATCAGCCTTCCCTCAGCTACCCGTGGAGCCTTCCTAGGTGGCGTAGAGGCGGGGGAGAGTGGGAAACTTCAGATGGTCTCCTGAACCCATTGGGAGTTGAAAGTCTCTGGCCTCCTTGGTCCAGGTTGACCAGCTGCCATTTCATTCTACTGCTGCTGCATGAGGCTAGTGCTGGTGGTGATGGGACTGGGGGTGTGGCCACTGTTGGACATGCCTCCCTCCTGGACTTCACCCACAAAGCAGGGACATAGGTCTCTTCTACTTTCTTTTGGTTTCCCAACTTGATCTGGGAGTTCTGTCTTCCATCTCCCTTCCCCTCAAAACTTAGCCAGGGCCGGTGTGGCAAGAGCAGATCCCTTCCTCCAGACAAGGATTAGCAACTAACTCTTGCTTTCTCTCAGATTGTACACCCTCCTCTCAGTCCAGATGAGCTTTATCTCCTCGGAGGGCAGGAAAACACAATCCCGCACCCTCCAACTTTGTGGTCTGTGACCTAAACTTGATGCTTGGTGACTTCGGGGCCTTGGTGACTGATACCCCAAGCCTAGGTTTTGGAGAAACAGAAACCCTTTCTCTCAAATGATTTCCTGTGCTGTGAGTTTCAAAAGCCTATTTTTAAAACTGAAAAAGTGAGCATCCATGCTTTTCTTTCTCTTTGCATCTCTGCAACTCTACCCTGAGGGCATGGGTCTAGGAAACTTTTGCTACTCCCTAGATGGGGAAGATGGATAGGAAAGCAGGAGATGCTGAGGAAAGAAGCACAGATTAAAATTAGAAAAAACACTACCCAAAAGGGACAGAGTGACGAGGTCCACAGCAAATTGTCCTGGCCTTCCCCCGCACCTCTCCACCCTCCTGTCAAAAGCTGCAAAACCTTCATGTCAGAAACCAGAGAATCACTATGGGCCTGTGATGGAGACTCGGAGCAAGGCAGGAAGGGACCATGAGAAGGAGTCCTGGTTGGAGTGATGACAAGTCATGGCTTTTTATCCTGAATTTTCTGCTTCACATTTGAGACTTTGAACAAGTCATCTCCCCTTTGTTGCCCTTCAGCTGTGCTGGAGTGAGGGAGGGAGATCTTGACCCTTACCCTGGTTTACCATGCACTGGCTAATGAGACTGAGCGCAAGTTTCGCAGCCTCCTAAAGCCTCAGTCCTCTCACCTGCAAAATAGGCTACCAAGGCCCCCATGGCTTGCCCTACAGGAGTTTGTGGAGGATCAAATGAGCAAGTGGGCAAATAACTGAGTCCTTTCAAACGTAATATATGATGGAAGATGAACGTGTGAAGCTTTGGGGGATGCCTTCTCCTTGTATCCTGTCCTTCAAGGGCTTCTTGAGATGTCAATCTTGCTCGCAAGGAAGATGAGGTATTCTGATAACTGCTTATCTGCTTTCTCCTGGGACAGTGACTGCTTCTTCAGGGGATGCTTGTAGGTGTTCATCACCAAAAGTGAACAGCAGAGGGCAGCCTGTGCTCAATAATGATGCTATTCTGCAGGCTCCAGAAAGCTCTAAGGATGCAGTGGCCAGGGATTATGATAAAATGCATGTAGAGTCCACTAATATTGGAATCTGGGAGAACAGCTCAGGATTGCTATTTGGTTTTGCTCTATATATTTCTTTAAAATTATTGTTTTGAAAGGAACACACACATTTGGTTTAAAAAAATTAGAATGGTACAAGGGTTTACAAAAAACTCCTTATAGTGGCCCTACACAGCCTGGCCCCCCTTTCATCTCTCTGCCTTCAAATCCTACACTCTCCCTTGGCTCTAGCCCACCCTTGGAAGCCCATCTTTGTCTTTGCTGTTTCCTCTTCCAGGAAGACTCTTCCCCTAGATTTCAGTAAGGCTCATTTGCTCACCTTTTTCAGATCTTTACTCACTTCACCTCCTTCTCAGGGAGGTCTTGTCTGGCTTTCCCATATAATATGACATCCCCTCTCAACACTCCCTATCTTCATTTAGATGGTGCCTGGAACATAGTGTTATACATTATTATCATTTTTCTCCCGAGCACTTGTCACTATTGTTCAATGTATTGTACATAGTAATTAAAAATTTTTTCTGCCTCTTACCCCTTACGAAAGCTTTATGAGGCAGGGACATTTTTCATCTTTTTTCCCCCATTGTTATATCATCAGTGCCTAGAACAATCCTAGCATGTAATAGTAGGGGCTTAATAGATATTTGTTGAGTGAAGCTACATGGTAGCTCTACTTCTGAAAGACACTGCCCCTCATGAGAATATGATGAAATGAATCGTTATCTTTATGAGCTCATCCTGGGATTGTGGGATTTGGTAGTTTGGCCTGGGCTTAGCTGGAAAGCTTTTCTGGTGTAGGCCAGGCATGGCTGATCTTGGCTGGGTTTGCTCATGCATCTGTCCGCTCTGTCTACTCAGGTCCACTGAGGCACCTAATTTCCTCCACGTGGCCTCTCATCCTATAGCAGGCTTGCTTGGGCTCATTTGCATAGCAATCTCAAGCTTCCAAGTACAGCAAAGAGAGGCAATTCGCAATGTACAAGTGCTATTAAAACCTCTGCCTGTGTCACATTTGCTATCACCCCTTTGGCCTAAACATTCACGTGACTAATTCATATTCATGGGGGGAGGAACTGCAAGGTTACATTGAAAAGGGGAAATGCACACAGGGCCGTGAAGAATTTTGGGCCATTTTGCAATCCTCCACAATAAATATGATTCAGTTGCCCCATAAAATATAATAAAATCCCACCCATAGCATGTTAAGGTGCCTATTTCTCCACCTCTGTTCTGGACTGTGTATTAACAGAGCAAAGAAAATTTTCTTCGCTAATCAGATAGGTGAAAAGTAGTGTCTTATTTGCTCAGAGAATTTAAGAGACATCCCTGGTAAGAGGCGGAGCCTGACCCCAAAATGCAACCTCTTACCTGGCTTGCAGTGTCTGCTCACTGTGGGCAGGGTGACAAGCCCTGTCCTTGACTCTGGGCATGGCCCTGTGACTTGCTTTGGCCAATGTGTATTAGTGGATGTGATGCAAGCCGAGGCTTAACATAGGCTCAGTGCTTGCTCTCTCTTATACCTTTCCGTTTACCATGAGAGCATGCCCGAGCTAGTGTGCTGGAGAATGAGAGACACTTGAAGCAAAGCAGAACCCAGGCACCTGACAGAGGCCAGTCCAGATCAGCTGACAGCCAGCTGACACCTAAACATGTGAGCAAGCCAACCAAGATCAGCAGAGCCACCTGGCTAACCCTCAGCTGACCCCAGGTGTATGTAATAATTCTCCCCATCTCACTGGTCTCCCCAGATAACCTATGAGTTTAGAGCAGAGAACTATGGGGCCCATAACCCAAGGTTTCAGAGGAGCCCACTTAGATCCCAGGCCCTGGCGAGCCCCTGTAGCTGTGCCTGGACCTGTGGGTTTGGGCCCTCTGCTGGGGTGTCCTCTACAAAACAAGTTCTGCTTTCGCAGTCTCTTGTAGTTTCCCCAGCTCTGGAGGGCTCTGATGGCACAGAGGCTGTTTGGCTGGGTTGGAAAAAATCTTCATAATTGTCAACAAGCTGGCCAGAACTAGACCCTGACATCTGATGGAAAGGGTCATGAGTAGCCGCGAAGGAGGCCGGCTGCTGCTGCCCAGAGCCTGCCTGAAATGATGGATGTGAGGCCTGGCCGGCCGGGGATGATGGAGATGTTTATGTTTCCAAAAGCAGGGCATTTTCTCCCAGGGTATGGGACTAGTGGAAACAGGGTCAGAACAAATCACTTTACATTTTTTCTCTGTTTCATTTTTTTCTTCTGATGAGAAATAACTCTTACTCTCAGGGCATGATAGACTAAGGAAACTGTATCAGAGCTACATGTTTCTTTGAAAAATTTTTTCCCTTGAATTTTAATCTTATGAGACACTGACCTTTCTGATAATCTGCAGAAGCTATGGACCCATTCCCCAGGAATAATACTCAGAGATACAAAATTTTACTTATAATGTCAGAGGATTTACCATTTCTCTGAAACCACTCATGGAACTCAGATTAGGGGATTCTAGGAGAGAGAGAGGGAATTGGAAGGGAAAAAAGGAAGACAGAGGTAAAGGTGGTGTCAGAAAGAAATGGGGAGACTTTGGAAATAGATTTGGTGAAGAGTTGTTTTGTTTTTGTTTTTTTTGGTTTGTTGAAGAGTTTTAACCAAAGATTGCTCTGGTCCCAAATATATTTCCTCTTCACTCTGCACTAATCCTAGAACCTATACTTCTAAAAGTCATTCTTTCAGTCAATGATATTGTACTTTATGTATCGTTCTGCTAATTTGTCATTTTCAGTCAAGTCTCTATATTTGAGATCCATTCATTATGACATACATTGATTTAGTTTATTCATTTTAACTGTTAGACAGTATTCTATAGAATGAATACACCATCTTTTATTTATCCATTCCTTGATAAGTAGACGTTTAAGTAGTTTACTTTTTCTCATGTTACCAATAGTAAATAACCTTGTACATGTCTCCTTGTACAGAAATGAGGGAAGTTTCTCTATGGACTATACCTGGAAGTAGAATTGTGGGGTTATGGGCTTTTCAGTTTTCTAGATACCATCGCCTTGTTTTCTGGATTCAATGCACTAATTTACAGCTCCCACCAGCAATGTCTGAGGGTTGTGGGATTTGGTAGTTTGGCCTGGGCTTAGCTGGAAAGCTAAGCCATATCCTTTATCCTTTATATCCCATATCCTTTCCAGTGCTTGTTATTTTCTGATTTCTACATTTTTAAAATGAATCTGATGGGTATAAAATAATAATATGTATTTTAAAATTTGTATTTTATTTGCATCTTTTTACTTGTTTTTGGCATTTGTCTGCCTCTTCTGCAAATTACCTATTCATATTTTTTGCCCATTTTTCCCTTACTGTATTGAATATGAAGTCTTTCTGGGTCTTGTCATGGGTTTCTTTTAGTTTGGCCATAGCTCTAACTCCTCAAAATTTGGTAAAAAAAAAAAAAAAGACTATCATGGTAGAAGAGAAAGTCTGAACTTGGATTTAGGGTATGCAATTTGCGTCCTGGCTCTGATGCTAACTGGCTGTGTGAATTTGGGCAAGTTTTTAACCTCTCTAAGTCTCTGCCTCCTTTCTTGTAGAATGGGGATAACCATCTCTACTTCACAAAGCCAAGGTGAGGCTTAAATACCTGATATCTATGAGTGATCAGTAGTTGAGTTGAAGAACCCAGATGAAGTTGTCTCTATGTCCAGAAACCTTCAAATGTAGCTGTGAACTTGCCTATGACACAGCCTCCATGAGGGAATTCAGATATCACTGTGGGACATGGTCCTCCCATAGGACAGTCCTGCTTTCCTTCACGTAGTCCTAGGAACTGACTCATGGCTCTGGAGGCCCATAGACTGCTCTAGAGGAAAGATCCCATCTTCTCTGCCATTTCCAGAGAAGTATCATGAGGCCATTATTAACCTGCACATCAGAACAATGGTTCTGGAATGCTGAACCCATCTCTGTACCTTCCCCTAGTGCCCACTCAGGAAACCAAATCATTTGAAATTAACAACAACAACAGATCAATAGCTAACTTTTTGAATGCTAACTGAATAAATATATATAAAGCATTTAGAACTTTGCCTAGCAAATAGAAAGCACTACATGTTAGCTTCACTCATAATAATAATGATAATAATAATTATTATTACTATGATGATGATGATGTACTAAGCATTGAGCTAAGGATAATGGGCATTAATTTATTTAATCTTCATAACTGTAGGATTTTTGCTTACTTCTCACAAATGTAAGAAGTGCTGGGGTGGACCTCCCTCGCCAGCATTTCTCCAAGGGTCAGGTTTGTTGCAAATATACTTCCTCTGTGGCACAGGTAGGACTCTTTTACCAGGAGGAGAATAATTTTTCCCCTTAGATGATGCTAATACCTCATCTAGTATTTGTTCATCAGTTAACAATTTATAAAGTGCTTTTGCATGTATTTCTCATTGAATTCTCATAACATCCCTGTGTAGCAGTATATTATCTCCTTTTTGAAACAGACCCCACTCAGCTTCCATGAGCCACATATCCTGGGTGACTTCCTACATCACTGGCCACTTCTCAGTCTTCTTTTGCTGGTTCCCTCTCCTTCCCCCAATCTCTAAACATAAGTGTTCCTTAGAAGGTCTGATGCCTGGGTTCCACCTCCACAGCTTCTGATTTAATTGATTTAGTTTTCTTGCCACTGCCTTAGCTGAAGTCGCCACCATTATCTCTTTCCTGAATTATTTACTGCAACGATCTCCCACCCACTTCTCTTGCTTTCATCCTTACTCCTCTCCAAAGCATTTTCTACAGAGTGGCCAGAGTGATCATTCAGTCTGAAATGAAATCAGATCATTTCATTTCCCCTCAATTGTTTTCCAAAGATAAAATGCCTCATTATGCCTTTTCAAGGTGCCGTGGGATTTGGCTCCTGCTTCTCTCTCCAAACTCCCTTCCATCCATTCTCCCATCTTGCTCATTTTGCTCCAGCTGCACTGGACTTTTTCTAGTTCTTGGAACAATTTCAAACTCATTCCCCTACATCAGAGCTCTTGCTACTTCTTTACTTTGATCATTCTTGCTTCAGTCTTTATAGAGTCCTTACTCTTCATGTCTCAGCATGTCAAATATCACCTTGCCAGAGAGGCATTCTCTGACTACTCTTCTCCCACAGTCTCTTTTTAAAAAATTAATTAATTAATTAATTTTCGGCTGTGTTGGGTCTTTGTTGCTGCATGCGGGCTTTCTCTGGTTGTGGCAAGCGGGGGCTACTCTTCGTTGCAGTGTGTGGGCTTCTCATTGCAGTGGCTTCACTTTTGCAGAGCACAGGCTCTAGGAGCGCGGGCTTCAGTAGTTGTGGCACGTGGGCTCAGTAGTTGTGGCTTGCGGGCTCTAGAGCGCAGGCTCAGTAGTTGTGGCGCACGGGCTTAGTTGCTCCACTGCATGTGGGATCTTCCCAGACCAGGGCTCAAACCCTTGTCCCCTGCATTAGCAGGCAGATTCTTAACCACTGTGCCACCAGGGAAGCCTCCCCATATTCTTTATTATAGAACCATTGTTCCTTTATTTTATTTATTGTTTTGTTCCTTGATGCCTTTTTGTTTTCTCCTTCAACTGATTAGATTATAAACTCCATGAGGGCAGGGGCCATGGTTGTGTTGCCAAACTAATCAAAACAGACAACACAAAAGATTATAAACTCCATGAGGGCAGGGGCCATGGTTGTGTTGCCAAACTAAGCAAAACAGAACACAAAAGACAAAACAGGAATTATGTTATATTTGGAGAGAATTGACATCTTTACTATGTTGAGTCTTCTAATTCATGAACATGGTACATCTCTCTGTTCATTTAGATCTTTGATCTCATAATTTTTGGCATATAATTCTTGTATGTATTTTGTTAGACTTATACCTATTTCAACTTTTTGAGCAATTGTAAATAGTATTGTATTTCTAATTTTGGTTTCCACATGTTTATTGCTAGTATATAGAAATACAATTGATTTTTGTATGTTTATCTTATATCCTGTCACCTTGCTCATCTCATTTATTCTAGTTGTGTTTTGTAGATTCCTTGGAATTTTCTATGTAGAATATCATGTCATCTGCAAATATGGACCACTTTATTTCTTCCTTTTTTGATCAGTTTGCTTTTTCTTTTCTTTCCTTTTCTTTTCTTTTTTTCTTTTCTTACCTTATTGCACTGGCTAGAACTTTTGGCACTATGTTAAACAGCAGTGACAAGAATGGATGTTCTTGCCTTGCTCACAACTATCTCACCTTTTTAAACACAGATTTGCATGATGCCATGGAGAGACAGAGCGTGAGTGTTAAAGTTAATTTAACCCATAGTCAAACAAATCCCACACACTGTCTATGTGATCTCAGAAAATGGCTTTGTCTTTCCCCAAGTTTCCTCATCTCCAAAGTTGAGATAATAATATCTATGCTTTGGCTTTGTTAGAGAGCAGGCAAAGTGCAGAGGCTATGAGCTGAGATTCCTGGGCTCAGATTCCAGCATCACCACTCTCAACTGTGTGACCTCAGGCAAGGTTTTCATCCTCTGTGCCTCAATTTCCTCTTCTGTTAAATGGGCAAAATAAGATTAACCACTTCATCAAGTTGTTGCAGAGATTGAATGAGTTGGAAATGTAAAGTGCTTAGTATCTGGCAGTAAGCACTAGAGAAGTATTTGTTTTTGTGAGGTTTAAGTGAAATAATGTGTGTGTAATACTTAGCACAGTGCAGGTGCTCAGTAAAACTCTTCCTGACACTAAGTCCCATGCTAACTAAAAATAGTTGGATAGCACAAAGAGCTTGTGATGAGAAGCAACAATCTCTCTTCTACCCTCCTTTCCTGTTCTCTGGAGACAACCATTTTAAACTCTTTGAGCTGTCTTCCAAATGATAAGCTCCTTTACCTATTTCTTGATGTATCAACTTCAGGTATTATCTATTTACATCCTGAAATAATGGCTGAGGATTTAGCTCTCTTATACCCCCTATTTCCCATCCTTCTAATATAGTGATATCACTGTTTGTATAGTTGAACCTTGAACAAGGAGGGGGTTAGGGGTGCCGACCCGTGCACAGTCAAGAATCCTTGTATCACCTTACAGTTGGCCTTGTGTATCCCTGGTTCCGCATCCATGAATTCGATCAACCGTGGGTCGTGTAGTACTGTAGTACATATTTATTGAAAAAAATCGGTGTATAAGTGGACCCAGGCAGTTCAGACTGTGTTGTTCAAGGGTAAACTGTAATCATATCAATATTGGTGAACAATAACAGATATCATTCACCAAAGAGCCAAAAGGTATAAAATGATTATATTTCTTTTCTTGAAAAATTTCCTAGTGCCCTTCCTTTTTTGTTGTTTTTATTTGTACTACTTGCCTTTCTCATATACATAGTTTTTTTTTTAAGTGCTTCAATCCTATCGATTACTCTATCAAATTTACTTATTTTTCCTGGAGACTTCCAAGTCGTATTGTTTTCTGTTACACAGCTGTCATGACAGTAACAAAAAAATTTGTCTTTTTCCCTTTCACTTCCAGCCTAATACCATCCCCATTCCCCCACTGGCAATCACTGCTTGCCTATGTTTCTCTTTCTTCCTTTTCTTTTCTGTCCATGCTTTTGGTCAGCTTACCTCTTTTTCCCAGCCATGTTCGTTCTCGGTCCATTCCTTTGGCCTCTCAATAGTCCACTCATAGTATTATTATTATTACTCTGTCAGTCAACTTTTGGCTCATTATAAATTAGCATTTTGAAGTGTTCTCACTTACATAGGGCACCCTAAATAAAACTTGATCCACAGCTAAAATAGCAATTGTTGTAATGCTTATGTGATTGAGGCAAAGCCCTTGCAGGCAATAACAAGCTAAGGGCAGCTGATTATAATGGAAGGCTTAAGTAAGGCATAAATGCTTCAGGCATGACAAGAACACAGACTGAAAGAATTGATGATCTGTTTCAGCAGAAAAATATCCATCAAAAGAGGAAGCTTTCCTAAAGGAGTGCCCAGCCAAAGTGTGGGACTTAGAAAAGCTGGATCCATATTTTAGGAGACAGCAACACGCTTTGTTGACAGATCATAAGTCAAGAAACAAGTTTAATAAAGAGTTCATGGAAAAACACTATTTTAACACCAGGCTATAAAGTTGGCCCCAGTAGAGTAGGACTTAGGAAGGTTTTTGGACATATTATTGGTTGATATCAGATGTTGAACTTAAAAGGCTACATCTTAAGATTTGTGGAGCAGTGTCCAAGCATCATGACCTTGGACCTACTCCAGAGTCCCATGTATTAGCTAAATGAATCCATTCAGACAACTGTGTCCTAACTTGACTTTCGTTGTGCATTCTCTCCTTGTTAATTCCTGTTGTCTTTGCGCTTGAATTTCCTCTGGGGACTGACTCTCACACTCTCCCCACCTGGCTATAGCACTGCTGTTAAAACAACTGGATTGTGGACCCTGGAGCCCATGTTGTTTCACGCCATGTCTTCAGGCTCCCTACTTGCCTTTTCTTGGTATCCTGATCATTAGTTAGGACTTTACCTCTCTCATCTTAGACCCATCTTGTGACCTGTGCAGACTGCTTTACTAAACCAGTTACTGACACTGGTCCATTGGCTGGTGCCTGAGCTGAGTCCACCCCAGTCCTTCTTTGCTCCAACCCATCTCCTCTTCCCCCGCCACTTAAAATAGGGGATCTGGCAGGTCCTATGATTCAATCTCCCTACAAGTAGTATAATAATTTCTCTTTGTTTAGAAGTATGGCCTAAGGGTGGGTCGCACCCATTATGAAACTCTAGAGTGAAGGGAAGTGGGGAGACACCCTATGTAGAAGCACACCTACAAGCTTCAGAAGTGTGCTTTGTTTCCATACTCACCTCAATCTCAAGAATTGCTGAACTTAATTTCCTTTTTTTCTTCTCAGTCATTCTGCCAAATAACAGCAGAGATCAAAGTGACACTGGACGCTGGGGAAGGCTGGGTATTAAAATCAACTTGTTGGGTGTTGTAGCAGAAGAAGCGTGGTGGAACAGAGAGGTTTGAGCTAAATGCATTCATCGGAGGGAGTTACATCCTCAGTCAATATCCATCCTCTCCACACTTTATGTGAAATCTTTTTTTGACTCCTTGAGCTCACTAAGGCCATCAACACCTTTGGATCAGCCCTCAAAGGGGCCTTCTGGGGAAGAGAAGCACCTAAGGAAGGTTTTCTCCAGCCTGGTTCCCCTGAGACATCTGGTATTCTTGCTGCCTGGCATCTAATCCTCCTTCTGGTAACAGAATCCATAGTTTCCTTGGGGAATCACTTATTTCTCCTACTTCAAGCCTGATTGCATTTTAGGTTGCATGTGACCCAGGTGTAGCAGCTAATAGGGGTTCTGTTCCCTCTGGGTGTAGTGTTAGTTTAGGGATGGCACATGACCCAAGATCGTCCAATCACTTGTGTTCACTCTTTTTGTTGGACCGATTGGAAAAGAGGCATCCTCTTTCTGTTAAGGTGTTGGGAAAATAAAAACAAACCTGAAACTGATGGCAGCCATCTTGCTTCTATGAAGGGTCAACTTGATTGTTAAGCAGCCAACATATAAGAAACCAGAGTCAAGAGATGGTAGAAAACCAAACTGACCAGAAAGCAT
This sequence comes from Physeter macrocephalus, assembly GCF_002837175.3. Taxonomy (NCBI): domain Eukaryota; kingdom Metazoa; phylum Chordata; class Mammalia; order Artiodactyla; family Physeteridae; genus Physeter; species Physeter macrocephalus. The sequence continues at coordinate 65,201,812 of NC_041227.1, forward strand.
CATTTGGGTCCCTGGATCCAGTAGCACCTGAAGCTGTAGTAGTTACCCCTTGACTTTACAGATATGTGAGCCAATAGCACTCCCTCCTTTTCCTTCCTCCCTCCGTCCCTCCCTCTCTCTCTCTCTCTCTCTTTCTTTTACTCTTGAGTTTCTTTTAATTGCAACCCAAAGAATCCTAGCTAGTATAGCTACTTATTTTATCCAAATCCTGCACTCCGAATTCCACGGACTCTGTGTGTAACATATTTACCAAGTTTTATAATGTATTCTCAGATATTTGTGTCCCCAAAGTTCAGTTATCATGTCTTGGGATCTTACCTCTCTTTTCTCTATACTCTTCCCTTTAAGGATTTCTTCCATCTCAGAGCTTCAGCTACGATACTGTGTAGATGATCTACGTTCCTCAGCATCAACAACCCACTTGGGAGTCAGAAACATACTTTACTCACATTTTATGAAACAGTTGTCCTTTAGATGGAAGAATTCACAAGGTACAACTGGAATTCTGCAAAATGTGGGCTGCTTTGGAGATTTCTCGTCTTATAATATCAGCAGTCCTCAGCTTGTGAATGGGCTACACATTTTACCAGGGAAACAGCATTTATGCAGGAGGTGGTTAGGTCCCTAGGCTAGCCCACAAGACCAAATTCACCCCTAATGTAGGTGAACAATAGTGCTATACCTAATTATTCTCCAGGGTCAGTTACCATAGGGGATTATATTGGAATAACACATTCCAAATTCCACCTGGAGAGAGAGTAAAATCTGTTTCCCATCTGATTCCTATCAATGGGAATACTCCCTACCATCTCTCACCCCCAACTGCAGGATGCCACAGTAAGGCTTCCATTAAAATTCCAGAACCTACAATTTCACCTGGGTCCCCTGCAACTACCATATATGCAATGAGATTCCTTGGTCTAACTCAGATCTTCACTGAACATCAAATCTCTATATTTAGTTATGGGCATCTTCATTGGCACATAAAATTCAATACATGCAAAATCAAACTCACTCCTTCAAACTGCCACTCATATTCTGTAATAGAAACCAAGGAGTCATTTAAGACATCACATCCCCTCTTAGGTATTTGCTGTTGTCAACTGGTCACCATGTTCTACAGATTCTCCCTTTAGATGTCTGGCACTCTGTCCCTTCTCCTCCATCCCTGTGGTCATTCATAGTCTCCATTAAGGCCTTCTTGACTTCTCATCAGGATCACAGCCTTAGTCTCTGAAAAGTGGTCTTGCTGCCTGCCCTGCACTCCCTCCCCAAGTCTCAACTCCACACTTCAGCTAGAGAGATTGTTCTACAACGTGACTCTGATCAGACCACACCCTGTTGTCACCCTTCATGGCTCCTCACAGGATTTAGGCTTAGGTACTGTCTCCTTGTCTTAGCATACAGGCCTCCATGTGCTCTGGCTCTTGATAACTTCTCTTTTGTTTTAGCCATTTTGTGACCAACCACATTCATTCATTCAATAAACATTTATCAAGCACCAGGCACTGTCCTTTCTTGGCACTGGTAATATAGCAGTGAACAGAAACAAAATCCCAGACCTCGGGAGCTTCATTCTAATTGGGGAGGCAGATGGAGCCTATCAGAAGGCAGTAAGTTCAGTGGAGAGACATAAAGCAAGAAAGGAGTAGGGAGTGAGAGGAAGGTGGTACAATTTTAAAAAGGGTGTTCATGGAATAGCTCATCAAGGGGGTGATTGTTGAATCCAGACTTGAAGGTGCTGAGAGAGCAAGCCAAGTGGGTATCTGGAGGAGGAGATTGTAAGTGCAAGGGCCCCGGGGTGATTTCAGGGGTCTGTGAGAAAGCTAGTGGGTTGGAGGAGAGCAGGGGAGAGAGAGAGAGAGTGGGCTGAGGCACATCATCAAGAGTCTTGTAGACTGTTCATTGTGACTACTTCGGCTTTTAACAAAACTGAGTGAGATGGAAAACCATTGATTGTTCCGATCCTAAGAACAATATGCTCTGACTTTATGTTTTAAAATGAGCTACTTGTTCCCTAGAATGTGTCATAACTACTCCTGCATCCTGGCCTTAATTTATATCTACTAGAAGGGACGCTGGGATTTTTCACATAAGAACAATTAGAACTTGGGGAGGCTGGAAGCAGAATCTGTCAAGCCATTGGGAACACAGGAAGCTGTTTCTTGTTCTCAGGTCTCATATTTCTGCCTCTTATTTTTTGGTCAGCATACGTGCTTTGTACTTCTTTACTAAACTGGCTCTGTCTGCTTTTACAGCCCTTAATTGACCCCAAACTCCCAAGTTACATGTCCAGCATTCAAATATCCTCCCACGCTCCCTAGAATCTATTCCTTGCATCCCAAGTCCAAATTCTCCACACAGAGAGAGAGAGAGAGAATTTTTCTCAGCCTGAGCCTGTGTCCGCGCTGACCCAGTCAGCTATGCTGGGAAGCAGGGCCACGTAGGAAAGTCACTGTGGCTAAGGTCCAGAAGGGCAAAGGCAGTTCTTAGAGAAGGGGGTGGGTCAGGGGCTCACAGACATCCCCTTAGGTCTCTACTGCAAACCTTAGCCAGTCAATTACACTGAAAAAAAAAAAACCCTCTAAATAAATAAGATAAATCATAATTAACTGACTATAAACACTTAAAAATATCAAAAAAAATGCTGCATGTTTTCACTTATATGTAAAATCTAAAGAATAATACAAATGAACAAATATAACAAAACAAACAGACTCACAGGTACAGAGAACAGATGGGTGGTTACAAGAAGGAAGGGGGTGGGAGGAGGGGCAAAATGGGTGAGGGGGATTAAGAGGTACAAACTATTAGGTATAACACAGATAAGTTACAAGGATGTAATGTACAGCACAGGGAATATAGCCAATAGATAATCTATAAAAATATCAAGTTACTATGTTATACACCTGAAAATAATAGAATATTGTAAGTCAACTATACTTCAATAAAAATTTTTTAAAAATATCGAAGGGTTAGAGCAAAATTTTAAGAAAAATGAATGCCTAAATGTGATTTAGGATTTTTCATGAACAGTTCAACTGTTCATGATCCAATTTAATTTAATTCTAATTGTACTACAAGGACCAGGAGAAGGATAAGTTTCAAAACCTGAATTCATACCCCAATGGGACTCAACTTCTGCGGTTTGAGCCTTAGAGCATCTCTAAAGTCAGTAGTCCTTATAGGAGACTGTCCTCGACTTTCACAAGAAGCCTCTAGTGACCTGCTTTCATTTATTGGTGAGAAGAGATTATTTTGCTTCCTAATTTCCTAATCAGTATTACTGTCTACAGCATACTGCTCATTTTGCCTCCTCTGAGCCTTCTTCCCAGGAGGGAGAATGTCTGATTCCTTACTAATCAAGTTTTCCTTTTGAGCAGCTTGGTCTAAGCTGGAAAAGGATAAGAGACACCTTCTTATAAGCTTTCTTCTTCTCTAACTCTACTGCATTTGTTCAACACCAAGTATTTATTGAGCACTTATAGGTGAAGGCATCACAACTTCATCAGGCTCTGCTGCAGCTGTTTTATTATCTTGTTGCTCTGATAATAGATATACTTAAGGGACACATTCACATTTTCTGGGTTTCTAAAGCATACACTAAAAATATTTAGCAGGTTATACAATGATTTCTCCAAATAAAGATCTGGAAAGTTCAAAATGAGTTGAGGAATCTATGCAGGTCCCTTGGCTTCTTTTTGTTTTCATTAAAAAAAAATTTTATCGAAGTATAGTTGATTTACAATGTTGTGTTAATTTCTTCTGTACAGCAAAGTGACTCAGTTAAACATACATGTGTATATATATTCTTTTTCATTTTCTTTTCCATTATGGTTTGTCACAGGATATTGAATATAGTTCCTTGTGCTATACAGTAGGACCTTGTTGTTTATCCATCCTATGTGTAATAGTTTGCCTCTGCTAATCCCAAACTCCCATTCCTTCCCTCCCCTCCCCACCCCCCTTGGCAACCACAAGTCTGTTCTCTATGTCCATGAGTCTATTTCTGTTTCATAGATAGGTTCATTTGTGTCATATTTTAGATTCCACATATCAGTGATATCATATGGTATTTGTCTTTCTCTTTTTGACTACTTCGCTTAGTATGATAATCTCTAGGTCCATCCTTGGCTTTTTTTTTTAAAGCATATACCAAAACTTGTTCAGTCTACATTTTTTTCAACACTTCTGACTGACTACATGGTTATACATCAGGTAAATAGGCAGAAAGTATGTTATAGCTCTCACAGCTAATTTGTAATCCAACCTTGGCTTAAGTTAACTGTATGCCAACTATCACTTCCTGTCCATATGTTAAAAATCATTAACACATTCCTTGATCTAGCCAGCCGAGATGGTTTTGGTGGAGAGACCTAGCACGGAGAGACTGCTGAGGTCTGAAATGTGTCAGCTTCCTAATTGTATATTTGATCCTGGAGCAATCAGAGAGTCTTCACCTGTTGGGGGAGTACAATCCATGTTTGTTCATGAGTTTTATTCAGCTGAGAAACTCCCATCATGAACTTTCCCACTCTCCTTGCTGAAAGGGGAAGGAGGTTGCAAAAACTGGCTTTGCCAAATTCCCTGGAAATGTCTATTTACTGGGCTTCATGAAGTGATGTCTGTGATTGAATAATGATGCTTGAGTTCTTGACTGCAGTCTGTAGAGGATGCCTCTCTCATTTGCCACCTGAAAAGCTGCAATTACTAAAATTGCTTATAATGCCTTTCCTTTAGGAGTTCATATTAGGAACCCCTTCAGGAAAATTCATTCATATATTCATGCATGCATTCGTTCGTTCATTCATTCCTTTCTTTCCCCTCATGGCCATTTGGGTGAGCCTGTTCTGCCCGTGCACCATGAACCTGCTTGCCAAAAAAGATGACTCACAAATTTTGATGTTTAAGATCAACTGATCTCCTCAGATAGACTCAATGGTGTTCTGGGGAAGTTTGGACAATCAACTTGCTAAAAAAATAAAACTCTGATTTGCAGGGTCTGCCGATTTCCCTGGTTTAATAAATACTGTGGCTGATTTCAAGCACAATGTGATGTCACTGAAGGTGGATCAGGAGAGAAGTGTGTACAATGGCCCTCAAGAGTCATATGAGTCATGTGAGCCAGCTGCAAATGTTTGACACCAAATCTCTACCCCCCTGCTGATTTCTTTTCTTTCTTTTTGTTTTGATGATTTCTTTACCTCTTTCTTCTCTCTTTCTTGTCCCTGGTTTGAACTGTTAAACTGTTCTGCAGCTCCAACCTCATTTCTTACCTCTGGTCCTTTGGATTTGTTGTATGTGATGTTCTCTTTCCAGCTCTTGGGCCTTTACTCTCCCCTTCCCGACTGCTAATTTGACGCGTGACATTTAAACGATTTGGTCAAGGCCACATAGCTAATAAGTGGCAAAGCTGGGATCTGAACCCCAGTCTGTTTTAATCCAAAGCCTATGCCTTTAACCAGAGTGCTAAAATTTGGGGAAGGTTACAAATGCCCCAAGTAAGGGAAGAAAATGGGAACCCAGAAGGGGATCCAGGAGAGCTTTGCTAAAGAAATGGTATTTCAGGTTGTTGAAATGGAGGTAGGGATTTTTAAGAGAAATGAAAAGCTTGCATTGAGGCATAGAGGAAAGCAATTGTAGGTTGGGCTGTGAGTTTGAAGAGTATTATTTAAGGTGTAGTGAGCAGGTTAACTTGATCAAAATTATTTGGTGGGGCTTGTTTAAAATACTGATTGCTCGACCCCCTCCAGACTTCCTGACTATGACTCTCTGGGGCCTGGGGCCTCTGGATCTTTTTTTTTTTTTTTTTCCTATTTCTTCTATTTATTTATTTATTTATTTATTTATTTTTGGCTGTGTTGGGTCTTCGTTGCTGCGCGCGGGCTTTCTTTAGTTGCGGTGAGTGGGGGCTACTCTTCGTTGCGGTGCGTGGGCTTCTCATTGCAGTGGCTTCTCGTTGTGGAGCACAGGCTTTCGGCGCGTGGGCTTCAGTAGTTGCAGCACGTGGGCTCAGTAGTTGTGGCTTGCAGGCTCTAGAGCGCAGGCTCAGTAGTTGTGGCACATGGGCTCAGTTGCTCCGTGGCATGTGGGATCTTCCCAGACCAGGGCTCGAACCCGTGTCCCCTGCATTGGCAGGGGAACTCCCAACCACTGTGCCACCAGGGAAGCCCCCGGATCTATTTTTAACAAGCTCTCTTGGAGTTTCTGATGTACTCTATAGTTTGAAAACCAAATGGAGTCGTTAGGTGGAACCAGCAGGACTGTAGGGATAATCATTCAACAGTTTTATTTTTGTTTTCCACTGTCTGTTCAAACCCATTCTGGAGCCATGAGAGAGATCCCAGGGAAGCTCCAGGATTTTCCTGGTCACTATTAGTCACTCAGTTCACCTCAAGCCATGGAAAAGTCTATTTTAGCAAATGTATCCCATGTAATATTTCAAATTCCATTGAAAGATTTTATTTTTAAATTTTTAATCTTATTTTAATTTTATTATTTATTTTATTAAAATTAAAATTTAAAGATTTTATTTAAAGATTTTTGAAAGTGAAGTGACAGCTTCTGTCTTCCTGCTCCTAGGGCGTGCTCAACAAGGTGCCTCTAAATTTTCCAGACCTATGTAGGAAGGATGGAGAGAGTGTCGGGGTAGAAAAATTCTTATTTTTACTTTAGCACTGTGTTCTAGAGAAAAAACTACTTTGATTTTCCAGGTCCCCAAGTTGGTCTTCATGTGTTTGTCCTGCTACTCAGCTTTTATTCTGGGTTTTTAATTTAGCATCCATGATTTAAGTTTCATGAATTCTGCTTGTTTTTATTGTTGGCAGTCTAATTTTGATTTAAGAATGTGATATGTACTCAACTGTCTCTTAGTGTATTAACTATACTTATTTTAGAGTTCTCTTCTGATTCTTGTATTAACTCTGCTTCATTTGGGGTTAGTTCCTCTGCTTATTCAGCCTCATACGTCTCTTTCATGGTGTTTGCTTGAACTATTTGGTTGTCTAGATTGATTAGTGTGGTTCCTTTAGCACAACTGAAAATCACTGTGGCTCGGACAGTGAATGTGGATTGTGATTAAAGGGCATTTGGTGTGGGGTGAGTTTTTCTTTAAGGAATTCAGAAAGTGCTTACATTCTGGACATGTGGACTCCTTGTCTGTTGGGCCAATTTGAAGAGACTTGGGGACACTTATTTGCTTATCTCTCAAGCCCCAATCCTTCCTCATGAAATTCTCCTGTGGCAGATCCCCTACTGTATTAAGAAGATTTTTCTTTCACCAGGAAAATCAGTAATGCATGGATGATTTAATATTAGGTTATATAAATGACCATATTAACAGATAATAGGAGAAAAATTATTTAATTTAGATAAATGTAAAAATGGATATTCAATATATTTCAAAATCCAGTGCTGATTTTTTTTTTTTTTTTTTTTTTGTGGTACTCGGGCCTCTCACTGTTGTGGCCTCTCCCGTTGTGGAGCACAGGCTCCGGACACGCAGGCTCAGCGGCCATGGCTCATGGGCCCAGCCGCTCCGCGGTATGTGGGATCTTCCCAGACTGGGGCACGAACCCGCGTCCCCTGCATCGGCAGGCAGACTCTCAACCACTGCGCCACCAGGGAAGCCCCCAATGCTGATTTTTTAATATTTGGTTACATAACAATAAGGGGACATATGCTTAACATGACAAAATATGTAAAATCGACACACATTTACACCTATTGTAAAAAAAAAAAGCCAGTGTTCACTTAATAGTGAAATGTTGGGGGCTTCCCTGGTGGCGCAGTGGTTGCGTGTCTGCCTGCCGATGCAGGGGAACCGGGTTCGAGCCCCGGTCTGGGAGGATCCCACATGCCGCGGAGCGGC
>NC_041227.1:65209715-65221848 GCF_002837175.3 Physeter macrocephalus
CGCTGAGCCTGCGCGTCGGGAGCCTGTGCTCCGCAACGGGAGAGGCCACAGCAGAGGGAGGCCCGCATACCACAAAAAAAAAAAAAAAATAGTGAAATGTTAAAAAATTTCCACTAAAGTGAGGAATAAAATGAGGCAAGTAATGCATATTGTGATATAAAATTTAAACATTACAGAAAAATATAATGAAAATTGAAAGCCTCTCCCTCCATAATTCCACACTCTTGAAATAACCAGTATGAGTAGTTTGATGCCTTTTTTCTTCAATTTTACTTTCCTAAGCAAGTACTATGATTTATTACGGTTTTTTTGATGAATCACAAAATGGGATCAAAGACTAGCTAATACTTTTAGATAGGCTTGTAAAGTAGCACAGCAATTTTAACTGAGGACACAGAGTTGTTATTTACAGATGTTTCAATGATTTATTGATGTGTAACATACTACTCCAAGACTCAGTGGCCTAAGACCACAACCATTTCATTTGCTCATGATTCTGCCAATTGGGATAGCTCCTCCCCTTCTCTCTGTCTCTCTATGTGGCCTTTCGATGTGATCTCTCCAGTGGGGGAACCAGACTTCTTACAAGGTAGGTGTGGGCTCCTGAAAGCACAAAAGTAGAATCTTCTAGGCTTCCTTAAAGTTTAGACACAGTGTCACTTCCACCGTAGTCTATTGATTAAAAATAGCAGGTCACAGGCGCTTCCCAGAATCAATGGCAATGGACTATACAAGGGTGTGAATGCTGGGACGTGTGGCTTATTGGGACCACAATTTAACAGACTACAACTACATGACATGATTTTAGTTATAGACAATCCAAAAGAATCAACTGGAAAGTGATTAGAAACAATAAAAGAATTCAGTCAGATTATTGATAGCAGGACAGATAAAGCCAATTATATACCTATAACAATGTTACAAAGTTTAATGGAATCAAAAATGGTATTTACAATACCACTAATAATTTATTTCATGAATATTTATTTAGCTACTACCACATAACAAGTATTATGTTAGGCCCTGTCTATACAGAGGTACATAGAATAGACACAGATTTAACCATCATGAGAATTCTAGTCTAGAGAAGTACATACATTAAGCAAAGACTCTGAGATAGGAAGGAACTTAGTGCATTAGTGAGTTATTGCTGTGATGAATGCTGTGTAACAAACATCCCAAATCTTAGTGGATTAAAACAACAAATTCTTCTGCTCAAGAGTGTTCTGGTTGCTTAGGGCAAAACAATTTTAGTGTTAGGGGTGGGCTCAGGTCTGTGCACTTGTCTCTCAATCTGGGACCAGCAGCTAATCATAGTGTACTTTTCTCCTGCCAAGTGACAGGAGGACAAGCCAAACCATGTCAGCACATTTAAAGCCTCTGTTTGCATCATTTACTTACATTCCATTGGCCAAAGTAAATCACGTGACAAGTCCAATATCAATGAGACAAAGATATATAATTCTATTACATGGATGAAGTGAAGAATTAGAAGCAAGAATATAATCAACCACAGTCAATAATTTGAAGAACTGGAATTAGTCCACTGAATAAGAAGCATAGTGGTGGGATATCTGGCTGAAGAGCTAGTTAGGGGCCAGATCATTTAGGGCCTTGTTGCCCTTGCTAAAGACGCTGAATTGCATGTAAGTGCAATGCAAAGCCATTGGAGATTTTTAAGCATGAGAGTGATATGATCAGTTTATCTTAAAAAAATGCTACCATGTAAAGAAGGGATTGGAAGAAGAAAGGAGAGGACATAAAGAGAGCAGTTGTGAAGCTATTGAAACAAGTTAAGATGATGGCTTGGCTTGGACAAGAAGAGTGATAGTGTAAAGAGAAGTGAGTGGGTTTGAGATATATTTTAGGAATAGAATAGTTAGACTTGGCTGTGAGTTGGATGTGAGGTTGAGGGGGGACTCAGGTAAAACTCAGATGCCTGACAATTGCACCAGGTGAATACACATGCCCAAATTGCGCTGGAGAGGACCTGGTGAAGGAATAGATTTCAGGAGGTAGATTAAAAGTTTAGTTTTGGATATACTGGATTCCATATACTTGTGAGATGATACTCATAAAATATCTACAGATAAACTTAACAAGCAGTGTGAAGGATCCATATGAATAAATAAAACTATAAACCTCTATTGAGGGCCATAAAAGAAGATTTGAATCAATGGAGTGTCAAACCTTGCACTTGGATAGGAAGACTCAAAATTGTAAACATGTCAATTTTCACTAAAGAAATCTATAAATTCAATGCAACTTCAATCAAAATTTCAGTAGTGTTTTTTCTTGGAAGATGAAGCAATTACCAGGAACATTCCCTAAAAGAAGTGTAATGAGAAATAACCTGTTCCATCGTGTATTAAAATACATTATAGGGACTTCCCTGGTGGCACAGTGGTTAAGAATCCGCCTGCCAATGCAGGGGACACGGGTTCGAGCCCTGGTCCGGGAAGATCCCACATGCCACAGAGGAACTCAGCCCGTGTGCCACAACTACTGAGCCTGTTGTCTAGAGCCTGCATGCCACAACTACTGAAGCCCACGCTCTTAGAGCCCATGCTTCACAACAAGAGAAGCTACTGCAATGAGAAGCCCACGCACCACAACAAAGAGTAGTCCCTGCTCGCCGCAACTGGAGAAAGCCCACATGCAGCAGCAAATACCCAATGCCGTCAAAAATAAAAATAAATAAATAAATAAATTTATTTAAAAAGTATAAAGCAACAAAATTCATAACAGCAGAATATAGACAGAGAGACTAACAGCTCCATGGCATTGAATAAAGTATAGATATATAGATCCAAGAACAGATGAGATTTTAGTATATTACAAGGATAGAATATCCAAGTGGTGGAGAAAAGTCATATTATTTAGTGAAAGGTTTAAAGACAACTGGTTAGCTATTTAGAGAAAAAAAATAAAGCAGCATTTACAAAGCTCTACTCTTTTTATCTGCTATATACTATTCCGTAGTTTCAGTATAGCATAGTTTAGTAAGTTATATTCGTATTGATGAACTTTTAGGTTTTTTTCTCTTTTTGTTATAAACAATAGCATGAAAAGAAAATTTTTATATTTCCTCTGGACAAATGTGTGAATCCTTCTCTAGGATAGATTCCAAGATGTGAAACTGCTGGGTCAGAAAGTATGTACTGTTTTTGTTTTTGTTTTAAAGTACTGCTAAATTTCCCTTTGAAATCTCAAACTACATTCCAGCAGCAGTGGGCAAGAAAACAAAACTAAAATAAACCCAAATAAAGCAGATGAATCAAATTAATAAAAATAAAAGGAGAAACAAATTAAACAGGAAAAAACAACAACAACAGTTGAGATGATCCATAAAACCCAAAGCTAGATTTTTTTTAAAGGCTGATGAAAACACACCAACTTTCTGCAAGTATGATCAAGGCAAAGAAAGAGGACACACATGGTGTTGGGAAAGATGAAGGAGATATAGGATGGATACAGAGGAGATTTTTCAAATTAGGAGACTACTTTATATAGCAGCTTTGCCGAAGTCAGAAGGTGAGGCAAAAACTGCATATAACGAAAATTGCCATTGACATTCTTTTGTAAGTTGTGCTCATGTTGGAGACAGATATGCTTTTGTAAAAATCTAATGTTTTTCTTCAGTTTTGAATCCCATCGCTACTTCTTCCATTAGTGGCCAACTTATATGAAAAATACCTTTAAACTGTAGAATCACGCTGGGATTGGGGAGGTGCTCAAATGTAGAAACAGACTGGCTGCATGAACAGCAGATTCACATCTTGCTCAGGTGAGGCATAGCCTCTGTAATCGGAATAACCAGAGGAATTGTCCACATAATTTAAACTGTCAGGCTCCCTCTTTTCTTTTTTCTTTTCTTTAAAAAAATTTAAAAAATTTGAACGGAGCACGTATAATTGAATTCACATATACTAAATGTATGGATGATCTGATTCAACTATATAACTTTATATCAATCCACTTGAAAACCTAGATGAATGGACTAAAAATCTCAGAGAAAAATATAAACTCTCAAAAATTGGCCCGAGAAAACCAACAGAAACACCCAAAAAAATAGAAATGGTAGTTAGAGGCCCACCTACCAACCTGCTCTCCTGCCCTGTCACCCCGGACACAAGTCCTTTGTAGTTATATAGGCAAGTTCTACTGAGTGTCAGGTAAGAGCTCCCTGCCATCTTACATTTCAGAACATAGAAAAAATATGGAACCCACCAATCTTATTTTATAAGGCTAGATTTTTCCTGATATCAAGACAAGAAAATACAATTACAGGCTAATATCACTTATGAATGTAGAGGCAAAAACTCTAAAAAAAAAATACTAGGTAGTTGAGTCTAGTGGTGTATTTAAAAGGTACATCTTGATCAAGTAAGATTTACCTGAGAAATTCAAGTTTGGGGATCAATGTAACTATCAATGTAACTTACTGTATTTACTGATTAAAGGAGAAAATCATTCATTGGATACTGGGAAGACATTTGCTAAATGCAACTGTTTGTTTCATGATCAAAAAACACCAGCAATAGAGGTAAGGAGCATCTATACTCTTTAATGTTATACTTAATGGTGAATCTTTAGAAACATTGTCATTAAGTAAGAAGCAACACATGGATGCCTGCTTTAGCTACTTATAATTACAATTCTAGTGAGAACCTGGCCAGTGCAGTATGAGAAGGATAAATATTAGACAGGAATATAGAATTTACAGAATTGTATTAATGGAAACATGAAAACACTATTCTCTCCACTTTCCTTGCTGTTAGTAACACTTAAAAAAGCACATAAGGAAATACTAGATTTGCTCTTCTATAGCTCAGTTATATATATGAACTCTCTCTATAAAGGCACATGTACATTACGTGAACTAATGCAGTTTGCTTAATCAGGTCCTCGCTGATGAACTTTGGGTTTCTTCCATTTCTTTTCTATTGTGCACACTTTGCCTTTGAGGGATACATTTCCAGATCTTGAATTGCTAGGTAAAAAACAGCCTAGATGTCCTTCAACAGGTGAATGGTTAAGCAAACTATGGTTTGCTTTGCATTCCAAACCACGGAACACACCTCAGCAGTAAAAAAAGAACAGACTATTGGTACACACTACATCTTGGATGAAACTAGGGAATTAGGTTGCATGAAAAGAGCCAATCCTAAAAGGTTAAAATACAGTATCATTTCCTTTACAGACAGATTAGTGATAGGTTAGGGATAGGATGGGGGTATGGTGGTAGAGGGTGGGAGGGAGGTGAGGGTGGTTATAAAAAGGCAAAGGGAAAAAAAAGCCGGCAAATACTACAAATATCATCAAATCTAAAAAAATTAAATAATATTTTTATTCATAAAAAAGGCAATGAGAATAATCCTTTTGGTGATGGAACTGCTCAGTGTCTTGACTGTGGTGGTGGATATATGAACCCAAATGTGATAAAATTTTATAGGACTAAATACACACACAGACATGCAAACACACACACACATGAGTACAAGTAAAATGGGAAATCTGAATAAGTTGAATGGATTGTGTCATTGTCAATATCTCAGTTGTGATATTGTACCATAGTTTTATAAAATGTTATCATTAGGGAAAACGAATAAAAATTTCATGGGATTTCTATGTATTATTTCTTACAACTAATATTTACAATATTATTACAAATATTATTCCTTACAACTATCTCAAAATATTAAAAAAATTTGAAAAATCACTTCAAGTTAAAAGGGTATATATAATTTAAAATTTTTATTTTTTTGTAAAGTTGCCCTCCTAAGATGTTACTTCAATGTGTACTTCAATGTGTAATGATGATAAAGCATAAGAGTTTACCTTCCTCCAATTTAAAACAACAAAGAGATACTACTTTTGTCCTATCAAATCGGAAAGAATTAAAGTCATACATCCCACTGTTGGCCAGGGTATGGGGAAGAGGCACTCTCAGATGTTTTGGGTGCTGCAAGTTGGGTTCCCCAAGAAGAGTTGTGGGTAAGAGGTTTATCAGGGTGTCCTGTTGTGACCAACAATTATAGAGGGAAGGGAGGAAGCAGGATTGGGCAGAGGGAGAAGGTGCGCTAAGGTGTGGTCTCAACAGAGACCTTAGCTGGCCCTAGAGATAGTTTTGAAGCTTGGATGAAGTTTCAGAGTTGTCTTCAGCTGGGGGCGCAGGGGTGAAGCTTTTTGGCCTCCTGTAGACCGGTTACTGGATGTACCAATTGTGCCATCACTGGGGTGGCTTATGATAGATATTGACTGTTGTCAGCTGTCTGAGCGTTTTGTCTTCCAAGTTTTACAGTGCTTTGTCCCTGATGGATGCTCTTTAGTGGACAGGAATATATTCACCCTTCACGCCCACTTCCACCATGTCCATCCCCTTGGCCCTGATATATCAGTCACTCTCCATCCAGGCCAAGTCCTTCTCCGCTGCCCAGGGATCTAGGTATATTTTAATCTCAGATCCCTTTTCTTTCCTCACAAAACAGATAACCAGCTATACTGGTATGTATTTTTTGCTGTGCTGACATTAAAAAAATTTTTTTTTTTGGCCACGTGGTATGCAGGATATTAATTCCCTGACCAGGATTTGAACCTGTGCTCTCTGCAGTGGAAGCTTGGAGTCCTAACCACTGGACTACCAGAGAAGTCCCTAAAAATTTTTATAAGGTCAATTTATTTATCTTTATTTAATGTTTTCTTCTGTGGCTTCTGGATTTTATGCCACAATTGGAAACACTTCCCATTCCAAATTTATTTTAAAATTCATCTTTTTAAAAGTAATTTTTCAACTTGTTTTTTTTGTCCTTTTGATATTTGTTATAGTGTAAAGAATTAATTAAGGATGTAGCACTATTCATTCAAAAGGCTAGCCAGCAGGCTCAATACTACTTATTTAATATTTTACAATTTTACCATCCAGTTGAAATGTTGGCAGGGAGGATAGACCTGTACATCACAAAATTAATTGGACCGATGTTCCAAAAAAGATAATAGAGAATAAGAGGGAGAGAATCATTACATAAACAATAGAAGAAAATTTCCTAGAGCTGAAGACAGATGCACAGGGTGCTGAGAAGTGTTACGAACAAACAAACAAACTGACTATGATACATTAGGTAAACTCTAGTTCCCCAAGGATAGGGAGAACATTCTTGAAACTTCCAGAGGGAAGAAACAGACTTCCAAGAAAGAAAAGAGAGTTAGATTGGTGTCAGACTTCTCAGTAGCAGCACTGGTTCCTAGGGAAAGA
Source organism: Physeter macrocephalus (assembly GCF_002837175.3). NCBI lineage: Eukaryota > Metazoa > Chordata > Mammalia > Artiodactyla > Physeteridae > Physeter > Physeter macrocephalus. The sequence continues at coordinate 65,216,971 of NC_041227.1, forward strand.
TAAGAGTTCAAAATTCTGAGAGAAAATTAGGTTGCACCTAAAATTCTCCATTCAGTCAAACAACCAGTCAAGTATGGGAAAAATAAAGACATTTTCATTTATACAAGTATTTAGAAATTTTATCATTCAGAGCCCTTCTCTGTATAACCATAAAAAACATGAAATGTGGCAAGGATAAACTCAAGTATTAGTATTCAGATTAAATGTGAATGAGTTAAACTTCTCTATAAAAAGGTAGAAACTATAGCTACCATTTAGTGAGTATTAACCATGTTTTAGGCATTGTTCTAGGCACTTTAAATAGATAATTTTATTAAATGCTGATGATAAATTCTGCAAGGTGGCTTCTATTTTTACTCTCCTGTTACAGATGAGAAAACTGAAGCTTAAAAGAGACTTTGCCATTTGCTTAATGTGTAGAATCCAGGCTTAAACCTAAGCTCTTTGATGCTTAAGGCTGTGCTCTTATCATTCTATTAAACTGCCACACAGCTTTGTTAAAATAACATTATTCACATGTTATTTATAAGAGATAATCCAAGGCAAATATATATATATAAAATTTGAAAATAAAGGGTTGGAAAAAGTTATACTAGGCAAATAATAACAAAAATGAGAGGAGACAGGGACCATAATATTAAATATCTGTGTCATATGATGTAAATGAAGCAACTTTGAGAGCAGTGGATGTGGTATAATTCTGTTTATGTTAATAAAAATTTGTGTGTGTGTGTGTATGTGTGTTTATGCTGTGGAATTAGGGAATTAGTGGCAGCATGTAGGGGGTATGCACATAGATTGTTTAAGTTATTGTATAGTGCTATTTTATTTGTGTAATTAAAAATGATTTTTTTTAAAAAAGTAAGGAACAAACACCATTCCTGAAGTTTAGGTGTTTATTGGTTTAGCTGGGGAATAGGCAGGTGCCCAACTGTCTGTAATGTAAACCAAGAGAGAAACTAGGGAGAGAGCCTACATACTATGTTGGATGAATACAAAACTAAGCCTTAAAAGTGGTGATAAAATAAGGTGTCATCAAGCACTTTCTCCCATCCTGCTTTGATAATTCTCCCTTTCCATTGAGGGTTGAGGAGGGCAGAGATCAGGAGGCAATATACAAGAATGACAGTGTCAGCCACGTGTCTCCTTTTCAAAGCAATGGAATGTTTTCGATCAGAAAGAAAAATGAAAAGAAAAAACAACAAAAACAACTCAACTTTTCTTATATCATTTGAACTTGGTTGTCCATCACTTTACAGTTGCTATGACAACAGCAGCTCTCCTCCTTCTTTTGGATCTATTTCCAAACTGAGAACAATGAATGTAAAAGATCACAAAGTGGGAAAAGCAAGTAGGCATTGAAGGCATTATAATTATTTACCCTGGAGAAGAGAATGCTAAGAGATGGCAATTATATTATTCTGGGCTATTAAAATTTGCTAGACATAAGTAGTTCTCTGCTGGGGCCCAAGATAAAGTCAGATTTATTTTAACTGGAGGGAAATAGCTTCAGGGAAAAAGTCCCTGATAGAAAGTTCTGTGGGACTGCTTTTCTTCTTTCAAGGTAGATTGATGGCGAGGCACTGGAATTTTGTATCCTGCAGTGGTTGTCATCATCCCCTGAAAAAATTCTTGAAACACCATACCACAATAACAACAAACAACAAACACACAGTACTTACTCTGTGAGTTTTTATATTTAAGTATAAAATACCACTAAGAGTTTTATGTTTATAAAATACCATTCAGAGTTTTATATTTATTATCTCACTTAATACCTGCAACAGTCCTATGAGGAAGAGACCATTATTATTCCCATTTTATGGACCAGAAAACTGAGGGTTGGAGATCTTAGCAACTTGCCTGAGGTCACACAGGTGACGAATGGCAGAGCTGGGATTTGAACTCAGGAAATCTGTATTCTTAACGAGTGATAGTTTCCTGTGGTAGATAATTTCTCTTATCCAACTGTGTTGGGCTCTTGGAAGGAATCCTGTATAAAGCCCTTACAGACATGAGTTCTAATCTTATTTACCCATTCATTGAGCCATTTGTTAATAACTTTTTATTGAATACATACTATATGCAATCTCTAGCTAGGCACTGGTGATTCAGAGGAAAGCAGGATGGACCAAGGTCTCTTATGGCTTATAGTCTAGGAAAGGACCACAGACAAAACAAATAAATGAATATGATAATTTCAGGTACTAGTAAGTGCTATGAAGGAAATAAACTGGGCAATGAGAAGGGGAATACGGGGTGGAGGGTGAAGGGTAGGCTGCTTTAGTTTGCTTTATGTTAGGGAAGACCTTTCTAAGGAGGTAATGATTTGAACTGAGGTCTGGGTGATGGCAAGGAGCCATGTGCAGATCTGGGAGAAGAACCTTCTAGGCAGAGGAGCAGCAAATGTAAATTTGGTAACAAGCCTGAAAGTGGGACAGTGAGGTTAGAGCATAGTGAACCAGGGCAGGGAGCTGGCTTTAGATGAGTTTGGAGAGTTTGGATTGACAGGCAGGGTCACCATTTGGGGTTGTGGATATGCTACTGGCATCCAGTGGGTGGAGGCCATAGATGCTGCTAAACCTCTTACAATGTGCAGGACAGCCCCCACCAAAAGAATTATCCATCCCCTCAATGTCCGAAGCCCTAAGGTTGAGAAACCCTGATCTCTATATAAAAACCCTGATCTCTATATACAAGGTTATAGCCTTATAGGCCAAGGAAGAGATTGGATTTCATTGTAAGTGAAGGAGAATCCATCAGAGGACTTGAAGCAGTGGAATGTCTTTATGGTATTCATATTTCAGAAGATAACTATGGCTGCTGATAGAAACTACTTTGTAGCAGATCAAGGGTAGAAACAAAGAGCAAAGAGTTAAAAAAAATTATTTTGTAGTAGTAGCAGCAGTAAGTATTCCAGCTGAATGGAGATGGGGGGCTTGGTTTAGGGGAATAGCAGTGGAGATGGAGAGAAATGGAAGGATTTGGGAGGCAGAGGTGATCAGGTTGCTGATGGATTGCATGTGGGGCTTCCATGAAAGAAAGGAACCAAGGACAACCCTCAGTTTGTGGCCTGAGCAATGAGGCAGGTGGACAGTGTAGCTGTATATTTACATGGGGAGGAGGGAGTCTGGGGACAAAGAGAAGAAACCAAGAGTTCTCGACGTGCTAGACTTGACAAACCTATTAGCTGTACAAAGGGAGGTGTCACCTAGGCTGTTGGAAATGCAGTCACATAAAAGACTTCCCCTCACTGTGCTCCTTTAGAAAATGAGCAATGGCCTTAAAATTCTTTGATCCTTGAGCAATACAGCCTGGAGATAAGGGACTAGATCTGATGGACTGCAGCAGTATCACCTAATTCTCCATCTCACCGAATTTTCCTCTCAGAGCACCACTATGAAAACAGACAAGAGATGAGAAAATTAGTCCTGTTTTGCAGAAATCGAATTATGCTGCACAAGAACTGACATTCCTAAGGGGCCAGAGTGAATCCGTTGTTGGATAATCACCTGGGAGCATCCCGAGAACTAGGTCTGGGATCTCCCCAGCAGCTGCCGGAGACTAACAAATTAAATCACACTGTGCCATGAAAGGGGCTGTTTGAACCTCCAAGGAGGGGACCTTGGAAGATTATAACTCATGATTCTCACCAGTTTCTTTCCCAGTGGCCCAGAGGCTCTGCTCTGTGTCTCCTTCCAAATTAAAGAATGCTGGTCTTGCATTCCTGACGAACTTTGGAAAGAGCTGAAGTAGGTAAAATACCTTGTTTTAAAATTGCAGGCGTTTTCTTGGTATCTATCCACAGGCTGGGAAGGACTTATTCTTTTGAGGTTATCTGGAGCCGAATGAACTGAAACATTTTTGGGGGGGCCACGGAATGAGATGATGTGAGAGGAAAAGAAGACTGAGAGTAAAGTTCCTTTTATTTTATTTGATGGTGGAGGTGGGCAGCCTTGGTAGCAGGGCACACACCCCGTCCTCCTCTTGCGTGACTGACTTTCCTGGCTGAGATAGGGTAACGCCCAGGGGAAATAATGTGACTCTGTTTCTGGTAATTAAATGGAGAATGTCAAGTCTCCCAGAGGACAATTTCTTATTGGGGAGGCAGCAGTCTTTATTTGCAGCTACTTACTGGTGGAAAAGTAAAATGAGCCCTGTTTTGATGAAGTGTCCTGGAACTAGTGAAACATTTCATGAAGGGCATTGTCTCCAAGACTTGCTGAATCCATTCTATTGAACCAAAAAGGCAAGTCAAAAAGAATCTTGGCAGTTAGTTTAAAAGAGAGAATGAGAGAGAGAGAGAGAGAGAAAGAATGAGTGAGAGAGAGAGAATGAGCGAGCGAGAGAGAGAGAATGAGAGAGAGAGAGAGAGAGACTAACATGGACAAATAATTTTTCAGAAGCTTACATGCCAAGCTTGGTGATACGGATGCAATGGTGAAACAACAGGTCTAGGGCAAGTATTTTAGATTTTTTAGCTATACAGTTTCTGTCACAACCATTCAATTCTGCTGTTGTAGTGGAGACTTAAAGAAAAACATACAACATGAGAGTTGTGAAATTAAGTTTTATTCAGGGTCTTACTGAGGACTATAGCCTGGGAGACAGCTCTGAGGAACTGCTCTGAAGAGGGGGAGGAGATGCTAGTTTATACATGATTTTTTTTTTTTTGGCTAGGAAATACATGCAGTCAAGCATACATCTTGGTAAAAGATTAGTGCTAATCAGAAAGAACACATATCTCAGTTTGATGATTTTAGTGCTTTTCTGTATATGGGCAGATGCAAGAATCTGGGCGTCATTGAAATTCTTCTTGAGATACACATCTAACTATCTAAGGGCCTGTTTATCCAAAGCACAGAGTACCTCATCCTG
>NC_041227.1:65221879-65223803 GCF_002837175.3 Physeter macrocephalus
ATGGTATGTTAGTTTCTGCTTTATAACAAAGTGAATCAGTTATACATATACATATGTCCCCATATCTCTTCCCTCTTGTATCTCCCTCCCTCCCACCCTCCCTATCCCACCCCTCTAGGTGGTCACAAAGCCCTGAGCTGATCTCCCTGTGCTATGTGGCTGCTTCCCATTAGCTATCTATTTTAGGTTTGGTAGTGTATATATGTCCATGCCACTCTCTCATGTTGTCCCAGCTTACCCTTCTCCCTCCCCGTATCCTCAAGTCCTTTGCCTAGTAGGTCTGTGTCTTTATTCCCGTCTTGCCCCTAGGTTCTTCATGACCATGTTTTTCTTTTTTTTTTTAGATTCCATATATATGTGTTAGCATACAGCATTTGTTTTTCTCTTTCTGACTTGCCAGACTCCAGTTCTATCCACCTCATTACAAATAACTCAGTTTCATTTCTTTTTATGGCTGAGTAATATTCCATTGTATATATGTGCCACATCTTCTTTATCCATTCATCTGTTGATGGACAGTTAGGTTGCTTCCATGTCCTTGCTATTGTAAATAGAGCTGCAATGAACATTTTGGTACATGACTCTTTTTGAATTATGGTTTTCTCAGGGTATATGCCCAGTAGTGGGATTGCGGGGTCGTATGGTAGTTCTATTTGTAGTTTTTTAAGGAACCTCCATTCTGTTCTCCATAGTGGCTGTATCAATTTACATTATTCCCACCAGCAGTGCAAGAGGGTTCCCTTTTCTCCACACCCTCTCCAGCATTTATTGTTTCTAGAGTTTTTGATGATGGCCAATCTGACCGGTGTGAGATGATATCTCATTGTCGTTTTGATTTGCATTTCTCTAATGATTAATGATGTTGAGCATTCTTTCATGTGTTTGTTGGCGATCTGTATATCTTCTTTGGAGAAATGTCTATTTAGTTCTTCTGCCCATTTTTGGATTGGGTTGTTTGTTTTTTTGTTATTGAGCTGCATGAGTTGCTTATAAATTTTGGATCTTGATCCTTTGTCATTTGCTTCATTTGCAAATATTTTCTCCCATTCAGAGGGTTGTCTTTTTGTCTTGTTTATGGTTTCCTTTGCTGTGCAAAAGCTTTTAAGTTTCATTAGGTCCCATTTGTTTATTTTTGTTTTTATTTCCATTTCTCTAGGAGATGGGTCAAAAAGGATCTTGCTGTGATTTATGTCATAGAGTGTTCTGCCTATGTTTTCCTTTAAGAGTTTGATAGATATGTCTGGCCTTACATTTATGTCTTTAATCCATTTTGAGTTTATTTTTGTGTGTGGTGTTAGGGAGTGTTCTAATTTCATACTTTTACATGTAGCTGTCCAGTTTTCCCAGCACCACTTATTGAAGAGGCTGTCTTTTCTCCACTGTATATCCTTCCCTCCTTTATCAAAGATAAGGTGACCATATGTGTGTGGGTTTATCTCTGGGCTTTCTCTCCTGTTCCCATTGATCTATATTTCTGTTTTTGTGCCAGTACCATACTGTCTTGATTACTGTAGCTTTGTAGTATAGTCTGAAGTCAGGGAGCCTGATTCCTCCAGCTCGGTTTTTCTTTCTCAAGATTGCTTTGGCTATTCAGGGTCTTTTGTGTTTCCATACAAATTGTGAAACTTTTTGTTCTAGTTCTGTGAAAAATGCCAGTGGTAGTTTGATACGGATTGCGTTGAATCTGTAGATTTTTGGGTAGTAGAGTCATTTTCACAGTGTTGATTCTTCCAATCCAAGAACATGGTATATCTCTCCATCTATTTGTAACATCTTTAATTTCTTTCATCAGTGTCTTAAAATTTTCTGCATACAGGTCTTTTGTCTCCTAGGTAGGTTTATTCCTAGATATTTTATTCTTTTTGTTGCAATCGTAAATGGGAGTGTTTTCTCTTTTTTTTTTTTTTTTTTTTCAGTACGCGGG
>NC_041227.1:65225526-65270736 GCF_002837175.3 Physeter macrocephalus
TCTGCCTCAGTTATTCTGCTATTTATCCCTTCTAGAGAATTTTTAATTTCATTTATTGTGTTGTTCATCACTGTTTGTTTGCTCTTTAGTTTTTCTAGGTCCTTGTTAAACGTTTCTTGTATTTTCTCCATTCTGTTTCCAAGATTTTGGGTCATATTTACTATCATTATTCTGAATTCTTTTTTAAGTAGACTGCCTATTTCCTCTTCATTTATTAGGTCTGGTGGGTTTTTGCCTTGCTCCTTCATCTGCTGTATGTTTCTCTGTCTTCTCATTTTGCTTAACTTACTGTGTTTGGGGTCTCCTTTTTGCATGCTGCATGTTCGTAGTTCCCATTGTTTTTGGTGTCTGTCCCCAGTGGCTAAAGTTGGTTCAGTGGGTTGTGTAGGCTTCCTGGTGGAGGGGACTAGTGCCTGTGTTCTGGTGGATAAGGCTGGATCTTGTCTTTCTGGTGGGCAGGTCCACGTCTGGTGGTGTGTTTTGGGGTGTCTGTGGCCTTATTATGATTTTAGGCAGCCTCTCTGCTAATGGGTGTGGTTGTGTTCCTGTTTTGCTAGTTGTTTGGCATAGGGTGTCCAGCACTGTAGCTTGCTGGTCGTTGAGTGGAGCTGGGTCTTGGTTTTGAGATGGAGATCTCTGGGAGATTTTCGCCGTTTGATATTATGTGGAGCTGGGAGGTCTCTTGTGGCCCAGTGTCCTGAACTTGGCTCTCCCGCCTTAGAGACACCGCCCTGATGCCTGGCTGGAGCACCAAGAGCCTGTCATTCACACGGCTCAGACTAAAAGGGAGAAAAAAAGAAAGAAAGAAAGAAAGAAAGGAAGGGAGGGAGGGAGGGAGGAAGGAAGGAAAGAATAAAATAAAATAAAGTTATTAAAATAAAAAATAATTACTAAAATTTTTTTTAAGTAATAAAAGAAAGAAAGAAGAGAGCAACCAAACCAAAAACCAAATCCACCAATGATAACAAGCACTAAAAACTATACTAAAAAAATAAAAAATAAAAAATAACGGACAGACAGAACCCTAGGACACATGGTAAAAGCAAAGCTATAGACAAAATCACACACAGAAGCATACACATACACACTGACAAAAAGAGAAAAAGGGGGAAAAATATATATCGTTGCTCCCAAAGTCCACCTCCTCAATTTGATTCGTTGTCTTTTCCGGTGTTCCAGTGATGCAGGGTACATCAAGTTGATTGTGGAGATTTAATCCACTGCTCCTGAGGCTGCTGGGAGAGATTTCCCTTTCTCTTCTTTGTTCCCACAGCTCCCGAGGTTCAGCTTTGGATTTGGCCCCACCTCTGCGTGTAGGTCGCCTGAAGGCGTCTGCTCTTCGCTCAGAAAGGATGGGGTTAAAGGAGCAGCTGATTCGGGGGCTCTGGCTCACTCAGACTGGGAGGAGGAAGGGGTACGGATGCGGGGTGAGTCTGCGGCGGCAGAGGCCGGCGTGACTTTGCCCCAGCCTGAAGTGCGCCGTGCGTTCTCCCGGGGAAGTTGTCCCTGGATCATGGGACCCCCTGGCAGTGGCGGACTGCACAGGCTGCCGGGAGGGGAGGTGTGGAGAGTGACCTGTGCTCGCACACAGGCTTCTTGGTGGCGGCAGCAGCAGCCTTAGCGTCCCATGCCCGTCTCTGGGGTCCACGCTGATAGCCACGGCTCGCGCCCTTCTCTGGAGCTCCTTTAAGCGGCGCGCTTAATCCCCTCTCCTCACGCACCAGGAAACAAAGAGGGAAGAAAAAGTCTCTTGCCTCTTGGGCAGCTCCACACTTTTTCCTGGACTCCCTCCCGGCTAGCTGTGGCGCACTAGCCCCCTGCAGGCTGTGTTCACACAGCCAACCCCAGTCCTCTCCCTGCGATCCGACTGAAGCCCGAGCCTCAGCTCCCAGCCCCCGCCCGCCTCGGCGGGTGAGCAGAGGAGCCTCTCGGGCTAGTGAGTGCTGGTCGGCACCGATCCTCTGTGCGGGAACCTCTCCACTTTGCCCTCCACACCCCTGTGGCTGCGCTCTCCTCAGTAGCTCTGAAGCTTCCCCCCTCCGCCACCCGCAGTCTCCCCCCACGAAGGGGCTTCTACTGTGTGGAAACCTTTCCTCCTTCACAGCTCCCTCCCACTGGTGCAGGTCCCGTCCCTATTCTTTTGTCTCTGTTTTTTCTTTTTTCTTTTGCCCTACACATGTACATGGGGAGTTTCTTCTCTTTTGGGAGGTCTGAGGTCTTCTGCCAACGTTCCGTAGGTGTTCTGTAGGAGTTGTTCCACGTGTAGATGTATTTCCGATGTATCTGTGGGGAGGAAGGTGATCTCCACATCTTACTCTTCCGCCATCTTGAAGCTCCTCCATTTCTTGTTTTTCTGCTCTTTCATTCTTATTTATTCACAATAGTATGGAAGCAGCCACAGACATATGGAGTGGAAGGAGTGTGGCTGTATCCCTATAAAACTTCCTTTTTTAAAATTAATTTTTTTTGGAGTATAGTTGATTTACAATGTTGTCTTAGTTTCTGCTGTACAGCAAATTGAATGAGTTATACATATACAGGTATCCACTCTTTTTAAAATTCTTTTTCCATATAGGTCATTGCAGAGTATTGAGAAGAGTTCCCTGTGCTATACAGTAGGTCCTTATTAGTTGTCTATTTTATATATAGTAGTATGTATATGTCAATCCCAATCTCCCAATTTATCCCTTCCCCCCACCCATAAAACTTTCTTTACATAAATAGATGGCAGACTGGATTTGGCCCATGAGCCATAGTGTGCCAACCCTTGGTTTAGAGCATGATTCTTATATCTCACTGTGTACAAGGGTCATGTGGGAGCATTGCAATAATGCTGATGGACCCATCTCCAGAAATCCTGAGTGTGGTCTGCGGTGGGGCTCGGGCATCACTACTTTTTAAAAACTCTTCAGATAATATACTCTACAGCTAGGGATTAGACTCTGTGGGTTTAGAGTTGTGTTGTTCACTTTGTTACGCAATAGAATCACCTGTGTGTATTAAGAATACTGATGCCTGGCACCATCCTTGGGGATACTGACTTGATTGGTCTGGATATGGTTTAGGGATCAGAACTTTTTTAAGCTTCCCAAGTGATTCTATTGTAAAGCCAGAGTTGAGAGCCACTAGTCCAGAGGGTAGGACAAACAGGCAATTTCAATACAGTGTAATAATTGTCTGACAGGAGTGATTTCAACAAGTGAGTATTCACTCTTTGAATAAACACTTATATAGTGCTTGCTATGTACTAGCTAGGTTTCTAAGTGTTTATAGATATTAACTCATTTAATTTTCATGACATTTTCTAAGGTAAGTACTACTAATAGCTCCATTCTGTAGTTGAGAAAACTGAGGCACAGAGAACTTAATTGGGAACAAAGGGGATGAAAGTGTTTTAGGAAAAACTTCTAGGAAAAGGTGATGTCTGAGGTGAGACCTGAAGGATAGGTATAAGATAGCCTGGTGAATGCGGGGCAGAGGTGGGGAGCAGAGTGAGGAGTGCATCCCAGCTGTAGCCTGTGCCCTGGCCTGAAGACGAGAACAGCATGGCAGGTGACTGGGGGGAAAGTGTGTTCTGTTTTTGGAGTCCTCAACAAGAGTTTTGTTTTTTTTAAATGCAAGATGAATTAATTCTAGAGATCTGCTGTACAAATAGTGCCTATAGTCAGCAATACTGTATTGTGCACTTAAAACTTTAAGACGGAAATCTTATGTTCAGCGTTCTTAACACACACACACACACACACACACCCAAAGCAAAACAAACAAAAGGACACAAGGAAAACTTGGAAAGGATCAATATGTCTGTTACCTTGATTGTGATGATGGTCTCACAGGTATGTATGCATATGTCTCAAACCATCAAGTTGTATATATTCAATATGTGCAGTTTTTTGTATACCAGTTATACTTCAATAAAGCTGTTTTTTAAAAAGTTGTTGTTTTCATTGAAGTGTTGGGGATGAAATTGTCTTTAATGTGTGAATGCAAGGGGTTGAAATGGGAGTTGAGAGTGAAGATAATTCCTGATAGAACCTTGACGAAAACAAGAAATTCATGGTGGTAACAAGAAGAAGAGATGGGATTAAGGGCAGGGTTTATTTTATGTTTTTATTATTAAATTATGTAGTTTATTTAAACTGAAGTATAGTTGATTTACAATGTTGTGTTAGTTTCAGGTCTACAGCAAAGTGATTCAGATATATATAGAGAGATATATATATGAATATATATCTATAAATAAAATATATATTCTTTTCAGATTCTTTTCCATTATAGGTTATTAGAAGATATTGAATATAGTTCCCTGTACTATACAGTAGGGACTTGTATAGGTTATTAGAAGATATTGAATATAGTTCCCTGTACTATACAGTAGGTACTTGTTGTTTTTTTATTTTATATATAGTAGTGTGTATCTGTTAATCCCAAATTCCTAATTTATCCCTCCCCGCCTTTCCCCTTTGGTAACCATAAGTCTGTTTTCTATGTCTAAGAGTCTGTTTCTCTTTTGTAAATAAGATCATTTGTGTTTATATTTTAGATATCACATATAAGTGATATCATACTATATTTGTCTGTCTCTGTTTGACTTACTTCACTTAGTATAATAATCTCTAGGTCCACCCTTGTTGCTACAAATGGCATGATTTCATTTTTTGCTGTTGTGACTTTTGTGGTTGTAAGGAACAGAGCTTGCTCAGGAGGGTTTATCAGTTAGCATTGCACGCAAAAAACCAAGAATATGTGCTTAGTCTAACACGGATCTTATATTTCTGAAGTATGGAGAATCTAGAGGTAGGCAGTTCAGGGATGATATAGGTACTTTATTAAGTGAAGAATATAATCTCTTTCCAGGGATCTGCTTCACCACACTCCGTGTGTAGCTTTTGCCCTCATGGCCACGTGATGTTTACTCAAGCATCATGTCTGATCTCCAGGCAGGAAAAAAGGGCAAAAGATACATGTCAGTTAGGCTATTCTGTTTTTTGTTTTTTTTTTTTTAAATAAAAACTTTTTTCCTTGATGCCCCAGCAGTCATCTACCACTTATATCTCATTCACCAGACCAGGACACATGACCATTCTATCTGCAAGAGGGTTTGGGGAGAGGAGTATATTCATTTGGGCATATCTTCCCCCAACAAAATCAGGGTTGTGTTATTTAGGGCAAAATGAAGGACATGTGGACAGGCAAATAACAATGTCACCACGGAAGAATACATGAAAAATCTCGGGTATCTCAGGTATCCAAGGAGCCAAAGGAGAGCCAGGTCTTACAGAATTTGGAACTGAGGATCAGGCTTCTCCCTTTCTAATGGATGGCAGGGGCTTGCCATCTTCTCCCTGTACTTCCAACCTATTTTCCTTTCTCTGCTGACCAGCTTCTTCTGTTTATATTTTGTTTTTAGTTGATAATAACTTTTGCTTACCCATGGATCATACCAACTGCCCAACTTATGAAAGTTCAGCTGCTTCAGTTTCTCAGTTCCAAATTCAGGAAAATATCAGATTGGATACTTTTTTGAGTCAGGCTGACAAACTGTTGGTTATTGGCTAGCCAATGGATGAGCCATCCTGGCTGGACAGTGGATGGACTCACGTGATTTGCGTCTTGGCCATACCCTTAAGTTTCCCTTTGAGGGGGCTCTGGGAAGAGAGATGGTGTAGAATTTCTACTTTCTCTGGGAAGTAGGTGAGGTCTCAACCCAAGGGTATACAGAGAAGAAGTGGGTAGGAAAGTTTAGGAGACTATCTGAAACAACTACAGAAAAAGGAAACTTAGAAGATATTCAGAGCAGCATTAAGTGTCCAGTTGAGTGTTCAGATCAACATTTTGCAAAGATTCCATTCCTTGTGGTTCTGTGATTTCTTCCTGCAAAGTTCACAGCTTAGTGAAGATGCATGGGAGGCAAATGTTGGATTGATCCAGGGTTAGAATTTTCCCAGGTAGGTGGAAAAAATCAGGCATTGATACAGAGGATTAAAAGAAAGAGAGAGAAAGAGAGAGAAAGCTGGGGGGAGAAAGAAAGAAAGGGAAAAAGAAAGAAAGGAAGGAAAAAAGAAAGGAGAGCTGGGATGATTATCAGCTGTTACCAAAGAGAAATCTTAGAATTTAGTATTTCAGAAGCATGGCATTTCTCATTGGATGGCTACATGGTCTAGGGTGTGGTCATGGGAGAGGATGGACAAAGAGAAGTAGAGGAGAAGGCCATGGATCTGAGAAAGTAAAGGATTTGAAAGGCAGAGGTAGTGGATGTGTTGCTCAAATGGATACTGAAGTCACTTGGGATAGTGACAGGATTTGGAATGGAGAGGAAAATGGTGCACCAGGATATGGAGTATTTAGTGAGAGAAGAGGGCGGCTAGGAATGAGTGGGTGACTGTGATGTGAAAGTAGGGACAGTCAAATCTGGGCATCATTTTTGATTCGTCTCTCTTCTTCACTATCCAACTCAAGAAATTACCAGGTCTTGTAAATTCCATTTCATAAAAATTTAATCTAATTCATATCTACTTTGTATTTACACTGCCTTCACCCTAGTCCAAGCCACCATTTTCTCCCACCTTTACCACTAAAATAACCAACCAACATCCACTTTTGACCCTCTTCAAGTCATTCTTTGCACTGTAGCTGAGTGATTTTTTTAAAAAAATTATGAGTCTTATCGCAGCTAAAGACCTTTCAATGGCTTTCCATTGCTCTTGGGATAAAATCTATGTAGGAAATTGTATTTGTGTTCAAAATAGTTGATGTCCCTCCCTAGCAAAGGATTCTACTTCCCTGCCTCTCTGATATTAGGCTTGGTCATGTGACTTGAAGGGACTCCTCACCCCCAACCCATGCAAGAGAATTATATATTCCCACCTTATTGAACACAGAAGTAGCCATGTGACTTGCTTTGCTAATGGGATGGTGGTCAATGTGATGTGTGTTACTTCTAAGCTGAAGGTTTAAGAGCTATATATATTGCTCTTTATTTCTCTCTCTTCCCTTTTTTTATAAGGCTGGCATTGGCCCAGATAAAGGCTGATCCATCAGGCATGAAGGCAACATGAAGACAAGACCCACAATGGACATATAACATGAGTTGGAAATAGATTGCTGTTATAAGCCATTGATATTTATTACTACGGCAAAACTTAATATGGTCTGTAAGGCTCTGAATGATTTAATGATTTGGTTCTCCAGCCTATCTCTCAAACATTTCCCTCTTTACCTGACTGCTAGTTTTCTTCCAGATCCCAGCTTAAATGTCTCTTCCCCCAGAAAAGTCTTTTATAACTCCCCATTTGTGCCATCCCCCACAACAGAGGACTAATTTAGATCTCCTATTGTTCTACCTCATAACATCTTGTCTATTTCCTTCATATCACTCAAACGCAGTCTGTAATATTTTTTAAGCATGATTATCTCCTTACCACAGGAGAATGTAAGTTCGGAGGGACAGAAATGATGTCCTTGTGCCTGGTATACAATAAGAACTCAATATTGTTTATCAGATGGGCAAATCTGAGTCCAGATCACAGGTGAGCACAAAAACCAGAGACAGTCTGAGGTATCAAATGTGAAGAGATGAGTGGAAATAAAAGTATCCAGTGCAAACAGGAGCAGGTTGTGGGGAGAAGAGGATGGTGCATGGAGAAATGACGAAAGGCAGAAGGTCACAGGGGAGGCTGTAACTGAGCAGGACCCTAGGAGGCCTTCCCAGAATAGACCCCCCACCCATGTCCCCCACCTGCCTTTTGTCTGTAGAAAAACTTTAGTCAAAGAATAAGTTTAATCAGAGAGGTGAGAAAATACAGAAAGAAAAAAAAAAGAGTCAAACAAGACAAATTAATAATACTTTAGCCAGAAACAAAGTCAAGGACTTTTAGTTCCTCCTCAAGGACTATAGATAATATTCAGAGCCATGTCCTTTGAGCTGTTTTGCAGATACTGAAACCCCAAACCAGGTGGAAGAAGTTAATTGTACGCTGCCCACACCAGTTGGTGTGGACCCCAGACCAGTTGGAACCAGAAGGTTGATAATGCTGACTCCCGATTACCTCACCACCAACCAATCAGAAGAATGTCCACGAGCTGAATCCCACAAACCCCATCCGCACTAAATTAATAATACTTTAGCCAGAAACAAAGTCAAGGACTTTTAGTTCCTCCTCAAGGACTATAGATAATATTCAGAGCCATGTCCTTTGAGCTGTTTTGCAGATACTGAAACCCCAAACCAGGTGGAAGAAGTTAATTGTACGCTGCCCACACCAGTTGGTGTGGACCCCAGACCAGTTGGAACCAGAAGGTTGATAATGCTGACTCCCGATTACCTCACCACCAACCAATCAGAAGAATGTCCACGAGCTGACCACGCCCTGCTCCTTGAGCACTGTAAGACTCCTCACTTCCCCCTCCAGGGCGGGACATACAGTTTTGAGGGCACTAGCCTGCTGTGGCCCCTTTGCCTGGCAAAGCAGTGAAGCTATTCTTTTCTACTTCACCCAAAACTCTGTCTCCATGCTTCTGTTCAGCACCAGTAAACAGAGGTCGCGTTTCGGCAACAAGGGGGCCTCTTATAAGATGCCAGTTGCCATTTCTACAGGAAGGGAGGTAGCTATTCAGGGCAAAGGATAGGCTTGTGCACTAAGCTACTGTCCTGTTTCTCCTCTTCCCGCTTCTCATTTTGTGATTTCTCATTTCATCAACTTGTTGAACATCTTATAGATGTTGGGTATTTCTAGGGATGCAGTTACTAAATAACTTAATTTTTAGTTTCACGGGCTTACCCAACTGAAGAAGATAGACATGAACCCAATAATTTTAAGGGTGATAGATGAATCCTTCGAAAGAAATTCAGAGGCCATGGGAAATTCCATAGAGGAGCAAAGCTGTGTTTACCTTTCCTGTCTCTGCTTCTTCTACTCTTTCTGTTTGCGGTGCTCTTTGCTTGCTCAAATTTTACCCATTCTTCAAGGCCTCAACTCAGGAGGTACTTTATTTAAAAGGACCATAATCCTGTGGTCAGAGAATTTCTCTACTAACCTACCAATGGTCATGAGATGCTGTGGTCCAGGGTCACTCAAAATAATGGTATTTCTATCTAGATACTCTTCACTCTTATGTGAAGAATTACAGATGTTTTCACTGGGATGCTGTCAGCACACACTGGGGTGGAGAGAGTTAAGAGGGTATGGGTGGGGTGCTAACAGCACCGGCTACACTTCCATATTGCCTCGTATTAAATCCCATAACCAGCCCTTTCTTCTCTCCTCCCTACCCCCCACTGTGTTGTGATGGAATTATATGCCTTTAGTATATTCTACCTTAGCTTGTGTGTTCATGTTTTTCTTTCACTTTCCTGTAAGCTCCTGGAGGCAGGAACCATGTCTGATTCATCTTTTTATCCTCCCCATGGCTTAACCGAAGTCCTGTCACCGAGACTCTACTTACTCAATAAATGTTTACAGAATTGAAATTGTGAGGGATACCACTGCTCCCCAGTCACTGTTAAATCAGGGCCATTCTTTTTTAACACCATCAGAAGATAATGTCATAACATTGTCATTGATTCAGAGAATCCACTTCCAGAATTTTATCTATTAAATTTTTTAAAAACTTAATCAAAGGCATAGACATACATGGTAATGAGTCATATAATACAGAAGCACTTACTGATAAAAAGAAAAAGTTTCACCCCACTTGCAGTCTTCTGTCCAGCAGCAACTTCTTTCTAACTATTTCTGTTTTTTGCCACCAGAACTCTAAATAATATATTTACATCTCTATTTTTTGGTTTATCTACTGCAGGCAGTTTTTATTTCTTCTTTTCAATGAAAGATGAGGATTTAGTTCAGGTAACAAACACTCTCCCTTCTGTCTTTCTCTTCCCAATAGTTGGTCCATTTGTTTTTGGTTCCTTAAAAATTACCTTTGTAACTTTCTATAATATAGTTTAAATGCTCTTCTCTATCCTCCCATTTCTTATTTCGTCAATGTTGTTTTCCTTCATTCTTTGTAAGATGAGGACATTAGTGTTTCCTTTCCTTTTTCCTTCTGGCTCAACTTACCCTTCTGTCTCCCCTCCCCTGACTGCTACCCTGTTATTTTCATATTACCAAGATGGTTAACAGCTACATTCTGTCCTTCACAGTCAAGTTCTTTGCCAATAGGTTGACACTAAAAGCTAAACACAAACCAGCATTCTCATTATTACAATGATGTAATTATCATTCATGCCTGGACCAAGGATTGAGCTAGGACTACATTTTTTCCCCTGCCAGTCTAAAGTCACAGCCCTTGGGTCATTCAAATAAGAATGACAAAAGCATCAAGGTTAAGAAGTTTTTATATTGTTACATCAGTTGTTTAAAATCATGCCACATTTAATTACTTTGATATTTATACCATGACTTTCTTATAATTTTTAAAGCCTGGAGTTTCTAACTGTCCCTTTACTTGTTGCCAAAAACATGATGTTCCTTTATCGAGTCTTCAACTTTTCCATTCTCTCAATTAAATCATTACCTAGTGTATTTCTTTGGTACACCCCTTCTTCCAACACCTTTTGGAAGGAATGGGATGTAGGAGGACTGGGGATACTCTGCCTGCCATGTTGAGCCATAAGCTCCTCTACATTTTTGAAGTTCATTTTAAAAATATAATATTATTAAGTGTGATTGTGACCAAGAATGATTCCAGGTTCTGAATGATCCCCATGCCAGGCCAGGTAACCACTCTCTCATGTTGGACTTTCTCACATTTTCAATTTTGATATTCTTTGCACCTTCATTTTCTTATCACTGAAACGGGGATAAGAAATTTAAATGAGGTCACCGGAAAAATGACCAGAAAGTATAATTCTTCACTTTTTTGTGGGGAAAAACTATATACAAAACTATATACAAATTATATACAAGAGCTATATATAAGGTTATTAAGCGTATAGGAAAATAAAAATAAATTGGTAGAACACTCCTTGGGAATAGCATAGGAACATTGTAAAGTACACATCATTTTTATTATTTCTGCTATTGTGGTAGTGGCCATTAATTCATGGTCCTCTGTGATGTTCCTTGAATTGGTCGTTTTTTTCTATTTAAAAAAATTTTTAATTGGAATATAGTTGATTTACAATGTTGTGTTTGTTTCAGGTGTACAGCAACATGAATCAGTTATACATATATCCACTCTTTTTTTAATTTTAAGATTCTTTTCCCATATAGGCCATTACAGAGTATTGGGTAGAGTTCCCTGTGCTATGCAGCAGGTTCTTACTAGTTATCTATTTTATATATAGTAGTGTGTATATGTCAATCCCAATCTCCCAGTTTATCCCCCCTCCCCTTATCCCTGGTATTGGTCCTTGATAGCAGCTTCAGGACCAAGACTTCCTGGTGACTGAGGATGGAGGCTGGAACCTCAGCTAAGCTTAGAAGCCATGCTGAACCATACACCTGACCTTTGGAGGGTACGGATGTTCTCTCCTACTTCTCAGGTCTAGTGAAACGTCCCTGTGCAAAGCTTCACGTATGGAGGAGAAGAGCTCCTGGACTGTTACAGGCTTTCTTCATCTCAAAGGGAGCAGAGATCTCATTAAATCTATAGGATCTTGTCCTCTCCTTTGAAGCCAAGCAGGCAGCTTTGGGTTACTCAAAAATTAAAATGATTTGGAGGTTACTGCCCACTGTCCCTTCCAGTTTCAGCGTAAAGGTCACTTTCTTAGGGAGCGCCCTCCTGACCCCATGCACTAGGTTAACTCCCCCAGCCACACACTCTCTGAACTGGTCAGGACCTTTTCCCTTGTGAGGAGCAGGTACTCAAATCAAACTTGTTTAAGCAGAAAGGGAATTTCTTGAGTCATGTAATTAAGAAGACCATGTAGCACTCATGGATAGAACCACAGTGGATACAGGAGCTGAAGATCTGTCATGCAGTTTGTCTACCTTTCATCTCTCCTTACCATTGCTGCTACTGCTGCCTCTTCCCCCTCCTCTTCCTCCTCCTCTTTTTCTTTTTTCTTTCCTTCCTTCCTCCCTCTTTCCCTCCTTTCTCCCTTTCTTCCTTTTTAAAAGAACATGTTTTTAGCACTTTGTACCACTGAAGTTCTAGTTCTAGTTTACAGTAACCTTACAGCCCACAGTCACGGAGGCAGCACGTACATCTTTCTCCCATATCCATGTGTCAAACTTCAGAGAAGATGCAAATTGATCTTTCTCATATCAAGTGCCCATCCGTGTACCAATCTTTGTAACCAGGGGAATGGCGTACTGGCAATCCATACTTGGATAGCCTGTCTAGCTCATATGTTCATTCCACATCATACAGAAGAATGTTTTGTTGTCTGGAAAGAGGGGTTCTGTTGTCCAAAGAGGGAAGTAAGGGTGCTGAACATGCAAAACAACAGTAACCATTTTCATCAGACCCAGTACTTGCTAGCTTCGGGCCCCCTTACTTGCATGGGCATTTTTAAAATTTGCAAAAGTAAACTACTGTAAGTGCAATCCATTAAGACTCATGTCTCTCTCCACTGTGACTTGCTCTCTCCATTGCATTTTCTTCACATTGAGTAGCACTGAAGAAACTGCAGGCAGTTTTCTGTAACTAAGTAGAAGTTAAGTCAGGGATGCATTTTAGTTTATGGTTAATGAGATACATTTATGTAGCTTGCAGTTACTTATGCACGTGGTTATGTTGTTGCTAGCAATCCCATGATAAAAATGACTTTCAGGTATACTTCTACTGCCTACTGTGCCAACTCATGGGGTGATGTGGCATGACAGTGCAGAGCCAAGACTGAATCCATATTTGGAATGTGCCCTTCAGTACCTGGCACCAGAATTATATGGGCAATGGATGAGAAGCCAAATTTGAAATGTGCACAGCCAAAAGCTCTTCTATAGAAGAGTCTTCCAAATCTTATAGCTCACATATGAAAGCAACTGAATAGAGGTCTTCCAACTTAGGACAAAAAATTTTCAAATTTTACTTAACATACCAGTAAAAAATGGTGAAGCTTAAAGAAACAATTAATTAAAAAATTAATTTTAATCAACCATCCTAGAAGAAGTACTAAACTATCCTGCTAGTCTCGCCAAAGAAAATTATGTTACAAAATTGTCTTCATACAAAGAAGCAATCGAAAAGTTTGAGGTCAAATACCTGGGGAAATAAATATAAATATTATAATATTTTTTCCTGGATTTTGTGGTTTGCGGTATGTCAGGTTTTTTTAAAATTTGTAATTTGTTGTGATTTCTTTACTCATTCTTAATACATATTTACTTTATGCTTTGGAGACAGTAATGCAATATAACATTTATTGAGTGCTTGTTTCCCTGCCAGACACTGATTTTTGCTTTTGTTTAGAATTTATTTTTTTAAATTAATTGTTATTGGAGTATAGTTGCTTTACAATATTGTGTTAGTTTCTACTGTACAGCAAAGCGAATCAGCTGTACGTACACATATATCTCCATTTTTTGGATTTCCTTCCCATTTAGGTCACCACAGAGCACTGAGTAGAGTTCCCTGAGCTATACAGTAGCTTCTCATTAGTTATCTATTTTATATATAACGTCAGTAGTGTATATATGTCAATCCCAATCTCCCTAGAATTTATTTTTTAATTTACATATATATTTTTGGTGTATAGTTCTGTGAGTTTGACAAGTATATAGATATTTACTTTTGCATCTAATTTTGTACTTGAAATTTTGTATTTTTTTTAGAGGACACTCCCTCCTCCCCAAATTATATAGGCTTCCAGCCCCACAAAAGTTAAGCTTGCTTTGCTCAACTTCCTCATTTATTATCTAGCTTTCTTGTTAGACTCTAAGCTTGGTCATTGTCTATTTTCCTCATTCCACTTAAGCCAGCATCTACTACAGTGCCTGGCATATAGAAGGTTTTCAATGTGTATATAAGGGAAATTGTGGGAATACAGTTCTTAGCAAACTCCTCAATCCTGGGACATATGCAGTGCCTATTGTGAGGAGTTTGGCATCGCTTGGGCCACTGTGACGTGTTCCTTCCTAGGAATACCTACCAGTGTTTCTGTGGTCCCGTCGATTGCCGTGCTTTCTTATTCTCTTCTGCTATTTTTCTACTGGTAGGGTTCAATATCCACCTATCAGGTCTTATTTTCTCCAGCCTTAGTTTGCAAGATTGGAATTTTACCTTGGTCCTTCTTCCTGAATTTCTGCTCAGGCCATTTAGGGTCCCAGTTTTCTCTCTAAGTCTGGAGGCCTGATTCTGAATTCTCGCCCCATGGAAGGGTTTCATAATCTTGGCCCAATCTCCTTGGTGTTCATTGCACTCCTGTCTTTATTTCTAAAATGTGTTCTCTGTGGAGGTCCAGACTTAGGGAACTTGTTTGGACTTCTTATCATTTCTTGGATCCATGATTAATTAATTCCTTCAACAAATTTTTATTGTATACTATGTGCCAGGTAGTGTGCTTAGGTGGACAAAACAAAAATTATCCTTGACTCCACAGATCTTTCAATCTAGACTGGACTGGGTGAAGAGAGAGAGACAGAGAGAGGAAACAAGTATCTAAACTGACAGATGAAACTATTACAAGTTATGATAAGTGCTGTAAAGACAATAACCATGGCACTGAGATAAAGAATAATTGAACCAAAAGGGGGTGTGTGTGGCCAAAGATAGTGACTCTGAATAGGAGACCAGACCTGAGACCCAAGGAATGAGAAGATGTCAACCACGTGACCAGTGGAGAAAGTACATTCTGGACAGAGGAAGCAAGCTGCATGAAGACATCTAGGTAGGGAAGGGCTTTGTGGGCCTGAGGAACAGATTAAGGCCGGTCTGGGGAGAGGATGGTGTTGGAGGGACGATGAGATTGCAGATAGGGGCCAAATACAGGGCATTTAGACCTTGATAAAGACTTTGGATTTTCTTTTCTGGTTTCATGGTAAACCTTTAAGGGTTTAAGCAGGGAAGAGACCTGATAGGATTTATGTTTTGAGAAGATCCTCCTGCTTAGTGGAGAATAGGTGCTAGGGCAGGGCTGCCCCTAGCATCACCCCAGTGGGTACCCTTTATGTAGACTGCACTGTGAATGGTACCCCCTGGGGTTGGACCTTGGCAGTAGCCCTTCTAAAAAGGCAGGAGTGGAAGGGGAAGACCATTTCAGGCAGTGGTTCTCCACTCGGGCTGCATGTTACACTCCCCTGGGGCGGGGGTAGTTTCTAAAGAACACTGATACGCAGCTGCATCTCCACCCCCAGGCTATTTAAAATCAGAACCTGTGGGAGTGGGGCCCAGGGGTCAGTGTGCAGCCAGTGTTGAGAACCGCTGCTTTGGAAGGCTGTCACAGCAGCCCAGGCAGGAGATGATGACCATCTGGACCGGAACAGTGGCAATAAAGAGTGGAATTTGAGATATAGTTTTGAACAGAATAGACAGGCTCGGCTGAACGTGGAGAGGGGGTGAATGGGAAGAAACGAGGATTACTCCCAGGCTTCTGGCTTGGGCAGCTATTAGCAATACAGTAAGTTCCCTACATTCGAACGAGGTCTGTTCTGAGAGCACGTTCATAAGTCCAATTTGTTTGTAAGTCCAACGAAGTTAGCCTAGGTACCCAACTAACACTATCGGCCATATAGTATTGTACTGTAATAGGTTTATAATACTTTTCACACAAATAATACATAAAAAACACACAAAAAATAAAACATTTAAAATCTTACAGTACAGTGCCTTGAAAAGTACAGTAGTACAGTACAACAGCTGGCACACGGGCTGGTATCAAGTGAACAGGCAAGAAGAGTTACTGACTGGAGGAGGGGGAGGAGGTGGAAGATGGTAGAGCTGAAGGATCATCAGCATTAGGAGACGGAGGGCAAGCTGCGATTTCACTCACGCCTGATGTTGATGGAATGCATGTTCACATCTTTGAAATTTCGCAAATGGAAGGTTCATATGTAGGGGACTTACTGTAGTTCTCAAACTCTAGCATGCTTCAGAAACACCCGGAAGGCTTATTAGAACACAGATTGCTGTACCCCACCTCCAGAGTTTCTGATTCTGGGTGGGGTTTGAGAATTTGCATTTTGAATACGTTCCCAGATGATATTGTCAATCCAGGGACCGTTTTTAGCCCAAGAGGAGAGCTTTTAAAATGCCCAGTCAGGCCACATACCAATGAATTAACTCAGAATCCCTGGGTGTGGGATCCAGACACTAGTACTTTGGAATCACTTGGGAGCTTGTTTAATATGCTTAAGTCCAGCCAATCCCCAGATTTTGAGTTAATTGGTCTGGGGTAGGGCTTGGAAACCGATATTTTAAAAGCTCTCTCAGAATTCTTCTAATCACATGTCACAGCTTTGAAAGCCAGAGCACCAGGTGGGTGGTGATGTTATGTGCTGATATAGGTACAGGTGTTCTCTCCAACTCTCCACCATGGTTTCAGAAGTCACCTACCTCAGAGGAGCTCGCTGTCACTGCCCTAGACATACGAGGTTCTTAAAACACCTGGACCAAAAGACAGAGCTCCCTCCTTTTCCTTTCTTGCTGTAAACACATGATGTACAATCCCCAGGGAACCAGTTGTTAACTCAGTGCCCAGAGAATACAATAGAATGTGTCACTATTTAGGAGTAGCTCTGCCCCATTGCATGCTCTGTGCCTAGCACAGTGCCTGAGCCACAGTAAGCATTAAATATATATTTATTGACCAAATATTATAAAAATGAAAACTTTATGAAAAATGAAAAACGCTCAGGAGCTTTGGAACTTTAAATATTAGCACTCACCAACGAGTTCCATAAATCTCTATGCTGGTTGTGAAACTGAGATTTTGATGTGGGTCCCACTGCAACACACTCAGGTGAAGTCAACATCGACCCAACAGCTTCCAGGCCACGAGGAAACAGACAAGCTTGCAGAACCCTTGAGGAGTTTCACGGGGGTTGTCTTGTCAGGGAGAACACATCCTCATGGTCTCTGTAATGTAAGAGGCCAGGTGCCACATGCTCTGATATGTTCTCCATCAAGGCATTCATATGATGCAGATAATGAATTCACAACCACCATCTAGGTTATGCAAGAAATGTCACTCCTCTTTATTTGATTAAATTCCACGCTGAACCAGCAACCGGCTTAGCTGGTGGGAAAATCTATGTTCTCTTTATTGAGAGTCACTTTACTCTTCTGACTTGCCCTGTGGGCATGGGGTTTTAAGTGGAGTAAAGTATTTGGGGAGGTTCTTTCTAGTCTTGGTCCATACTCTTTACCTGTAATAATAAGCCCATATGGCCCCTTGAAATTGGGACGTTCCGCCTCCATTCTGTGCCTGGGCATGAGAAACTTCACTGGGGCTGAAAGTCCGGGTGTGTCCAGGGCCCAGCCTGGCTGAGCGTAACACACACAGTCCTACCAAGTCTTTCAGGCTCTGTGGGGCTGTGGATTAATAATCCCACTACTAAGGATCCCGTCTCTTTCCTTTTGTGGTGGAATCTCTCTCCTCTCAGCTTTTCCTCTTACTCACCATCCTCGGGCACACACCGTTCTCCCATCCTCCTCCAGGATGCCCACCGTCACCTTCCTGGTGATCTTAGGTTCTCACAAAGGCCAGAGAGAGACGTTGTCTTTCAGGAACTTTGACTTTCTGCTCTGAAAACACTTTGAAGAAAGACCAAACAAAGGCCTGGCTACCTTCTTAGACTAAGAGAGGGAGAAGTTCAGATTCCAAAGCACAAATGCACTCTTGTTCTTGTAGTTCTTCAACACATTAACATCTCAATAAATTACCTTGCCACAATGGTAATTTGGAATAGTATGTTTCTCCGGGCATCAAACCATTCTAGACGTCAATGTCGTTTATTTCCCAGGTTTTCTGTGGCTATGGGTGTGGGGATAGCCTCTGAAGCCCCTTGACTCTGTCAGTAACGAGATCTCTGCTGACTTGGAAAACTTCTTGCAAACAGAACAGTCACAAATCTTCACAGGTAAACATCTGCACAGCTCTGTGGATTGTTCTGGAAGCTTTCTCTTAACATTAAATTGGCATTTCATCAGAACATCACTTACTAGTCAGAAGTGTTCCTGTTCAAAGGCAATACAATCTAATTCTGTCTGCAGAATAGGCCAGGATTACACTAATGAATCTCTCTAGAGGGAAGATTTATCCGAATTTGAGGGTCATTAGTAAATGTGGCCCGAATAAACATTTCCTGGGTGCCAAGGGCTGAGGACTCAAGGAGAGAAATTTCCTCAAGGAACTCAGTTTAAGGGGGAAATAGCCACACAATTTTTAAAATATGAGGTGATAAAATATGAATGAAAGGCTCTGGTGCATAGTGGAAGAGCCAATAGAAAATTCATAGAAGAAATGACCTTTGATCTGGGTTGTGAAGGACACATGAATATTTTTCAGGTGGGGATGAGAGAGAGGGCATTCCAGGAAGGAGAGCAGCCAGAGCAAAGGGACCAGGGCAGAGCTCTGCACACTCCGTGAGGCGGGGCGTACAAGCGTTTGTGTGCGCCAGGGCGAGCACTGGGAAACGAGGAGCAGGGGATGGTCGGAGGTGGTTTTCAGGAGGAGAGCAGGGAGTATAAGAAGTTTCTCTAAATCTGTTACCGAAAGTGGGGTCTGGCTGCTCGCCACTCTAAAGCCAGCACTTGAAAGGCGAGGTTGGTGGAAAGGAAAGTTTGCTGTCTTCTGGAGGCCAGCAGCTGGGGGTGGGGTGGGGTGGGAAGGCTGAACTCACGTCCAAAGGCCTAATCCCCACTGACAATCAGTGGGCAAGAGCTTTTAAAGGGGAGTTTCAGGGGTGTAGAGGTGGAGGGAAGAGGCTCCATGCAGAAACAGCACAGTCAGCTCTGACAGTCGTCTTGAAATTGGTCCTGCGGTGGTCTGATCAGCATCATCTTGATTGTTTTAAGTACAGTTCATCTTCAGTCCTAGGGTCGGTTTGTTCCCATTTCCTTGAGGCCAGTTCTCGGAATTGTGGCAGCTTATGTCATGGCTACAGACTGATTATCATGTAGTTAACTTCTTCCACCTGGTAGGGGTTTCAGTATCTATAAGACAGCTCACGGGATATGGCTCAGAATATTACCTATAGCCCTTGAGGAGGAGCTAAAGGTCCTTGACTTTGTTAATGACTAAACTATTATGTCCTGTTTGACTGCTTTCCTTTGCTTCTGTATTTTCTCACGTCTCTGATTAAAACTATTCTTTGGCTAAAGTTTTTCTACAGACAAAAGGCAAGTGGAGGACATGGCAGGGGAGGACCACAGGGTCCTGCTCTGTTTCAGACTGAACCTAGTTTTATGACTGACATGTAAATCTTTTGTGTAGTTTCTCAAATAATGCTATCAGTAAGACAATGACTACTATGACTGCTACTGTTACTGCTGGTATAGAGCTAGTGTTTGTTGCTCTCTTACTAGGTCTGGAGTTGACTGTATTTTAGGGATTGTCTTTCTTGATCCTACCGTCTCGATGAATAGTTCTCCTATAATCCTCGTTTTATAAATGTTGTTCTCCATATTCTCACATGTTACTTTCTGTTCTGGCTAATATTCCAGATGCCTAAGAAGCTCATGTGTTTCTGTGTGACTGGCTTATGCCTTCAGTCATATAGTTTTTGTTTTTGTTTTCAATTTTTTTTTTAGAAGATCAAAAGCCCTGTTTTGAGGCAAAATGAAGTTGCCTGGCACGGTGTCCCCTTACATCTGTTGCTATACCACTGGATGTTTTGACCTCACCATTTTGACCCCTTTGTTTTGACTTTGGGAACACTTGTTCCTGCTCTTTTGACCCTGAGAACATTTTGAATCCAAGACTTGTAATTAGAATCATATCAACTCAGATGGACTTTCCATTCAGAAAGTGTTTTCCGCAGTAAATTCCATTAAGCCAATTTAATCCCTTGATCAGTTTTCTCCATAGCAGTTAAACCATTTCCAAAAATGTTAACTCTTACTAAAATTATTTTCATTTGGATCAGTTATTTTCCATTTAAAATTTGAAACAAAATTTGATGTATTGATTAGGTATTATCCAAGCAAATTTTATTGATTCTGGCTTCTGCTTTGTGTAATAGTCCTTATTTCTATTAAGTCTGTTTTTTCCCCTGGGTCAAAATATACAAATCTAATTTTTTTAAAAAACAAAATTTGATTCTTCTGTCCATTTGTAGTCAGTAACAAGTTGCGTTTTGTGGTTTTCGCTGTTATCAATTTTATTTAGCATTGATTATTTATACCAGTAATTTAAAAATCAACCCATCACAAACTGAATTAAAATAATGATGCTTTCTATTTCTTATTCACAGGAAATTGTGAAAAATGTTCTGTGCACATGTGTATGAAAGAAAAAAAGTTTAAAGAGAGAGAGAGAGGAGGGAGAGGAACAGAGTAGGAGGAGGAGGAAAGAGACAGAGATAGAAATAGAGATGTAGAGAGAAAGGCATAGATGGAAGTGAGACCTAACAAATGAGAGAGAGAGGAAAAGAGAGATTGAGAGGGAGATTAGTTGAGAGAGAGGAATGCTGTTTGCCAAGCTTTCAAAACTTTGTCAGCATTTAAATGTCCGTGGGGGTCAAAATGTCAGGATATGAGAGCAGTGTTTGCTATTGATCAGTGCTGGAGAGTAAGGTCATCCTGAGCAGAGGAGCTGAGGTCCTCATTAGCCTTAGGGAGGAGCATGGAGGAAAGGTCTGAAGCCAGCAAGAGTATCCAGAGAGCAGCATGCAAGGCACTGCTTGACAGTATGGCTCTCCAGATTCACTACAAAAGTACAGACTACTAGGCAATGCCAACCTGATATCCAAAATCACTTGAAAAAACCTGCAGCTGAGAGTCGGGGAAGGCACTGCTTGACAGTATGGCTCTCCAGATTCACTACAAAAGTACAGACTACTAGGCAATGCCAACCTGATATCCAAAATCACTTGAAAAAACCTGCAGCTGAGTGTTGTGGACTCCTGTTGTCTTTAGCATTTTCAAGATGAGAGGCCATTGGTGTGGATTTACATTGTATCTTACAAATCCAGTAGAAAAGAGGGCTGGTGCCTTTCAGAACCTCATTTTCAATGACTATCCATTTCCTACTGGATGAAGTTCAATTTCTGTTAACACAGAATACTAGATCCTTCACAATCTGGTTGGTGTCCACCTCGCAAGCATCCGTGCCAGTGGACACTTCACTTAGGCTGCTCCGAATGCTTACTGTCCACAGAGCACTGTGATGCCTCCTTGTTCTCTCCATGTTAGTTTTGCCTGGAATTCCGTTTCCTGCTCTTCTGCCTGGAAAACTCATACATATCCTTCTGAGCCCTTCTTGCAGGGGTTCTTTCTTCTGTGAATTAGGTAGAGGGTGGAAGAGACGTGGTGGTGGGGGTACTGTTTTGAATGTGAAGCACAGGGGAGTGACTGGGGCACACTGTGTGCTGGGGGCAGACAGA
The DNA here is from genome assembly GCF_002837175.3 of Physeter macrocephalus. Taxonomy (NCBI): domain Eukaryota; kingdom Metazoa; phylum Chordata; class Mammalia; order Artiodactyla; family Physeteridae; genus Physeter; species Physeter macrocephalus. The sequence continues at coordinate 65,246,958 of NC_041227.1, forward strand.
GAGGGGCTTGGAGGTAATCCAGGACTAGGAGGGGAACTAAGAGAAATAGGCAGTTGGGAGGGATTGGGGATATAGTAAGGTCTGCAGGAGATTGGGGGAGATGTAGACTTAGACTTGGAGGACGTTACAGAGAATGTGAGGGGAGGGAGGATGTGAAGAATTGGGTGTGACTAGAGGTAGCTGGAAGGCAGTAGAGGTCAGGGCTGGGGAGAGTCAGTTGTGCACACCTCTGTCCTCTATAGCACCCCATGAAGACCCTAATACAGCACTGAACACATTGGGTACTGGATGCTGTGTCACTTGCCTTCCGTAATCTGTGAGCTCCTCTCTCAGCCCTGGGCCGTGGTTGGGAGAAGTGTGCAATGACTGAGCCTCCATCCCCATGGCAGAAACTCTCTGTAAAGAAGGAATGAGCTGGGAGGCAGTACCCCCAACCCTCGCCCAGTCTTTAGGAGGTACCTGCTCATCTTTCCGCAAGACAGTCTCTACCACATCACTAAGCTATGCTGTTAAAGCACCAGAAGACCACTAGTTCTGATTCACATTCCGCGCAGCATTCTTCTCCATGGCACCTGTTCATCTCCCTCACTGGGTCGAACCCAGGTTGTGAAACTGGAGGTCTTTACCTGAATTTTCTCTTGAACTTAAGGTCTCATTAGGTTCTTTGCCTGGGCTCTGTCCTGGGCTGAAGGTGAAGATCATTTGCTAAAAGTTAGGAGCTAGGTTGAAAGAGAAATGTAAAGTGAATTCACCTAATAGGGACATTTGGAGGAAAAAGTGTCTGTGATTCTCTTATGAACTGCTGCATGTGACTTGTGTGACCTTGTGTAAGCCGTTTGATCTCTCTGAGCCTGAGTTTCTACATCTTCAGAATGGGGATCAAATAGCTATCTTGTAGAGCTGTTGTAATAAGTAAATGTGTTATGGTACATTTAATGTTTATTTTTTCTATTTAGATTCTAATACTGTTTCAGTTGATTTTTCTGTCTGGTTTAAGGTTGGAATTTAACTTAATTTTTTCCTGAATGAATAGTAAATTGTACAAAACACCTTTTATTGAATACCCCCCTCTTGCCTTCATCAATGAGAAATTCCATTTTTACCATACACTGAATTCTGATCTGTCCACTTCTGGGCACTCAGTTGTGTTCTATTAATCCATTGGCCCTACTCCTGGGCTAGTGTCTTACTGTTTTAGTCTTGCGGTTTCACAGTCCGTTGTGATGTATGGTCCTCTATCATTGTTCTCCTATTATGAGATTTTCTTGGGCTGTTCTTAGGCATATGTTTTTCCCCCCTAGATGAAGGGTCTTATCGAGTTACTAAATTTTTGATTTGGAAAATACAGTTTTTAAAAAATGGATCTAGCTGCTTTTTAAATGTAACACCATTTTTACTTGAAAGAACAATGACAGATAAATGATGGTTATTCAGATATGGGTATTTCCTGAGAATGAATGAAGTGAGTCTATAACTTTAAGGAAGGCAACTGACAGTATTGCAGATGCTCAAGTTCATCCTCCAGGAGAAAATTAGAGTTTCAAAAAACATGTATGTGCCACCCACCATGAGCTCAACAGCTTTCCAATTCTTGAAGACATTTCTGATGAAATGGGTGATATTAATTGATGCAATTTAAAAAATGTTGCATAATGAAATGCGTCACCTTTTGGAAGTTCTGCATAGCTCAGTGAACGAATAATTTCCAAATGACCAATGCATGATGTTGCAAAATCATGCAAGTAAAAAACCCCTCAAACTATATGATTAACGAATGTATTTTAATGTAGCAGAATATGAAAAGTTCGTTGATAGGATTTCATAGTCTGTATTGCAAATAACCCTTAAGAAAATAAGCGCTTGTCAAGTTTGGGGATTGTTTCAAAGAAGAGTATCCGTAATTATCTGAAAACATTGTTATAATACTATTCTCTTTTCAGTTACACATCTGTGTGAGGCTGGATTTTCCTTATTACTTCAACCAAAACAGCATATCACGGAAGACTGAATGCAAAAGCAGGTAAGAGAATCCAGCTCTTTTCTATTAAGTCATATGATAAAAAGATTTGCAAAAAATATGCAAAACAACACCACTCTTCTTGCTAAATGTTTTATTTTGGAATAAACTATTCTATGTATTTATTTGTTTTATTATTTTATTCTTCATAAAGATATTTTATTATATTACCATGTAATGAATTAGTTATTTTTAAGTGAACAAATAGATTAAAATTTAAAAGAAATTCTACCTTAATTTCTAATGTGGTAAAATTTGCTACTTGTAACATACACAAACAGATTTCTCTAAGACTGTAAAGGGATCCTGAGGTCAAAGTTTGAGAACTACTGGTCTAGGCTATGCTGCTGTCCACCAGGCCATGAGCTGCAGATGGCATTGCTAAAAATATGGAAACAGCCTGGGTCCCTGAAAAGATCCCTACAACTCACATTGGATTGTTATATAAATGAGAAATAAACCTTCACTGTGTTAAGCCCCTTAGGTTTGGTAGTATAGCCTAGCCTAACCTGCCTAACGCACACGCTCAGATCTGCGCTTTAGGGAGATGATTTCGGAGGTGGTGTGAAGGATTGGTTTGGGATGGGGATGAGGATTCAAGATGAAACTGAAAACAGGGAAATGAATTGTGAAGTCATTTCAGTGGTCCAGTCCAGGGTCTGAACTGAGGCTATGGTAGAAGGCTACAGAGAGGGACGAACAGCTATAAGATGCATCAAAGACAGAATTAGCTGTATTTGGTTAGCAGTTGTGGGGAGGTAGGAGGAGAAGGCAGAGAAGTCTTAAGAGGTTGAATTTTGGTCCCTGGGGAAATAGTGAAATTATTTATGAGATCAGTAACTCAGTATGCCTAGAAGAAATTTTATGTGTTTTGAAGGGAAAGGAAATTATGATTTCCATTTTGAACACTTGAGTTTGTGTTGCCTGTGGGCCATGCAGAGATAAGAATAACAAACACTTAGGTGGTTCTTACTATGTGCTATGCATCATTTTAGGCACCAAACATACTAACTCATTTAACATACACAACAATCTTAAGGAGGTACTCATATTCTCCCTACTTTATAATCATGGGAGACTGAGGCATGGGAGTGAAGTGATTCATCCAAGTGAAGTGATCACCCAGCTAGTAAGTGACAGACTGGTGATTGACACCCAAGCACTTGGGTCTTAGGCATTATTGTGTTATTTAGACATTATGTTATTCTATCATTACGTTATTCTATCTCTTGATGCTCAGTAGCTAGTTAATAATCTGAGTCCTGGGTTCAAAGAGAGTTCTGGGTTGTTCCAGACATTAGATTGTGTATTTGTAAATTCCATCAGAAAGTCACTTATGTCAGCAAGGATAATACTTTCCACTCTTTCCCTCTGTCTGGCCACATCAGGAGCAGCAGGGTTGAGTTAACTCCGCTAAACAGTCCTAGCCTGATGGCCCATCTGAAGGTATGGCAACTCCTGTTAGCTTTCCCCACTTCACAGAAGGAGAACCCAGCCTATCACAAGCTGGCTCAGAGGACCATGCCTTTAAAACAAACGGGAATGTCTGTGAAAGAATGGGGGTAGCCACCAGGGTTTTCCAAGAACTGCAAGGATTCATCTTTGCGGAGTTGTCTTCTAGACTCTGGATGAATGAGTGCCCTGCACTGCACACCTCCAGGGGGCATCATTCACATCTTATTCTGTTTGGTGAGCTCTGGAGTTGCTTCGTGTACCGACATACCTCACTCTTACCATTAGCATCAGTTTCCCATTTTCCTGTGGACCGACTTTTGAGTAACTATGTTAATATTTGGCATCCGTTCTTGTGTTAAACTGACAATGATTAGGTCCTCAAGCCTGCTCTTACCTTATCGAACAAGATTTGGAATCTAATTTATGCTTATATCAAATCACAGTGTTTTGGCTTTTCTACTCCTATTCAATGTTTCCCGCTCGTAATGTAGGTGCCTCAGTGTCGGAGTGAGGAAAGAAAAGAAAGCTCTCAGTACAGCCCAGGAAACTCTACCTAATACTCTGTGATATCCTGTGATAATATTCTTTTCTCTATATGAGAAAGAATCTGAAAAAGAATGAATATGTGTATACATATATAACTGAATCACTTTACTGTACACCTGAAACTAACACAACATTGTAAATCAACTATAGTCCCACAAAATTAAGAAAAGAGATATCTAGGAAAATAATAAGTTATCCAAAAAAAAAGAAAAGCTCTCAGATTTTCACATTCTCTGTGGGGCAGTGTGAGGCTTGTGCAGGGGGCAGGGAGGGAGGGGTTCTGATGGACATCTGCCCTCTCCATTTAGGAGACCTTATAGGGGAAGTAAAAAGAACAGCCCCAGGACTTTAGTCATCTCAAGTTCCCTGCAACCTCATCCTGAGGAGCCTCTGTTAGAGCTAGGATAAAATCCACAAGAGATTTGTTTCAAGATGTACTGACAGTTTCCTCGGTTTATAGCCTAAGTCAACTGAGGACCATCAGCTCTTTCAAGGTAAGTGTACAATGAGCAGATGTGAAGTGCCAGGATGCCTCATTGAAACGAAAGCTTTATTTCTTTGATTCAGATCCATATGTGTAGCATGCTTCCTACGTTCTAGTCACTTTCATACAATTTTTTGAAGTCATTATTTGTGTGCCAGATGTCAACTGCCTGGGTGTTCCTACAACCTTCAGCACACTGGGTTTACCTCGTCCTCTGAAAAGTAAATAAAATTGGTGTTGGCCTTGTAAACGTCAGAGTTCCCTGGGGAGAGGAATGACAGCCTCTCTTTATAGAGGTGTGGGCAGGATGAAGGAGCCAACAAGAGTTGGTGAAACACACAGGAATAGCAACAGTGGGGAGCCATTACCACTGTGGGGGAGGGATGAAGGGAGAAGCAGTGTTACTGGAACCTGAAAGCCCTACATGTGGGATGGGGCCAGCCAGCCAGGAGTGGTGGTGATAGGTGGGCTGAACCAGAGCCTAGCAGTGGGCCAGGTGTAAATACCTGCCCTGCTCTGTATCCTCTCACTCTCTGAGCTCTTGCTGTCACCTCCCACTGGCTGCTTCTATCCAACAGGTAAGGGATACCTGGGGATTCAATCTGCAGAAGTCATTACTCCCGAAACACAGAGTAGAGCAGTGAAGAGTGTAGAATGGGACTGGCACCAATTTCAACCCCATATATGGTAGAAAACCCATTTTTTTCTAGAAGTTCTTAGGGGGACTAATGCTAGAAGCAGGAAAGGAGAACCAGAAGAAACTAAGTTACACTGTTGTAAACAACCAACCTCTACATCTTACCATGGCTTGCCGTTGTATCGTTGCCATGCAGGGCTCAGCTCCATGCGGTCTCTCAGGGGCCCAAGCTAATGGTGCTCTGCCTTCTGGTAGGTTCTAAAGGGAACAGGAAGTCTTCTCAGTGCTGAGGGTGAAAGAGAATTGTGCATGTGCTTTTCACTGCTTCATTGTGAAAATGACAAACATCACCTCCACTCACATTTTATTGGTCGTCTCTTATTTTCTAACATCCGTTCCCTACCCTACTTGAAATCCCTTCCTCTCTCCTTTGAATTTCTCTCTTCTTTCCATTAGCTTACTTGATGCTAAATTCCTGTTCATTTCTTATTAAAAAATTTAGTTATCTCTTTTTTACTTACCCCAGATGAACCTGGTTTTGTTTAGGATGTCTCATTTTATAAGCCAAACTACCTACTGAAATATGTTCTTATGAAAAGATAGATCAGTTCCCTTCTCAGAGGAATTTGGAGGTCACCTTTTAAGGAGACTCATTTTTGTTCCTTCACGTATAATTTCTCCATTAAAAAAAGACAACTGAGAGTCAGAGAAGGGGAGTGAATTACTTATGGTCATACAGGATTTGACTGATTTCCTAACTCTGCGTCCATAGCTCTTTTCTTTATCCTGTACCATCTCCCTCTCTGTATTCTCTTCTTGGAAAAACCACCCTTAGCTTAATACCATCTGCCTGGTTTTTCTTTAATCTTGTGCAGTTGAGCTCTGCATATAAAGAAGCCAACACCTTGGTGAGAATCATTAATTTTCAGAAGCTTTTATTTCAGTGACTCCAAAGATAATTGCTAAAAATAGGTGCACTCCCTGCAAGACACAGTTAAAATCAACTCATTTTGTGGTCAGGGTTCCCAAAGGAGTGAAGATGTGCAGAGAATGCAAGTGTTTCAGCAGCCGTGACAAATCTCCCCCACGGATGGGAGTGCAATGAATAATGATTTCTCAGAGGCAGCCTTTGGTGCTCGGAGTTGGGGGGGGTGGGTAGAGATGCCTGGAGATGTCCAGATAGGCTTAGGTTTTTCCAGAAGGGAACATGCATCATATCCCATGAATGCAGGAGTGCAGTGGGAGAAAGGTTTCTGGGGATCTCACACCTGGGATTATTGGTATTTCAAAACTCCACGAATATCTTCTCTGTGTGTGAAACCTTAAATTAATGTTGGTAATACTCTTTAGCATCTGAAGCAGACCTCCCTACTAGTATAAGTTCAGGTCTAAAAGAAATTAGCAGCCAGTCCTATTTTCTCTACTCCCCACTTTGGCCCAGCGAGGAAGGTAGTTCTGTTAACTCTTCTGCTTTTTAATAAGTGTGGGGAGGAAGCTTATGCACTTGGACAAGACTTGGCTTACCTCCTTGTTTGGTGTACCAGTGGGCATGCTTCCATCCTTCCTTCTCTCTGTCCGTGGTTTTCCTCCTTCCATCTCTCCCCCCCTCTCTTTCTCCTTCTCTATGTCTCTCCCTGCTTCTCTCTATCTCTCCTCCTTCCTCTTTTGGACCTACCTTCTCCCAGGTACAACAAGGGTTGGCATGTCTTTCTCTTTCTTTTATTTTTTTTGTTTAATAACATTGGAATTTTATTATTAAACATATTTAAACATTTGACATTTCAGAGGAGTGATATTTAGTCTTCACTGTAGCTGCTGGATTGTTCTAGCAGTCACTAAAACACACGTTTCTCAGTTTTTCATGTGAGAAAGGTAGAGAAGGAAAGTATCTTGAGGGTAATATCTCATTTTTTTCTAACACTTTCTTTTCTTCATATTCTTTTTCAAAATTTATTTACTTATTTTTATTGAATGTCTTTCTCCTTTTGAAGATCAGGCAGCCTCTCCTGTGTTTGTTTCAACTTCTCAGCCTGTAACTAGGTGGGTAAATCTGGATCATACTTGTCTCAAAGCGCAGATTTGTAAGGAGAGCCATGTAATGCTCTCCAGCTCAGCTAAGTTAAAAACTCATTCTTCTCTTGATCCTCTTCTGGGTCTTTGCATCTTTTCCTGAAATTGGTTAGGATCCATCTAGGGAGGAAAGGGCATGACTGATGTCCCTGAATTTTCAACATACAGAGAGTTGGCTGGGAAGTCTTAAAAATTCCACACAAGGGGGAAAAAAATAAGAAAGCATAAAAAGAGATGAAAAAAATTTCCACACAGGGGAAAAAAAAAAGAAAGCATAAAAAGAAATGAAAAAAATTTCCACACAAGGACTAGCACTTGAGGAAAAAGAGCAATGTGGTAACAGATGCTATTGATGGGGCCCCAAAGGCCAAGGTCAGCTCTTGGAGGCAGAAGGTTTTAGCAACTGGAAGACTTTAGTATGGATGAAATCAGGGGCCTTTAACCTGAGTTCCAGCACCTTATTTTGTAGACACAGGTGGTTTTGACAGATTTGGGTCATATATTTGTAGTTTCAGCAGAACTTCAGCTGGGGCCCTCAGACTCAGGGCCTGGGGTTAGGGAGAGAAGAGATTCATCCTACAGGGTCAAGAAAACTTTTCCAGGAAGTGAAACAAGCAAAGACTCTTGTCTTGGTTGGAGATGCTTGTATTTTTCCTGAGCCAAATGTTTCTCAGCTACCTTAGGAATAGCTGTGTTGGAAAAGGCAAGGTCTTATTAAGAGCTAGAGGAGCATGGGCTTCTCCTTAATCATAGCCACAAGACAAGAGGGCCAGTGTAAAGACTGGGTGGATGTATTTTGTGCATCTGCTCCATGCGCTTGGCTCACCTCTAATTTCAGTTTTGGTGCTGGAGGACCATTCCCGTGGATGCTGGCAATACTCTGCTAGTATCTCATCTCCTCCTTCACACCTCAGTGTATTTTTCTGAAGCCACATGACAGCCTGGAAGAGCAGGGAAGTTAACAAACCCTAAGGTAACCCTCAAAGGATAGGGGATGGGAGAGAGTGAACAAAGACCCCTAACACCTGTCCTTCATAGGGACAATCCTGAGGTGCAGTACTGTTCCTCAGAGGGTCACCAGTGGGGTTGAGTCCCAGCTGCCCATGGCATTAACCAGCTCAGAACTGCGCCATTGTGACGTTTACCCTTTTCCTGCCTCATTCTCACCACCCCCTTACTGTTGCTTCTAGGGGTTACATTCCAGATAAGTACTCAAGTCCTCAGCTATTGCTGCTTTCAAGGGAACCAAATTAAGACACTAGATGATCCCTTGTGTGTCAAATGCTTGGAGGACTAAACTTTGGCTAGTGGAGTTCTAGTTGATTTCTTTCTCCCTTTATCTTGTTTCTCATCCAGAGTTAAGGGACTATGAGTGTCGAGTTCAGAGAAAGTAAGAAAATAGGTGGTAGAAAGGGATTTTTAATGCTACCTTTTCAGTAGCTTAGGGAATTAAAAAGTAGGAAAGGCAAGACTGGGGGCAAAAGCATATGACAGAGGTCATCACTTTTATTTGAATTAGTGCTAGCAGAAGCAGTACTGGGACTTTGCCAACCATGGGAATTATTAAATTTTTAGATCTTTCCCAGTGGTATGAGGTTAAAAAATAATGCTGTCATATTTATTGTTTTAATTCATATTTCTTTAATTATAGTTAGAGTATTTTTCCTTATATTTATTCATCATTGTTTTTTTTTTCTGTAAGCTGAATATTCCACAAATTATTTAACAAATCACTTAGATGATATTTAGGTCAAGCCCTCTTTCTGTTATAAGAAATGCTACAATATACATATGGAAAAACACCCAATCTTCCTCATTACTAAAGTATAGCACATTGAAAGAACAATGTCATTTTTTCTATACATTTTTGTTGCAAATATTGAAGTGTTTGGTAACACCGATGTATACAGTTTTGCAGGGGAATTGGCACTGAGATTGACCGCAAATTGGTACACTGTTTTGAAGGCACTTGGACAATTTCTATCAAAATTTAAGAGAAGCCTATTCATTGTTGCAGTGTTTCAAGAAAATTTGTCCTGCAAATATGCTTACATGAGGTCCTAACTATTATGCTTTATTGAGTGTGGGGTGTGTGTGTGTGTGTGTGTGTGTGTGTGTGTGTGTGTGTGTGTGTGAGTCTATGAATGAAGAATACACTAGCCAAGATGGAGAATTGATAAAGACTTCTGGCTCCTTCCTGAATTTATCCTGGAGATGTTGCAGAAGTAAGAGAGAGATTTATGGATCCTAGAAAGGAACTAAAACTATGGGATCCTTTGGAGAGCATGAAAGTGATAGAGTGTCTGTATGAAAAGGTACAGAGAGGTCCAGGTGCCACAGATGGCAGGTAGGCAGGGTGAGAATGTCTGAGTTGGCCCACTCTTTGCTCTTGCAGGCAGGGAAACAGTGCTTCAGCCCAGTGCTAGCCTGAGGCAGGTGGAATAATAACAAGACAGGTCTGGAGTTCCATGGGGGTGGTAAGCTGATGGCAAGGATGGCTGGTGAGCTGCCTGACCTCTAGATAATCCCAATAGAGAGTGGCAGCCCATGGAGAGCAGTGTTGTCTGCAGCCTAGAATCTGGTCCATTCCCAGAAGTGGAGAGGGATAGGGCCAATAAATGAAGTGACTGTGAACAAATTGTTACATCAGGCTCTCTGACCTGAAAGATCCTCCCCACAACCCAATTTACCAGGAGAAGTACAGAATAGGATCAAGGATTTTGCCACCAACCCCATCTACTCCCTCCCTTTATTCATCACAGCCAATGTATCTGATAGTTCCAAAGGAATAGGAGTTCATAGGAAAATGTAATGAGACACCAAATTCCATAATCTAGGCCATAAGAAGCAGAAATAATGAATTAGAATTTTTAAAAATAAGGGAAACCAATATCCTGATAGGAATAAGCAAAGATCTTAGGAACATAAACTGGGAATAAGAAGTTTTGAAGAACCATTTGGAATCTGGGGCATGAAAAATATATTGTAAAAAATGGAAAATACATTGTCAATGGGTAAATTAGGCAGCAGAATGAATACAGCTTGAGAACAAATTAGTGAACTGAAGGATTCAGCCAATGAACTGTCCCAGATAGCATTTGGGAGGGATACATCTTTGGAAAACAAGAGGAAAGTTAAGAATTAGAATTCTAGTAGGAATCACAGAGGAGAAAAAGAATAAATGGAGAGGAGGCAGTAATTTGCCAGAATTAAAGTGGGAGATGGTATTTAGGCAAACAGGACCTTCTGGGCCTCAAGCTCCTGGGCTGTCACCAAGAGACTAATCCAGAGTGGCACTGCAGCACAGTGGAGTTCCTGAGTGTATTCAAACATGGTGATTTATTATTATTTATTTACAAGAAACAGATTGACTTTTGACCTTTCTATACCTGTAGGGCTGGTTCTCAGCTATTGTAATAGTTCTCAGCACAGAGGAAGAATGCAAAATATGTAGCAATTTCCAACTCGATGCTTCCTGGTCAGATTTTTTTTTTAAATTAATTAATTAATTATTTTTGGCTGTGTTGGGTCTTCATTGCGGCACGTAGGCTTTCTCTAGTTGGGGCAAGCGGGACCTTCTCCTTGCGGTGGCTTCTCTTGTTGCGGAGCACAAGCTCTAGACATGCGGGCTTCAGTAGTTGCAGCACGCGGGCTCAGGAGTTGTGGCTCGCGGGCTCTAGAGTGCAGGCTGAGTAGTTGTGGCGCATGGGCTTTGTTGCTCCGCGGCACGTGGGATCTTCCCAGACCAAGGTTCAAACCGGTGTCCCCTGCTTTGGCAGGCGGATTCTTAACCACGGCGCCACCAGGGAAGCCCCCCGGTCAGATTTTGATAGATAAAGGGATGCAGATGAGATGCAAGAGCCTTGTTCAGCACTGTTCCCCTTGATCATCCTGTTCAGACACCAAGCATCTGGGCAGCAGCTGCAGATTTTAACTCTTTTGTTCCCTCTGCAATTTCCTTCAGAAGTTCTTTTCCTCTTTCCTTACCTGCTTTCTTTGCTCTTCTCAATTTTTCCACATTCTTTTTTTCTCTATTACTTCTCATTTTTTTCTATATTATTCTCTTTTATCATTGCCACTTTCTCCTCTTCTTCACTATTTCCAAAGTTAATCATTGATTCATCCATCAGTTTATCTATTCAACAACTATTTTGAGCACCTACCAAGTCCCAGGCACCATTGAAAGCAGTGGGGGCGCAGTGAACAAGACAGAACAAAGGTACTTAAACCTACTCTAGAGGGGAGGACAGATAATAAGCAAGTCAACAAACAAAAATAAAAGCACAAATACAGATACGAATAAATGCAATGAAGAAAATAGTCTGTGCTAGAAAGTGATGTAGGGAGGGACAGGGATGTTTTAGATGGGGAGAGAGATGTCAGGGTCTTTCTGAGGAGATGACAGTTGAATTGAGATCTGAATGATAAGGAGGAGTCAGCTCTGGGAGATCTGGTGGAAAAACATTCCAGGTAGAAGGAAGTGTGTGTGTGTGTGTGTGTGTGTGTGTGTGTGTGTGTGTGTGAGTCTATGAATGAAGAATACACTAGCCAAGATGGAGAATTGATAAAGACTTCTGGCTCCTTCCTGAATTTATCCTGGAGATGTTGCAGAAGTAAGAGAGAGATTTATGGATCCTAGAAAGGAACTAAAACTATGGGATCCTTTGGAGAGCATGAAAGTGATAGAGTGTCTGTATGAAAAGGTACAGAGAGGTCCAGGTGCCACAGATGGCAGGTAGGCAGGGTGAGAATGTCTGAGTTGGCCCACTCTTTGCTCTTGCAGGCAGGGAAACAGTGCTTCAGCCCAGTGCTAGCCTGAGGCAGGTGGAATAATAACAAGACAGGTCTGGAGTTCCATGGGGGTGGTAAGCTGATGGCAAGGATGGCTGGTGAGCTGCCTGACCTCTAGATAATCCCAACAGAGAGTGGCAGCCCATGGAGAGCAGTGTTGTCTGCAGCCTAGAATCTGGTCCATTCCCAGAAGTGGAGAGGGATAGGGCCAATAAATGAAGTGACTGTGAACAAATTGTTACATCAGGCTCTCTGACCTGAAAGATCCTCCCCACAACCCAATTTACCAGGAGAAGTACAGAATAGGATCAAGGATTTTGCCACCAACCCCATCTACTCCCTCCCTTTATTCATCACAGCCAATGTATCTGATAGTTCCAAAGGAATAGGAGTTCATAGGAAAATGTAGTGAGACACCAAATTCCATAATCTAGGCCATAAGAAGCAGAAATAATGAATTAGAATTTTTAAAAATAAGGGAAACCAATATCCTGATAGGAATAAGCAAAGATCTTAGGAACATAAACTGGGAATAAGAAGTTTTGAAGAACCATTTGGAATCTGGGGCATGAAAAATATATTGTAAAAAATGGAAAATACATTGTCAATGGGTAAATTAGGCAGCAGAATGAATACAGCTAGAGAACAAATTAGTGAACTGAAGGATTCAGCCAATGAACTGTCCCAGAAGTAAGCTGATGGCAAGGATGGCTGGTGAGCTGCCTGACCTCTAGATAATCCCAATAGAGAGTGGCAGCCCATGGAGAGCAGTGTTGTCTGCAGCCTAGAATCTGGTCCATTCCCAGAAGTGGAGAGGGATAGGGCCAATAAATGAAGTGACTGTGAACAAATTGTTACATCAGGCTCTCTGACCTGAAAGATCCTCCCCACAACCCAATTTACCAGGAGAAGTACAGAATAGGATCAAGGATTTTGCCACCAACCCCATCTACTCCCTCCCTTTATTCATCACAGCCAATGTATCTGATAGTTCCAAAGGAATAGGAGTTCATAGGAAAATGTAATGAGACACCAAATTCCATAATCTAGGCCATAAGAAGCAGAAATAATGAATTAGAATTTTTAAAAATAAGGGAAACCAATATCCTGATAGGAATAAGCAAAGATCTTAGGAACATAAACTGGGAATAAGAAGTTTTGAAGAACCATTTGGAATCTGGGGCATGAAAAATATATTGTAAAAAATGGAAAATACATTGTCAATGGGTAAATTAGGCAGCAGAATGAATACAGCTTGAGAACAAATTAGTGAACTGAAGGATTCAGCCAATGAACTGTCCCAGATAGCATTTGGGAGGGATACATCTTTGGAAAACAAGAGGAAAGTTAAGAATTAGAATTCTAGTAGGAATCACAGAGGAGAAAAAGAATAAATGGAGAGGAGGCAGTAATTTGCCAGAATTAAAGTGGGAGATGGTATTTAGGCAAACAGGACCTTCTGGGCCTCAAGCTCCTGGGCTGTCACCAAGAGACTAATCCAGAGTGGCACTGCAGCACAGTGGAGTTCCTGAGTGTATTCAAACATGGTGATTTATTATTATTTATTTACAAGAAACAGATTGACTTTTGACCTTTCTATACCTGTAGGGCTGGTTCTCAGCTATTGTAATAGTTCTCAGCACAGAGGAAGAATGCAAAATATGTAGCAATTTCCAACTCGATGCTTCCTGGTCAGATTTTTTTTTAAATTAATTAATTAATTATTTTTGGCTGTGTTGGGTCTTCATTGCTGCACGTAGGCTTTCTCTAGTTGGGGCAAGCGGGACCTTCTCCTTGCGGTGGCTTCTCTTGTTGCGGAGCACAAGCTCTAGGCATGCGGGCTTCAGTAGTTGCAGCACGCGGGCTCAGGAGTTGTGGCTCGCGGGCTCTAGAGTGCAGGCTGAGTAGTTGTGGCGCATGGGCTTTGTTGCTCCGCGGCATGTGGGATCTTCCCAGACCAAGGTTCAAACCGGTGTCCCCTGCTTTGGCAGGCGGATTCTTAACCACGGCGCCACCAGGGAAGCCCCCCGGTCAGATTTTGATAGATAAAGGGATGCAGATGAGATGCAAGAGCCTTGTTCAGCACTATTCCCCTTGATCATCCTGTTCAGACACCAAGCATCTGGGCAGCAGCTGCAGATTTTAACTCTTTTGTTCCCTCTGCAATTTCCTTCAGAAGTTCTTTTCCTCTTTCCTTACCTGCTTTCTTTGCTCTTCTCAATTTTTCCACATTCTTTTTTTCTCTATTACTTCTCATTTTTTTCTATATTATTCTCTTTTATCATTGCCACTTTCTCCTCTTCTTCACTATTTCCAAAGTTATTCATTGATTCATCCATCAGTTTATCTATTCAACAACTATTTTGAACACCTACCAAGTCCCAGGCACCATTGAAGGCAGTGGGGGCGCAGTGAACAATACAGAACAAAGGTACTTAAACCTACTCTAGAGGAGAGGACAGATAATAAGCAAGTCAACAAACAAAAATAAAAGCACAAATACAGATACGAATAAATGCAATGAAGAAAATAGTCTGTGCTAGAAAGTGATGTAGGGAGGGACAGGGATGTTTTAGATGGGGAGAGAGATGTCAAGGTCTTTCTGAGGAGGTGACAGTTGAATTGAGATCTGAATGATAAGGAGGAGTCAGCTCTGGGAGATCTGGTGGAAAAATATTCCAGGTAGAAGGAAAAGCACGTGCAAATGCCCTGAGGTTGGAATGGTACATTCTTCTACCCTGTCTTCTTTCTTTCTTATTTTTCATCTCTAGTAAATTTCAGAGTAAATATCTACACATTTTTTAGGTAGGAACCATGTTCTTACAATCTTGATTCGCTGTGGCCTGGTTTCTGCTCCAGCCACTTGTTTGAAACTGTTTTCTTCCTTGCTTGAAGTTGTTCTTTGATGGCCACCAATGTCATCCGAGGTATGGCAGTGGTCTAAGAATAAAGAAAAAGAAACAGAGAGAATATTAGCCCTTGGATTCCTTTGTCCAGAAGTTGGACATCTATAGCTCAGTCTCATTTTCTTTGAGGGTAGGTCTTTATTAGGGTAGGGAGTGTAGGAGAAACCTTTATGAGATATGAAAGGCCACATAGACCTCTGTAAACTGGATTAGGTGCCCATCTTGTGTGTTTCTCTAGCCCTTATCCTAACTGTTCCCTCTTTCTGTTATCTGTGCATGGTTCCATACAGAGCTCCTTTCCTTTGATCTTCATAAGGCTGCCTGTTTCTTGTCATTCAGGCTGCAATGAATTGAATTATTGGCCCTCTATTTTTCATTCTTTCTTTCTTTCTTTCTTTCATTTTTATTTATTATTTTTGGCTGCATTGGGTCTTCGTTGCTGCATGCGGGGTTTCTCTAGTTGCAGCAAGTGGGGGCTACTCTTCGTTGCAGTGCACAGGCTTCTCATTGCGGTGGCTTCTCTTGTGGTGGAGCATGGGTTCTAGGTGCGCAGGCTTCAATAGTTGTGGCACACGGGCTTCAGTAGTTGTGGCTCTTGGGCTCTAGAGCACAGGCTCAGTAGTTGTGGCACACGGGCTTAGTTGCTCCGCGGCATGTGGAGTCTTCCCGGACCAGGGCTCGAACCCATGTCCCCTGCATTGGCAGGCAGATTCTTAACCACTTCACCACCAGGGAAGTCCTGCCCTCTATTTTTCATCTCCCTTGTAATAGTATTCATCCATTTGTCATGGCCTCATGGTGGGTGGGGTGCACTTTCCTGTCTCTTGACCTTGTTACTCTGACCATTGAGATGTTAGTGGACATGATACAGGCACAGGGTTGGAAGGTACTTGTGTATTTGGACTGGCCTTCTTGCATTCTTGTCATTACTACAGCATAAAAATGCCCTAAGAGTCCAGCTCATCCCAGAAAAAAGGAGAGACAAGTTCAGCACACCTGAATCCAACTCAGCTTAGATCAGCCAAAGCCCACTACCCATAGATGTGTGAGCAAGAAATTAATATTAATATAACATAAATATAACTCAATAAATATTCATTGAATAAATGCATAGTGCAGGTGCCATTATTGTTTGTTTATAGGTCTGTATGGAGATCTTTGGGGCAAGGGGCATTAACATTTCTGCACACTAAAGGCCATATATGGTCCAGGTAAGTAGTGGGCACTCTGAATACTTTCTGGAATAGGTCTGAGGCTTCTTCAGAAGTCTCATTAGCAGCCTCAGCTTCTATGTGTTGAATAATCAGTCAGGAGCCAAGACAGATTCCTGCTGAATTCCTAAGGATTTCAGAGTTTGCTCCCTTGGGTCCTGATTTTATGGCCTTTTTCTTATTGTCATGAATTCTTAAGTGTATTCTGTGCATTGAATGGCCATCAGTGAGGGCTATCAGGCTGAAAAATCACCAGCCTACTAAGTACCCAGGACATGCTGCAGAATGATCTAAGGGTCTGCATGGTGACAAGGAGCAATTTTATACCTACTCATCCCAGAGGATGAGATGGACAGATACATTCCCACTTATTGTCCATGACAACAGTAATGCTACCAGATTTACAGGTCTCCAGGGCCTTCTCGTTATGCATTAAAGTGTCTGAGTAGGACTTTCTTTGTCTGAGTATCTCGGCTCTGGCCTTGAGGATTTTGAAGAGGAATTGATTCACATTGACTTTGTTGGGCAGACAGAGCTTTGGGTGATGATTCTAAAGTGGGATTCTGTATAGAGAAAGCTAAGATCGACCTGCTTGAGCTGGGAATCTTCTGTTTTTCTGTCCAACATGTTTTCTTTTGGTGATAGCACCCTGCTTTTTTGGGGGAAAACTACTCTCCCTGCACTGTAAACCATATCATGGGACTGTCAAATGAGGTATTTGTCTTAATTTGGGTTTCTGCCAAAACAGACCCTGGGTAAAGGACTCAAGTGCAGGTAGTTTATTTGGAGGGTGATTTTATTTTATTTTATTTTAAAATTTATTTTATTTTTGTCTGCATTGGGTCTTTGTTGCTGTGCGCGGGCTTTCTCTAGTTGCAGCGAGTGGGGGCTACTCTTCGTTGTGGTGCACGGGCTTCTCTTGTGGCGGAACACAGGCTCTAGGCACGTGGGCTTCAGTAGTTGTGGCACGCGGGCGCAGTAGCTGTGGCTCATAGGCTCTAGAGCGCAGGCTCAGTAGTTGTGGTGCGCAGGCTTAGTTGCTCCGTGGCACGTGGGATCGTCCCGGACCAGGGCTCAAACCCACGTCCCCTGCATTGGCAGGCGGATTCCTAACCACTGCGCCACCAGGGAAGTCCCTGGAAGGTGATTTTAGGGGCACTTTTTAAGAAAGAGGGGAAAATGAGAATAGGAAAGGGACAAAAACCAGTACAGGATATGCTTATGAGTGGATTACCACTTTGGGTGATGAGGACCAATCCTGATTGAGACACGCCTCAGAGCCTTCCCGCTGGAGGCTAGGGATGGGGGGTGGGGTGGAATCTTCCAACTTCTATCTCTGTAGTTTGAGAGTAGAAGAGAGATTCAGGATCTGAGATGAGCTGCTGTTACCGGGCTGGCAACTGCCTACCAAAATTACAGGCAAACGCAGGTGAGCAAGACGATGTGGGCTGTCAGCAGCAGCTTCTTAGTACCACTTCCTCCTCTGGCCACAGGTGGGCACAAGCCCCAGGCTGGTCCAATCAGACACCCTCTTTCTGGAATCTTGAGAAGAGTAACAGGGGATGGGAAATGTCTGGACTCTATTCGTCTTCATGGTGGGGTCCAGAAGAGATTAGTCACTAGTTCTTGATACCTTGACGTGCAGAGTGGTTCCAATTCACATTTTCTCTGGTTATTCAGTTTTTCCTTCAATTCTCTGAACTTCTCCATAAGTCCTTCTACTAAATTCCCTTTTTATTAAATTAGCTAGAGCTGATTTCTGCAGCTTGCTTACAAAACACCCTGACAGATGCTGGGTCTACTCCACAGGAAGCTGTCAGAAGGAGTGGTCTTTCACATGGCTTGAAATGAAATGGCACTCTTTCGACTCTCAGCAGGACAGCAGGCCACAGAATAGTCTTTGCTTGAATTTACTGAAGACCTCAACACCCAGTTCTCATTCTCCGCTCCGATGTCAGCTAGCCCATTTTCCCCAATTCACTCAATTTATCATCCTTAGCTAATCACGAGTCTCTGGTATTGCTTTTGGATAGACATATGGTATAATATGGTATGGTGTCGTATGATGTGGTATAGTATGATGTAATATAGAATACTGTACATAGCATGGCACATTGGCTAGAGTATGGATGCTGGAACTAGACTCCCTGTGTTCAAATCCCAGCTCGTCCATTTACTGACTATATGATCTTCAGCAAGTTAACTAACCTCTCTGTGACTCAGTTTCTTTAAGTGTGAATAATAATAGTACCTAGGTTATAGGGTTGTCACAAAGATTAAATGAATTGACAAAGTAATGGGCACATGGCAAGCACTATGTAAATAATAGGTATTATTATGCCTAAAGGCCGTATGCCTATTTGGTCTACTGGTCCCTGTGCTTTTTGGATTCACAACTCTGCTTCCTTATCCTTGTGAAAATTGTAGTTGGCAAGACTGGCTGCCCTCTCTTGGGCTTGGCTCAGCGTTTGCATTAGAGGGCAGGGAAAAGTACATTTTATAATCACCTACTATATGCCAGGCATCATGACAGATGTCTCTTTGAAGATCATAACATCTCTGAGAGACAGATACTATTATTGCCATTTTATAGGTGAGAGAGCTAGAGCTCAGAAAGATTAAGTAACCTGACCTGACTCACTCAGGCTAGTCAGAGGCATTCTCCCAGGTCTGTCTGATTGTAAACTTTGTGCTGTTTCCACTGTGTACGTGGTGTCCCCCAAACTCCAAAGCAAATAACTGCCCTTTCTCTCCCCACCGGCCTTGCCCAATTCCTGTACTCACTGTTACCTTCCAAAGCTGTGGTTTTGACATCAGAGATGCTGGGTGCATCCCTGAGCAGCAGTGGGTTCTTATTCCCACCACTTTTGCTTTGTCACTTATTTGTAAAGATTTTTTTCTCAGTCTGTGTAGAAGATCAAGGACAACACTCCCTAAGAACAGTTTGACCTCTGACTTGGAGATGATAAAGGAGGGGGTAAGCTTGGAGGTTAAGCCCCTGGCCTCTGTGTGGGACCACTGGGGTCCAAATCACTGCTTTGCACCTTCCTTTATGGGCACCTTTGGGCAGGTGATGTCATCCCTCCAAGCCTCAGGCCCCTCATCTGTAAGAGAGGAATGGAAATGATAGTAGTTAACTCTTAAGGTGCTTGTACATGTTAAGGAAAATAAATATTGGGAGAAAAATGTTTAAACTGTTAAAAAAAACTTGAGTAGAGAATGACTTTCCAATCAAACAAGACTGTTAACCCAGAACCCACAAAGGAAAAGATAGACCCATTGACTACGTTAAAAACAAAACCAAACATATGGCAGAAGAACAAAACAAAATCGAAGGCCAAACTATAGGCTGGGGAATTTTTTTTTTATAACACATGTGACAGAAAAAGTATTAATATTCCTAATATGCAAAGACCTCCCATAAACTGTAATGTTGGCAAACAGAGTAGTGGTTGCCGGGGATTAGGGGTGGGAGGAGGATGTGACTACTAAGGAGTATGAGGGAACTTTTCAAGGTGATGGAAATGTTGTATATCCTTACTGTGGCAGTGGTTATATGAATGCGTAGATGTGCTAAAATTCACAGAACTGTATACTCCCCAAAAGGTCAATTTTACTGTGTAGTAATTTATAAAAAAAACAAGTTTAACAACAACAACAAAAATAAGTTATATCTAGGTCTACTGACGTGGAGGGGTCTTTGTGATATATTTAGGGAGAAAAGAGTTGTAAAGCAACGTGTATAATATGATTCTATTTTTGGAATTTGAATACCTCAGTGACCTTTTCTACATGTGATTATATGTTTGTGTATGTTTTTATGAGTGTGAGTAGAGGTAGAAAAATGTACACCAGGCTGTTGATGTTGGTTATCTCAGAAAGGCAGGAATAGAAAGGGAGCATTAAGAGACACTCATTTATATATCTTTTGCATTATTTCACTGGTTATATTGAGTAAATACTACACTCTAAATTAAAACAAGAAAATCGAACAAAAGTAATAAAGGAAGATTGAAGAAATAGAAGAAAACCAGAAAGTTTAGTGGGAGAGAAGAGAAAGATAGAACAGGGAACTGGCTGGAAGAAAAATGACTTTGAGACTCAGTGGTCTGGAAGCCTGTGTGGGACCAAAACCAAATTCCCAAATCAGAAATACATGAGGGTTGCTGGAACAGAATTCTGGATGTGGGCCAGGGACAAGCAGTCTTTCAAGGGTTAAGACTCAGGCTCATTTCTAGGACCCAAACCAGCTTCTTCAGCTGCTCTTTGTTTTTTTCATGTGTCCATTTTTTCATTCCTGCATCCATCCATCCATCCATCATCCATCCATCATCCACCCACCATTTGCTAAATGCCCACTGTGTTTTCAATCTTAAAAATTTCTTATACTCCATTTCTTCTCCAAATCATAATAAAATCCAAAGTAACATCCAATTTTTGTGTGTGTGCTTGTCTTTAAAGACTACAATAAATGGAGGCACTAGGATCTTTTCTCAGCTTTTATTTCTGAGACTCAGTCTCATGGACCTTTCCTGTTGCAATGTGTGGCACGACAACTCTCCTGAGAGGAAAATGGTATCCATTCAGGCTTCCAGTTCTATGAAATGGGCATCTAGGAATCTCAGGCTTTGGTGATAGGCTTTGCAGTGAGTAGCTCCCCTGCCTTAGGAGCACACAGGGCATCTTCTCACAATTCCCTGATGCAATTGATTAGAGAGATGTCCCTGACTCAATGATAAGAACAGTGTTCTGAAGGCAAACTGCCTGGATTCAAATCCCAACTCTTTCACTCACTGACTATATGCCCTTAGGCAAGTTTAATAACATCTCTAGGGTCCCCAGTTTTCTCATCTATAAACCAAACATGAGGGTAAATGTGTTAATAGATGGAAAGTGCTTGAAACAGTGTCTATTTACAGTATACTTCTCACCAGTATTATTATTGTTGTTAATAATTATGTGATATTGGATTGCATTAATTACATGAGAAAGTCTACTGCATTGTTTTAAATAATAGAAGACACTGAACAATTTGTATAACATAATCATATTTATGTTACAACTGTGTGTGTGTGTGTAGGTATATATGTCCACTTTTGTATGTAATATACATATGCACGTTTGAAAAAGCATGGAAAAAAGTCTGGAAGACCATACTTCAAACTGTTACTGGTGGTAATATCTTGGAGGAGTGGCTTTGGAAAAGAATAAAAAGAGAACTTTTACTTATTAGTTTATATTCTTCTGCTTTATTATACCATTGGCCATTGCCATATTAGTTTTTGTAATTTAAAAATAAAAATAAACAAAAAGAATCAAGAGACTTTAAAATGGAGATAAGACCAGAGAATCTCTTTCCATCTTCTATTACAGAAAACTTAACTATTTTTCTGTCATTGGTTGTATGAGATTCACAAAGGCAGCCATAAAAAGTATATATTTTTCTCTAATATTAAGCAATTCCTGGGATTGTTGATCCTAATGTGAAGGTGAGATTTGTCTGATATAGATCCATGAGGTCAGTCTAATAAATCACTCTGCTGGTCGCTGCATTAGAAATTCAAAGTCTGGAGATGCAACTCTCATTGTGTCTATGGCTCCCCAGACACCACTAGTCCTGATCCCCATTCCTACAACCTTGATGGGCTGGGCTGGCAGAATGTGAAGGTGGACATTCCTCTTCACATGTCTCCCTCTTCGGCTTTGGAGCTGCTCCTTCTTAGTTTACCTAAGGTACCCAGAGATAATTTACTGCAGTTGAGAACACAGAGGTTTGCTTTGGTCTTGCTGGAAAAGCTGCAGAACATATAGTGTACTAAGCAAAATGACATAGAAGGCTGGGGCAGCTACAGTAGTGGTGGGCAAATTCTCAAGCAAGACCTCAAAGTGACAAACTGCTTTATCCATTCTCCTAAAATGGGATTCCGTTAGAGACAGGTTCACATTGTCTAGACACACTAAGACTAATACACAAACCAAATCTGTACTAACTATTGCAATGAGGCAGGCAAACCGTTGCAATGGCAAGAAGTTTCAGGTAAAATCTTTAGGATGCCCTTCCAGGCACTAAAGTAGTTGAAAAATGGAAAAAGATATTAAATGTATGATTGGTGGAAATTCCATCTGGGAACAATGTGACTTTAGAATAAGACAGTCTCAGGTCAAATCAGAGCTCCAGCATTAGCTATAAGACCACAATCATGTCAGTAAAACTCTCTGAAGTTCAGCTTTGTCATCTGGATAATGGAGATAATAGTACTGCTTTAGGTTGGATCCTTGGAAGAAAACTCTGAGATGGAAAGTTGCAAGCAGAGGTTTACTGGGGAGATACACTTTTAAGAAAGTGGGCAGAGGGGTAAGCTGACCTGCAGTATGGTAGCAACTGAGGCCTTTGGAACTCGGACGAGAACTTGAGCTGGGACAGCCTTCAGAGTCTCAAATTGAGAGAGAGGTGCTGAGCCTTTGAACCCTTGATCCAAACAATCATCGGCCAAATGTCATCCCCTGGGATGGTGTATAACGTTGGCTGATGTAGTTCCCTATAACTTAGGGCAGTTTCTAGTAAGAGGTACAACTGTGAGCCTCCAGTAGCCTATATTCCCAGCTGGGCTGCTTTGAAGAGATCTTGGTTGTACTCCCCAGGATCAACTATGAATACACACTCTAGGTCTGTGGGCAATTATAAAAGTACTTAGCAAAGTGCCAACCACAACAGAGGGTATCTGTGAATATTGGTTCCTTTTCTTTCCTTCCGTCTTGAGAAATATTTCTCAATCACTTTGAAAGAGTGTGACGTTTTTCCCAATCCATCCTGTACTGGACCTCCCCAGTCACCAAAATCCCGGCACCCACCAGAAACATCTCTCTGCCTTGCGCAGTACAAAACAAGCACTAACAAAGCCTTAATCTCCAATTTACTTCATCTGTTACCACAGGGCCTATAACCCCTTGACAGGTAAGTAAAAGGGGAGGGTTTGCTCTTATATCAGTTATGTACTGCTATTTTTTTAATCATTTTTTTCTGGTTGGAGATTTTGGAGACCCCCTTCTTTTCCTGGGCAATATATTTTATGAAGTATTGCCCAGATAGTTGAGGCTGGGTAAAGAGAGAAACTTTTAGCAAAAGACTAAGGTCATTCATTAGACATTAATTTTTTTGTTGGCTTCAGTAGCAGTTGACTTTGAACTCAAACTTTCAAGCAGATGTCCTTCTCAGAAATCCTGTATACTCAATGGAATATTACTCAGCCATAAAGATGAATGAAATAATGCCATTTGCAGCAACATGGATGGACCTAGAGATTATCATACTGAGTGAAGTAAGTCAGACAGAGAAAGACAAACATCATATGTATCACTTATATGTGGAATCCAAAAAAATGGTACAAATGAACTTATTGACTAAACAGAAATAGAGTCACAGATGTAAAAAACAAACTGTTGGTTACCAGGGGGGAAAGGGAGACAGGGATAAATTAGGAGATTGGGATGGACATATACACACTACTATGTATAAAATAGATAACTAGGGCTTCCCTGGTGGCACAGTGGTTGAGAATCCGCCTGCCGCTGCAGGGGAAATGGGTTCGTGCCCCGGTCCGGGAAGATCCCACATGCCGCGGAGCGGCTGGGCCCGTGAGCCATGGCCGCTGAGCCTGCGCA
>NC_041227.1:65270893-65296121 GCF_002837175.3 Physeter macrocephalus
GCTGAGCCTGCGCGTCCGGAGCCTGTGCTCCACAATGGGAGAGGCCACAACAATGAGAGGCCTGCATAACGCAAAAAAAAAAAAAAAAAGATAACTAATAAGGACCTACTGTATAGAACAGGGAACTCTTCTCATTACTCTGTAATGACCTATATGGGGAAAGAATCTAAAAAGGAGTGGATAATTCGCTTTGCCGTACACCTGAAACTAATACAACATTGTAAATCAACTATATTCCAATACAAATTAAAAAAAAAGAGAAATCCCATATACTTACTGTCCAGACCAAACATGCTCTGGAGAATCTTCCATTCTGGTTTCTTGTTTTATCTTCTCTCTCTTCTTATAGTACTAGGCAGCATCCAGAACAGGGCAGGGGCAGGACTGGAAGAAGGGCACCCATAGTTATTTCAATTTTTGGTAGGTGGGATCATTTAGGAGAGTGATAAAAGACTTTGGGGTTTTCCTTTGTGAAAAATCAGTGCCCAGGTCTCTGGGTGAGTGAGCAAAGTAGCTGAAGCAGAATCATCAGAAGAATCAAAGTTTTTTTTTGTTTTGTTTTGTTTTTGTTTTTTGTTTTTTTTGTGTGTGTGTTACGCGGGCCTCTCACTGTTGTGGCCTCTCCCGTTGCGGAGCACAGGCTCCGGACGCGCAGGCTCAGCGACCATGGCTCACAGGCCTAGCCGCTCCGCAGCATGTGGGATCTTCCCGGACCGGGGCACGAACCCGTGTCCCCTGCATCGGCAGGCAGACTCCCAACCACTGCGCCACCAGGGAAGACCCAAAGTTTTTAATTGGAGGAATCCATGTAGTGATTGTGATTCTGTTGGTTGAAAAGTAATTAAAACCAACTCAAGATAACTTAAGGAAGAAGATCTGTCTTTGAAAATACAGTGGTGTTTTATAAAACCCAAGTGCAGCCAGTCTCAGAGATGAGCTATAGTCAGGAAACCCCGCGGACTTCTCTCTCATTTACTCACTTCTGTTTCTCTCTTCATATGTACTTCTGTGGGGGTTTTGAAGATATGCCCTGCAATTCTTTCACAATTCTTTCCTCAAAAGGTGGACCCCAATCCGCCTCCCCTTGTGTGTGGGCTGGACCTAGTGGCTTGCTTTGAATGAACAGAATGTGGCAGAATGATGGTTTGTAACTGCTGAGGCTAGGACCAGAAAGGTATTGTAGCTTCCTCACTGCTCCCTCTCCTGGATCACTTGTTCTGAGGAGGTCATGTCATTTCATGTCATGTCATTAGCCCTGTGGAGAGGTCCATGTGGTGAGGAACTGAGGCCTCCCACCAACATGCATGTGAGTGAGTCATCTTGGAAGTGGATTCTTCAGCCCCAGTCAAACCTTCAGATGCTGCAGGTCCAGTCGACATCCTGACTGTAACCTCAGGAGACACTCTGAGCCAGAACCATACAGCTAAGCCCCTTCTGAATTCTTGATTCCTAGAAACTAAGTTTGGGGGTAATATTTTACACAACAGCAGGCAACACATATAGGATTGGAAATAATCACTGCCAGTAGGTCTCCTCCATTTAGAGAGCAGTCATCAGAGATGGGAGTCTTAATCCTATTTCCAATTTCCAAGAGGAAGTATTCTGATTGACACAGTTGGGTCAAGTACTCAGATGTGAACCAATAAATTGTGGTTAAGTGGGTGAGCAGCATCATTATTAGATTTACGTAGGGACTTCTGCTGTAACCATGTAAATGTTGAGGTATTTTGGTAAGGAATACCTAGGACACCCCAAAGCAAATTCCACAGTGGGACAGAACTGTATTCCTTTGGTCACAAGAGTGTCTCCTGAGGAAGTTGAAGCTTACCTTGGTTATAATACAGTGGTTTGAACTTAGGTGTCAATGCCATATGGGAAACACAAGTATGTGATTGGCTTCAGCTTTATGTTTGCCAAGATTGGTGAGTTACTTGTGCTTTGGCAGCCTATACCCTGCATGACTGACTACACTTGAGGTGTTTGTGTAGCCATAGCCCTGCCTTCCTGGCCACTTTAAAGTTGCTGGCCATTCTCCAAAATTTCCTCTGATAATGGCAGTAAATCCTTTTCAGAAATCTTCCATACCTTTTATAATATATGGAAAAAACTTAAATTTACCTGACTTTTCTAGAAATAAAACTGCTAGAATTCCCTCCCTCCCCTCCACTAGGTCTATGGAAGGAAGTAAACACATATGTCTTGATGTTTTCTGATTCGTAAGTCACGTTAAGCCCCTTAAAACAAATGATGTTTCTTTACTTGTAAAGTCAATGCAGTCATAGAGAGTGAGTCTATTATTATAATGCTGATATTACATTGCAACTTCTGGGTGAATAAACTTTTCACATAATAAACATTACAACAAAAAAATTTCCCAAGGTAGACCTATGTATAGTCTCAGGATTGGGGGTTACATTTGGAAGAAGACAACAACCATTGAAATCATGATGTCTTAGGGAACCTCTAATAAACTAGCCAGTATGCAATTCATGATCATAAGGTGTAGAACATGTATAAATGTGCTAAGAATGGGCTTTCACCCCCATCCATTTTAATATTTATATTTGTAGAATCTTCACGGTAAAGATTGTCTAAGTATTTTCCAGATTTAACCCTTTCCTAATAGGATTTAATGAGACAACTCAGTGCTTTGTCTTCTCAACTGTGTGCCAGCAGTCTTCCCATTCTTTCCAAATGTCCTCATTTAATTGTCAATTACAGCTTGGAGACTCTGTTGACAGCTTAGGACAGTTGGTCCATCATCACTGTGATTTTAAATCCAGATTTTTGGGTCTAATACTTATTGGCTAGTTTTCCCTTACAGTGATAGTAACTTAATTGTCAATCCTAGTTTATGGTGTACTGGGAGTTTTCAAAATTTACTGAGAAGTTTGATTAGGGCTGCTAATATTAATACCAAGCTCCTTGGTATGAACGTTTTTGAACTCTTTTGACCCATATTACCACATATTTCCAGAATATTTCATACTTCCAGAGTCAATGTGTCAAATTACACTCCCACTGATAGTTTATGGGAGGATTTACACCTTCCCATGCTGAGTATCTGCTGGTTTTATAGATCTTGGCCAATTCCTCAGTTAGTAGTTAGACTCTAAAGGTGAAAGATGACTACATGTCCCTAAAATGTCTTTGATGATCAGTGCTATTGAATATTCATATTTATTTATATTTTTCTTACACAAATTGCCTATTCATGATCTTTGCTTTTTTTAAATTATGGAATTAGAATGTTTTCTTGATTTTTAAAAGCTCTTTATATAGTAAGAATAGTAATTCTATGTATTTTGTGGTGATTTGAGCCTTTAAGGATTCATTTTTTTAATCTCTGAAATAGTTTATATAATGTGAGCAAATAAAAAGTAAAAAGTATTCCTTCTCTTCTTCATTGTGGTTAATCAGTCTGCTCTAACTGATTTTATACAGAGGCTAGTTAGACATTTTAATTCAATGTCGTGTTGTAGAATAAGCTTGCAGTTTGGGGTAAAAAAATTGCCTGGGTTTAATTTCCAGCTCCATTACTTTCTGTTTTAAGACATTTAACTCTCTCAGCTTTGGTTTTCTTAGATACAAATTGAGGATAATGTTAATGGCTGTGATGCTGGATTATTTTAAGGCTCAAAGTACATAGAGCACATGAAGATACTTTATAAACTGTGGTGCTGACATATGTAACTTGCTCTGAATCGAATCCTGATGGTCAGTCCTTCTGAGATTGCTTCCAGCTGCCAGAATTCATGATACATTTGACTTGGATGAGGATTGAAAAAGTAGACAAATGATTTTGAAATGACTAGAAATTTCAGCAGCTTTTCTGTGAGCAGTGATGGACAAGATAGTTCTCATTTTTATAAAAATAATATTCTTAAACTAAATGACCAAAGAAAAGGATAGACTGAGGATTTAACCAGTATTGTGGACTTGCTCCAGCAGAGGAACAGCAGACAGAAATATGACTTTTGCTTTTCTCGGACAAACCTAACCTGTCAGTAATGAAGCCTATGCTTTATTATCACTAACATCCCAAGGAAGTCACCTCTGATGGGGTTTATTTTCTCTCCTGGTTTATCCCTACACATCACTTTGGAGGAAAGCTGATTCCTGATCAATGAAACATAAAATCACAATCCTCCATATTTAGTCCTGACTCAGCATCAGCTAGTGGGAGTGAGCACTAAATTATATGTCCAAAGTTAAAAACACAAGATGTATCCTTTTAAGTGAGATTTTAGCTCATCATTTAACCTTCTGAGTCTTACCTTCCTGATAACTTTACAGGTGTGCTGTGCTAATTGCATAAGATAATGTGTACAAAAGCTGTTTGTAAGCTGTAATCATGTCATACATATAACAAAAATAAACATAACTTTAAACAAAATGAATATTGTTATCTGGATAGGCAATAGCTGAACTTGGTTGCCATGTTGAACACAGCACATGAACTGAGAGCAGTTAAAGAAATGTACTGTGTAAATTAAACCTCTCCACCAGTTTTGTTCCTGTAATTGAGGTATATTTCCACTAGGTGATGATAGTGAGCTATGTTCATTTGATCTGAGTGATAGGGCAATCCTGCCGGAGAAGCTAGCATTATAATTCACTATGAATCCTTACTCGGTGTCCAGGCCTCCCAGGACTAACTCAGATTTCCGTCAAACAGGCAATATAGTTACCAAAGCCTCCCAATAGCCTTCATCGGCTCCCTTCCCAGGTGTTTGGTTTTTTTCTTTTTCTTCTTCTTCTACTCAGGTTCTTCACAGCTTTGAGCACAGTAGTGAGATTTCCCTCTCTAACTTCCCGAAACTTCCTTGCTCAGTCAGCAGATCCTTGACACTTTCACTATCTGTCTTTCCTTCTCTAATCTCTTTTCAGAGACCTTAAGATCAAACCTTCCAGGAGAAAGAAAAATACAGGAGCCCCTGCTTATGCAGAATACAGCATTTCTTCCTCCCTACAATGTCAAAAGCTTATTTCCTCTCTTTTACACATGGGAAGAGAATTTTCTGCCTGCTTTATTTACTTGCCTCAGTTTTTTCCCCCTACTTCAATCACCTTTTCCAATGAACTTAGTGTTCACAGAAGAGATTGTTGATACCTTGTATATTTCTTTGATAGTTTTCCTTAGCAGCCAGCTTGAGTTCATGTATTAGGAGTCTCCCAGAAAGATTTATTTAGAAATACAATTGTTAAAGGAATACAGTCCCTTTGGAGACATTTATAGCAGAATTAAACATACACTTTATATAATTTCTGTATCAGTTAAGATTAGGTTTGGCTGCATGTATCAGGAAACTAAAATTAAAACTGATTTAAAAAGAGAAGTTAATTTCTCTCCCATGTAAAAGAAGTCTGGAGGCCAAAACTCAAGTCTGGAGAGGCATCTTCATTATGGATCCAGCTCCTTTTATCTTTCTGGTACGTATAAGCCATTCCAGTGTGTGGCTTTTATTATCAAGGGCGTCTCATGGTCAAAGATGCCTGCTGGAGATCTAATCATCACTAGCCAGGAAGAAGGAGAAAAAGGAAGACAAATGGGTGGATGGCCCATCTGAGTTAGCTTCCTTTAAGCAGTCTTCCTGGAAATCCAACCCATTTACATTTCATTGACTAGAATGCAATCATATGGTCACATCTACCCTCAAGGGAGGTGGGGCAAAGTAGTCTTTTAAGAATGCATTGCCGGGACTTCCCTGGTGGTCCAGCGGTAAAGAATCCACCTTACAATGCAGGGGAAGCGCTTTCGATCCCTGGCCAGGGAACTAAGATCCCACATGCCTCGGGGGAACTGAGCCCACGGCCACAGCTACTGAGCTCACGCCCCTCAACGAGAGAGCCTGCGTGCCACACACTGCAGAGCCCATGCACTCTGGAACCTGCGCGCCACAATTACAGAGCTCATGCGCCCTGGAGCCTGCACGCCACAACTAGAGAGAGAAAAAACCCTGCACACCACAACTAGAGAGGAGCCCGTGTGCCACAACGAAAGAGCCCATACGCCTCAAAGCAGACCCCACGTGCTGCAACTGAGACCTGACGCAGCTAAAAAAAAAAAAAAAAAAAGAATGAGTTACCACTCCAAATAAAATAGAGTTCTGTGAAATAATGCCATTTGTAGGAACATGGTTGCAACTAGAGATTATCATACTGGGGGGCTGTACACCACAGGCCTACAAGGCCTGTGCTGCCCAGCTTCAAGACTGAAGAAAGAGCCTGGAGTCAGCAACAGAGACATCAGTGATTTAATGGATGGGGGGTCTTATGCGTATGATGCGAGGTCCTGGAGGGACATCCCAGTGTAGGCACCACAGGCAGGATATGGGGGCAGACTTCACTCCTGGGGGTGTGTGGGGAGATTGGCAGTTATAGGAGTCATTAACGTCAGGTGGGCTCATTAGTTACCAGGAAAACCAGCAGAGGGGCACACCCCTCACTGCCCCTTTGATAAGAACAATCTCTAGCTGCGTAAGATATAGGTGAAGCAGGCACTGGTTGGGCACAGGATGTACAGAGAGCAAGACAGCAACCGTGTTCAGTGGCCTGATCATACACATACTAAGTGAAGTAAGTCAGAAAGAGAAAGACATACACCATATGATATAACTTATATATGGAATCTAAAATATGGCACAGCGCTTCCCTGGTGGCGCAGTGGTTGGGAGTCCGCCTGCCGATGCAGGGGACACGGGTTCGTGCCCCGGTCTGGGAAGATCCCACATGCTGCGGAGTGGCTGGGCCCGTGAGCCATGGCCGCTGAGCCTGCACGTCCAGAGCCTGTGCTCCGCAACAGGAGAGGCCACAACGGTGAGAGGCCCACATAACGCAAAAAAATAAAAATAAAAATAAAATAAGATAAAATATGGCACAAATAAACCGATCTACAAAACAAAAAGACTCACAGACAGAGAACAGACTTGTGGTCACAAAGGGGGAGGGAGAGTGGGGGAGGGATGGATTAGGAGTTTGGGATTAGAAGATGCAAACCATTACATATAGAATGGATAATCAACAAGGTCCTACTGTATAGCACAGGAAACTATATTCAATATCCTGGGATAAATCATAATGGAAAAGAATATGAAAAAGAATGTATATATGTGTATAACTGAGTCACTTTGCTGTACAGCAGAAATTAACACAACATTGTAAATCAACTATACGTCAGTAAAAAAATTAACTTAAAAAAATCAAGTTCTATTGCTAAAGGAGGGAAGAATGGATACTTTTTGGCAACTAGCAATCTCTGCCACAGTTCTATACCACATCCCTTGGCTTGGCTGTTTTTAAGTTAAATCAGCATTCTTGTCATCTTGCCTAGCTGGTTCTATTTTGCATTTCTCTTCCAACATCCCTCCCTTAATTCCTTCCCAGATGAAGGAGGGATAGTTTTAGAAGGAAGCTGTTTATTATGAGCATGTCAGTGATAGAAAAATATATATGACAGAAAGGCAGGAAGGTTAGTGATAGACCTAGGGCTTCAGGGGTCTTGACAAGTGTTGGAATAAACTGTGGGATATTTGCTACCGGTAGAGATGGTTTTAGGTAATAATTGAAAATCATAATGTAAGAAAGACTATATTCCTTTTTCAAATATCTTTTAAAACTTAATTAAAAATTTTTTATCAATGCAATACACATGCTTAATTTAAAAAGTCACGTATTTTAACAAAGAACTGCAGTTACTGCTCAGTTTTACCTCACCTTTGAGACTAGTTTATGAGAGGCAGTTACTTTAAACTCTCAGGTCTTCTAATTTGTACCTTCATGTTTGTAAATTATACACTTAAGCTTCCATTTCTTGATTTTTAAAGAATCTTAATAAAAAAAAATAATCTTTGGCTTTCCACTATGGGACATGAGAATTTAGCTTTCTTACACTACTCCACCATAAGGTGGTCCTGTGATTATAGTTCCTTACTTTTTATTTTTCCAGGAGTTAATAATTGCCTCTTTTTTGATTTATTTGCTTAGTTTTTCTTTCCAAATTATTCAACAAATTCTCAAAACTCATTTAGTGTCATCAACTGTGTTAGATAAGCTTCCAGACTCTTTTGTGTGTTTGTGACCCCTGGAACTTTCCATCCTCCTACTCCAGTTTTGATTGTCACTCCTTAGGCCGTCTGTACAGATGTTATCCTGAATCTTCACCACCATTCTGGAAACTTCCTTGATGTCTTCTGTTGCGTCACCTTTCCCCTGGGTTTTATGTCTTCTTTTTCCTTGGTATGTTTTCTTTAGTAGCTTCTGAGAATATGTGAAATGAAGGTAAATTTTTTTGAGATCCTGAATATTTAAAACTGACTTTACTTTCACAAATAAATTTCTAGTTTAGCTAGAAATTGTAGGTTAGAAATTATTTCTCCTCAGGCTTTGAAAGTATTTCTCTAGGGTGTTCTGGGTTCCAGATGTCATTGTAATTTTCATATCTTAATATACAACCTATTTTTCCTCCCTGGAAAGATCTTCTCTTTATCCGTTATTCTGAAATACCATCAAAATATGCTTTGATGTGAGTCTTCATTCCTTGTGCTGGGCACCAGAAGGGTATTTTAATCTGGAAATTCAAGTCCTTTAGTTTTGGAGAAATTGATGATTTCTTTGATAATATCCTGACTTTTGTTTCCTTTTTTGGAGGAAATGTTGTCAGGTGAAATATGTATTGTTTTAGGTTACCCATGCCAACAACATAGAGATATATGCTTTGTACTTCTTAAGCTTCCAAGAAAAGATCAGAAGGTCTCTGAAATAAATTATGGAGCAAGCATTGGGTAATGCACATTTGAAACCTTGGGTTAGGCAGGGAATTTTAAAAGTTGACAAACCCACAGTTCTCAATGAGGACATCCAACCATCTATCTCTTTAACTTGGATCAGTTTACACTCTCTGGAGATCCATATTAATAGACAATGATCAATTAGAGCTAGTCCAACAGATTAGCTCTAGTGATGTTGTGATGTAATAAGAAACATTTATTTGGTTTTTGTCCCCAGTTCCTGGTACAGAGCTCCTAAAACCCTCCAAGTGATTGGGGATGATAGGAGCATGTTTTATTATAAATATTTGGTTTTTCTGACTCAAGAGCTTCTAAAACCCTTGGAGTCTCCAGAGTGATAAGAGTGTCCTTTTGTATGCTAATGAGATGACTGGTGGCTGGGGTTCCTAAATAGCTTCAGGATTGGGGGCTGGTGGCCAGAAAGTCCAAAAGCGTGGTTAGAAAACATCCAGGGAGGGGAGGGGGCTGGAGATTGAGTTAATCACCAATGGCTAATGATCTAATCAATCATGCCTATGTAGTGAAACCTCCATTAAAAACTTCTAAACTGTGGGGTTCAGAGAGCTTCAGCGTTAGTTAGAATGCGCCTAAGTGCTGGGAAGGTGGTGCACCTCAACTTCATGGGACAGAAGATCCTGCTGTCAGGACCCTTCCAGACCTTGCTCTATATACTCTCTTCATTTGGCTCTACATCTGTATCCTTTGTAATAAACTAGTAAATGTAAGAAAAGTGCTTTCCTGAGTTCTGGGAGCAGTTTTAGAAAATTATTGAACCTGAAGATGGGGTTGGGGGTACTCCCTGAATTTATACCCAGTTCATCAAAAGTCCTGGTGCAACTAGCATCTGAAGTGGGGGCAGTCTTTGGGGCTGAGCCCTTAACTTGTGGGCCCTTAACTGATGCTAATTCCAGGTGGTTAGTGTCACAGTTGAATTAAATTCTAGGACACCCAGCTGGTGTCTCGAGAGTTGGAAAATTGGTTGTTGGTGTGGGGAAAAAAAACCCCACACTGTTAGTTTCAGAAATATTCTGTGGGTAGAAACAGATCATAGAAGCTATCAATGGGTCAGACCCTATTAGAAGTGTGATAGCATTCTGATTTCTGCAGTCACTACTGTTGTACCTCTAAGTCCCTCAAAATTGGTTTCCCTAGGCATGCATATTCAATCCTTGGCAACTGACCAGATGTTTAGGTACAGGGGGAATAGGTGGGGCTCAGGCTGTGTGGGTGACAGTTTCCACCTTGCAACAACCTGGAGCACGATGGATCATTATTTGGAGCAAATGAAAGCATAATTCCTCCTTTCTCACACTCCTATAAAGGAAAGCTTCTTAGGTGGGGAACGTTGAAGATAAGCCAATGTTATAAAAATCAAGTCCTAACCCCCTTCCAACTTTGTACCTTTTAGTTAGAAATCATGAATTGTGCTCCTTTGACCTAATCAAGTCTGCAAATGTGTTTTGTTTGACTTATATAACATTCAAAACATTAGTTGGCAAAATTTAAAAATTGAAGCATTTCACACAGAAATTTGGAGGCCTAGCTTTTATTTTAAAAAAAATAAAAGAACAGATCGGGTAGCAGTGGGTCAACATTCCCACACAGTGGCTGCCCCTCTTTGAATGAGGCATGTATTCTGCAGCTGGCCTGCTTCACTCTTTTAGATTACTGCCAGGACTCTAAGGACATTTGAGTTTGTGTTCCCGTGTCTTTTGTTTCAATCCATCACAACATGTCCACAGCTAATGACTGAAGTTGAGTCTTGGCTCTCGCAAAGACTCTGTCGCTGTGTCCTGGCTTTTCTGCATAATTTCTGACTCTTCCATATCCTTGATTTCATTTCTGGCTTATGGTTTTGCTGTCATTCTGTGGATGGGACATTCACAGCCACTATCTCTAGATTTGACTCTCAGTTTTCTCTAAAGTTACTGGGCTCAGTAAATACCCAAGGTCTTCCCACTCCAGGCCACCTTCAGTAGATAAAACATTTCTACTCGAGTAGATCTTTTGGACTAAAGCCCTAGTATTGGTCGGCTAGGTTGATGTCTATGTTGGGTCTGCTGTGGTCCACCACAAGGAAAAATTCAGATAAGAGTCTATCAAGGGAGGTCCCATGTAAATATAGAACCCTACATTTGGTGGATGTCCCAGGGGAGGGTCCTGAGCTGGGAATCCAAGTGGTTCTCGATACAGTGATGCTGGAGGATAAGCCCACCTGGAAAGCTCATCTCAGATGGGGTCATGCTATGTGGTTTTGATAAGCGTTGGTGAGAGGGGCCCAGGGAAGACAGGAAATATGGCAGACAATGAGTTGGGTAACAAATTGGGCTCCAGCTTGGGCTAGGAAAGAAAAGTCTTTGTGGATAATAAGGTTGAAGGTTAGAGTCTGTGTCCAGGAAGGCCAGCTCTCCAGAATCTCTGAGAGAAGTTAGTTGCTGTCATTATGTGACAGATTGACACAGATTTACAGGGGGTAATAAGATCACAGATCCTTTTCTGTTTTAAAGTGTTATATTTTCATAGAAAATTGTCATATTTATGCCAGAAACAGATTGGCAGGGATCTTTGACATCATCTGACCTAATCCCCTAATTTTTTAATAGTGTATTTTATAGTATATATATAGTGTAATTTGTGAGACTGATTCATGTAAATTCTATAAAAGTTGAAAAACCCCTACCCAGTGATAACTGTAATACCATTTCTATATTCCATCCTTCCAGTATATTTTCTATGCAAATATGTATATATACATATTTACTTATTTTACAAAAGAGGAATCACAGTGTATTTAGGCTCGTATTTTATTCTTATTCTCATAATATATGAGCATTTCCCCGTTATTAAATATTCTTCAAAGTATAAGTTTTAATGGTTGCATATTTCATCATCTGGATCTAAAATAATATATTTGATCATGCCCTTATAAAAATAATGCTGGAAGGAGGCTCTATTATAAAGCTCTGCTCTCTATTTCTTCAGATTAAATGCCTAGATGAGGAATTAATTAACTCTTATGAGTGCTAAGATTTTTTTTCAGTTCATTTGCTTGGATTTTCTAAGTAGATATATGAAAATAATGAGAAATGTTGCTACTTCCTTTTCAACAATTATATACTTTATTTATTTATGTTTCTTGTCTTATTGCATTGGCCAGACATTTCAGAGTAATGTTAAATAATTAAGGTCATAGTGGACATACTGCCTTGTTTCAATTTTTAATGGAAAAGCCTCTAGTGTTACACTGCCATATTTCATATGCTTGTATTTTATTTAGGAATTTTGCATTTATATTCATAGATAAAATTGGCCTGTGGTTTTCTTTTTCTATGCTTTCTTTGTCAAGTTTTGTGATAAGGTTATGCTAGCTTTGTAAAATATAATAGGTTTCTCTTCTGCAGAGACATTTCCTGTGTCAGGAAGAGATAGCAATTTCCAACAGGCAAACATGCTGGATGTTTGACAGGCCAGTCAGGTGGTTTTCTTTCAAAGATGCAAACAGAAGATATATAATTGAATTCCCACACTCAGCTCAAACTGGTTATCCTGTCAGCAAGCTGGCATGTAAAATGATGTGCAGTTGCTTCAATTACAAAAATTGAAGCATTTAGACAATTCTCCCTCTTCTGTTTGAGATGCAGGCTCTGCTTCTGAGTTTGAAGCTGTCAGGCATCCAATTTAGCCAATTCCAAACTCAAAGAGTTTTCTGTGGGCCAGTGCTGGCCCCACTGCTACAACAGTGCTGATATGTCAGCTGTCATCCCCAAGGATACCTTGATCCCCATTATACACTTTTTCCACTGGCCCCTTTGCTAGGAGACTTGTCAGTATGTTTATGGGAAAGATGCTCAACAGTCAAAACTCACCTTTTTGAAGGATCCTCAGAACTGACCCCAACACCTATCTTCTGGTAGCTCTCCAAATTCAGATCTGGCAGGGCTGAGCTCTCAATATTGCCCAATGCAAATATTGAGACAGTAGCAGAGATGAGAATATGAACAGCTTAACTCATTAATTTGCCAAGCACTGTTAATTCTCTCTCCTAAATATCTCAGGAGTCCATCCTTTTTTTTTTTTCATGGTCACTGCCACTTAGAGGCCACCACCAGCTCTCACCTGGATTGTGGAAAATAACGCTAACTGGTCTTACTATTTCTAGTCTTTCCCCTACTCTAGTCTAGCCATCTTCAGGCCAGCCACAGTGACATTCCTAAATTAACAGTAAGTCAATCAGTAACCTGATTTGGTGACCTCAGTCTTAAAAATCTCTGAATGACTCCCCAAGGCATTTCAAATAAAGTTAGAAATCCTTGGCATAACTTATACAGCAAAACTGCAATATTCTTCCCCTCCCTTTCCTCTCTCACTTGACTTTCTGCATTCCTCTCTGTAATCTGGCGTTCCAAGGATTCTTTCCACTTCTTCTACACACCACACTTCTCTGTTGCACATGCTTTCCTTTGCCTGAAAACTACTACCTGGTTAACATCTACTTATCATTCACATCGCAACTCAGATATCATTTTCCATGGATGTTTTCCTGACCCCTCTAGGTTGGGAATGGTGACTCATTTTTTCCCTCATAGCACTTGTACCATGGCATGTATAATAGCATATTTCTCAGCATACAGCAGGTGCTTAATAATCTAAAATTAATAAATTGTATTCTTGCTTCTTGGAGAGGTCTCTTCAATCACCCATAAGAAATTCAATTTTCTGACTGGAAAAGGTGACCCTAAGTGAGAAGAAAATTGAACTCAACTTTCACTTTCAAACCTGAGGGATAACTCAATAGACGTTGAATAAATAAATGAATGAAGAGGTTGTGTACATTGTATTCAACGCTGGCTTGCATCTCCAGTCCTTTACTTACTACTTATGTGATTTGAGCAAGTGTTATTATTCTCCACTATCTCGATGTCATCATCTGAAAAAGAGGGCAGTAATCCCAGTTGTCACATAGGTTTACTGAAATAATGTATTTAAACACAATGTGTAAGTGACTTCATCAAGATGGCAATATAGGTCAATTCTTGACTTCATTCCCTTTCACAAGAAGATCCACAGACAAGATACCACTGTGAAAATCCTAGAAGTGGGGGTGTGTCTGAAGGACTCCTAGATCATAGAGATACAGAAGGAGCCGAAAGTAAGAAGAGTGGCTACACTCTGACCACACTGCTCCTCTCCCAGGCCAGCACAATGCCACACCACAAGGGTCCCTCTGGGCCTATGAATTCTCCACTGCGATAAAGAGAGTCCACAGTGGACATCCAGCTCCCTCAGCATTGTGGGGCACTTCCCAGGTGGCCCACTTGGGTCTTGCCTCATGGGGATCACAGGGAAATCTGCAGGGTTTAACTGCCAGGGATCAGACAGAAACAGAGAAGGGAGACAAGACTTATAGAAACCAGTGTTCAGAACTTGGTGGACCATATTCGTGCTTGCAGCAAAACCTGAGCAGAGATCCCGAACAGTAGCTCTGCTCATCTGCAGAACCAAGCTGGTGACCATTTCTGGCCAGTGAGCTCATTTGGCAGTTCTATCTGATTTGAGTCCCCAGCCAATGAGCTATACTGGCTGTGGAGCCCTCCTATGGCTCCACCCTGACAAGGAAGCAAATTTTAAGCCTTGCCCAACTGCTCAGTCTAGCTTCCAGTCCCAGCCAACCAGGAAGCCTAGCCAGATAACCCAGGCAGCCATAGAGCCCACCCTACAGCCATGCTTGGGCAGAAATCCATGACAGAAGCCCTGCCCAACTGTTAAGTATAGTCTCTAGTCCTGTATAACCAGGGACCCTGAAGAGTGATCCTGGGCAAACTTGGATCCCAGCCTCCAGTACTACGCAGCTGCACGGCTCAATCTACAGCCCTGCCCCACAGTGAAGCTCAGCCTATAATCCTGCCTGATTGCTGAACACAGACTGCAGCCTTGCCCACAGAGGGAGCCCAGCCAGTGACCTGATCCAATCCCAGTGAGGAAGCCTGAACAGCAACACTGCCTGATCACAGAGCAGAGTCTCTAGTCCTGGCCAAATGCAGTATACAGCTAGAGGACCCTCCTAACCAGAGATCCCAGCCAGTCACTTTTTTTTTTTTTTTTTTCCAGCCAGTCACTTTGTACAACAGTGGAGCACAGCCAGCTGCCTACCTACCTGGTCATGAAGCCCAGGTTACGGTCCTGCCTAACTTTGAGGCATGGTTTGTTGCCCTGCCTGATTGCAGAACACAGCCTGTGGTCTTGTCTGACTGCAAAACTCTGCCTGCAGCCCTGCCTGAAAACAGTGTCCAGCCAGTGGCACCATCCTGTTGGATAGTACAGCCTGAGCCCCCATCCAACTGTTGCAGGAAGGGGGACCCCTTCCAGTGCCCAAGAGTGAGCTCTTGTCTAACACTCAGAAATGAATAGTCTGAGGAGACACACATGCTGACAAGGCAAGAGACTTTATTGGGAAGGGGCGCCTGGGTGGAGAGCAGCAGGGTAAGGGAACCCAGGAGAACTGCTCTGCCATGTGGCTCGCAGTCTCAGGTTTTATGGTAATGCGGTTAGTTTCCAGGTTGTTTCTGGCCAATTATTCTGACTTAGGGTCCTTCCTGGTGGTGTGTGCATCTCTCAGACAAGATGGATTCCAGTGAGAAGGATTATGGGAGGTTGGTAGGACATATGGACTGGCGTCTCCTCTCTCCTTTTTACCTTTCCCAAATTCTTCCGGTTGGTGGTAGCTTGTTAGTTCTGTGTTCCTTATGAGGACCTCCTGTTGTAAGATGGTTCGTGCAAGTGGTTACTATTGGGCCTGGCCAGGGCGGGCAGTTTTGGTCAGTTTTGGTCCTCTAACACAACCAGGAGTGACTGTGGACCCCAGCCTGCAGTCTTGCCCAATTACAACTTTACAACCCAAGGAACTAGAAAAAGAAGAATACACTAAACCAAAAGCTAACAGAAAGAAGGAACTAATAAAGATTAGAACAAAAATAAATAAACTAGATAATAGGAGAACAGTAGAAGAGATCAACAAAACTATGAGTTGGTTCTTTGAAAAGATGAACAAAATTGACAAACCTTGCCTGGACTAGCAAAAAAGAGAGAGAGACAGACAGAAAGACAGAGACAGAGAGGACCCAATAAATAAAATTACAAATGAAAGAAAAGACATTATAACTGATACCACAGAAATACAAAGGGTCATAAGAGTCTGCTATGAACAATTATAGACCAACAAATTGGACATCCTAGAAGAAATGGATAAATTCCTAGAAACATACAACCTACCAAGACTGAATCAGGAAGAAGTGGAAAACCTGAACAGACCAGTAATGTGTAAGGAGATTGAATCAGTAATCAAAAACCTTTCAACAAAGAAAAGCCCAGGAACCAGTGGTTCCACTGATGAATTCTACTAAACATTAAAAGAATTGGCACAACTCCTTCTCAAACTCTTCCAAAGAATTGAAGAGGAGGGAACACTTCTAAACTCATTTTATGAGGTCAGTGTTACCCTGACACCAAAGCCAGATAAGGATACTACAAGAAAAGAAATCTATAGGCCAATATCCCTGATGAATATAGATGCAAAAATTTTCAACAAAATACTATCAAACCAAATTCAACAGCACATTAAAATGATAATACACCATGATCAAGTGGGATTTATCCCTGGGATGAAAGGATGGCTCAACATATGCAAATCAATACATATGATATATCACATTAATAGAATGAAGTATAAAATTTGTATAATCATCTCAAGAGATGCAGAAAAAGCATTTGACAAAATTCAACAGTGATTCATGATAAAAAACATGTAGCTAATTGGGTATAGAAAGAACATACCTCAATGTAATAAAGGCCATATATGACAAGCCCAGAGCTAATATCATACTCAATGGTGAAAGGTTGAAAACTTTTCCTCTAAGGTCCTGAACAAAATAAGGATGCCCATTCTCACTACTCTTATTTAATATAGTGCTGGAAGTCCCACATAGAGCAATTAGGCAAGAAAAAGAAATAAAAGAAATCCACATAGGAAAAGAAGAAGTAAATTTGTTGTTATTTTCTGATAATATGATCTTATATACAGAAAATCCTAAAGACTCCACCAAAAAACTCTTAGAACTAATAAACAAGTTAATTAAAGTTGCAGGATAAAAAAATCAATACACAGAAATCAGTTGCGTTTTTATACACTAACAATGAATTACCTGAAATAGAAGTAAAGAAAGCAGTCCCATTTACAATAGCATCAAAAACAATAAAATAATTATGAATAGGTTTAACCAAGCAAGTGAAAGATCTGTACACTGAAAACAATAAGACATCGATGAAAGAAATTAAAGAAGACACAAATAGATGGAAAGATATCCCATGCTCATGGATTGGAAGAATTAACATTGTCAAAACACTTGTACTACCTGAAGCCATCTATAGATTCAATGTAATTCCTATCAAGATGCCAATGGCATGTTTTATAGAAATAGAAAAAAATTCCTAACTTTTGTATGAAACCACAAAAGACTCTGAATAGCCAAAGCAATCCTGAGAAAGAAGAACACAGCTGGAGGAATCTCACGGTCTGATTTCAAACTATATTACAAAGCTATAGTAATCAAAACAGTATGGTACTTGCATGTAGACAGACACATGTAGACACAGACACAGACACATGTGTGGTACTTGCATGTAGACAGACACAGAATGAAGAACACAGAAATAAACTCATGCATATATGGTCAAATAATATTTGACAAGGGGGCCAAAATACTCAATGGTGAGAAAGTAGTCTCTTCAATAAATGGTGTTGGGAAAACTGGATATTCACATGCAAAATAATGAAATTGGACCTGTATCTTACACCATTCATAAAAACTAACCCAAAATAGATTAAAGACTTAAATGCAAGACCTGAAACCATAAAACTCCCAGAAGATAACAGAGAGGAAAACACCCTTGACATTGGTCTTGGCAATGATGTTATGGATATGACAACAAAAGCACAAGCAATATAGGCAAAAATAAACAAGTGTGACTACATCAAACTAAAAAGGTCTGCACAGCAAAAGAAACAATCAACCAAATGAAAAGGTGATCTATGGAATGGGAGAAAACATTCTCAAACCATCTACCTATAAGGGGTTAATATCCAAACTTTATAAAAACTCAGGCAACTTAATACTGAAACCACATATTATCTAACTGAAAACCCAATAAAAAAATGGGCAGAACATCTAAATAGACATTTCTCCAAAGAAGACATACAGATGGCCAAAAAAGCACATGAAAAGATGCTCAACATCACTAATTATTAGAGAAATGCAAATCAAAACTACAGAGAGGTATCACCTCACAACAGTCAGAATGGCCATCATCAAAAATCTACAAACAATAAATGCTGTAGAGGGTGTGGCGAAAAGGGAACCCTCCTACACTGTTGGTGGGAATGTAAATTGGTACAGCCACTATGGGGAACAGTACAGAGGTTCCTTAAAAGACCAAAAATGAGTAATACAGTAATCCCAGTCCTGAGCATATATCCAGAGAAAACCATAATTCAAAAAAATACATGGGGGCTTCCCTGGTGGTGCAGTGGTTGCGCGTCCGCCTGCTGATGCAGGGGAACCGGGTTCGCGCCCCGGTCTGGGAGGATCCCACATGCGCCCCGCATACCACACAAAAAAAAAAAAAAAAAAAAAAAATACATGCACCCAAATGTTCATTGCAGCACTATTTACAATAACCAGGACATGGAAGAAGCCTAAATGTCCATCAACAGAGGAATGGATAAAGAGGATGTGGTACATATATACAATGGAATGTTACTCAGCCATAACAAAGAATGAAATAATGCCATTTGCAGCAGCATGGATGGATCTAGAGATTGTCATGCTGGGTGAAGCAAGTCAGACAAAGAAAGACAAATATCATATGATATTGCTTATATGTGGAATCTAAAAAAAGGGTACAAATGAACTTACCTACAAAACAGAAATAGAGTTACAGATGTACAGAAAACAAACTTATGGTTACCGGGGACAAATTGGGAGATTGGGATTGACATAGACACATTACTATATATAAAGTAGATAACTAATAAGGATCTATTGTATAGCACAGGAAACTCTACTCAATACTCTGTAATGGCCTATATGGGAAAAGAATCTAAAAAAGAGTGGGTATATGCATAATGGATTCACTTTGCTGTACACCTGAAACTAACACAACATTGTAAATCAACTGTACTCCAATAAAATTTTTTTTAAAGTTAGGCTTAGCCAAAAAAATGGGCAAAAAACCTAAATAGACATTTTTGTAAAGATATTCAAATAGCCAACAGGTAAATAAAAGGTGCTCAACAACACTAATCAATAGGGAAATGCAAATCAAAACACAATGGGAGGGCTTCCTTGGTGGCACAGTGGTTAAGAATGCACCTGCCAATGCAGCGGACAGGGGATTGAGCCCTGGTCTGGGAAGATCCCACATGCCACGGAGCAACTAAGCCCGTGCACCACAACTACTGAGCCTGTGCTCTAGAGCTCGCGAACCACAACTACTGAGCCCGCGTGCTACAACTGCTGAAGCCCATGCACCTAGAGCCCATGCTCCACAACTAGAGGAGCCACCACAATGAGAAGCCCATGCACCACAACAAAGAGTAGCCCCCGTTCACTGCAACTAGAGAAAGCCCACGTGCAGCAACAAAGACCCAATGCAGCCAAAAATAAATAAAAACAAACAAACAAACAAAAAACCACAATGGGATATCACCTCCCATTCTGTAGAATGGCTATTATCAAAAAGAAAAGAGATAAGTGCTGGGAAGAATGTGGAGAAAAGGGAACTCTTGTGCATTGTTGGTGGGAATGTAAATTGGTGCAGCCACTATTGAAAACAGTATAGAGGTTCCGCAAAAAATTAAAAATAGAACTTCCATATTATTCAGCAAACCCACTTCTGAGTATATATCCAAAGGAAGTGAATCCCATCTCAAAGAGATATCTGCATCTCCATGTTCATTGCAGCATTATTCACAATAGTCAAGACATGGAAACTATCTAAGTGTTCATCAGCAGACAAATGGATAAAGACAATGTGGTACATATACACAATAGAATTTTATCTAACCATGAAAAGGAAGGAAATCCTGCCAGTTGCAAGTACGTGGATGAACCTTGAGGGCATTATGCTAAGTGAAACAAGTCAGAGAGGGAAACACAAAACTACATAATCTCATTTATATGTGGAATCTAAAAACCTGAACTCATAGGAACAGAGCAGATTGGTGGTTGCCAGGGGCAAGGGAGTGTGGGGAAAATGAATGAAGTTGGTCAAAGTGTAGCACATCTCTTAAACCCCTGAGCCTTGATTTTCCAGCTGTCAAAAGAGATGTTTACCTTATAAAGCTGTTGTGAGGATTATAAATAGTTTACAACTTAATGGACTGCACACGATAACTGTCTACTTCACCATGTATCATTTTCATAAAGCCCAATAGAAAGAACGGTTATCTCAATGCCAATAACTTTGGTTCCCTCCTTGTTTTTCACCCTCTTTTCTGTTTTGGAGAGAGTCAGAGACTCTATAACGTAGTGTAAGAGTATAGACTTGAACTACGACAGACCAGTTTCAAGTACTGGTTCTGCCATTTACTGGTTTGGGGAAATTATTCAACCTCTTCCATCCTTGCTTTCTTTAGCCCTAAAATGGGGCCAACTATGGGTCCTATGTCCTAGGTTGTGAAGAATAGAATAGAAGGTAA
Organism: Physeter macrocephalus; assembly: GCF_002837175.3. Taxonomy (NCBI): domain Eukaryota; kingdom Metazoa; phylum Chordata; class Mammalia; order Artiodactyla; family Physeteridae; genus Physeter; species Physeter macrocephalus. The sequence continues at coordinate 65,291,435 of NC_041227.1, forward strand.
TACATGTAAATTCTTTATCAGTTCATGGTACATCAGAGAGGCTTAATAAATGACAGCAAAAGCAATACCTACATAAGAAATAATCATAGCACATTATACATTATACACATTATAAAGCATTTTAATAGGAACTAAACCAATTTTATTCTCCAATTGCTCTTGACACTGATATTATTAATTTCCATTTTATGAATGAGGAAACCATTGCTCAGAGAATTTTAGTCATTTTTCCAGAGTTACCCTATCAGGGCTCATTCATGCATAGAAATTCTGGCTTTGAGAGCAGTGCTTCATCTATATCAGCACAGTCCTAGAGAATCAAGGAGAATTTGGAGGCTCCCAGGGAAGATGGGAGGAGTAAGTGAGGTTAACCTGCAGTCTCCAAGAAACAGCTAAGAGATCAGAGCTACCGAAAAGGTTCAGTGCCGAGAGAAAGCTGGGGAATATTAGTTTCTTGAGAATGCTGAGAAATTTATTGAACCGGTGAAGCTGAGAGTACAATAGTCCGATTAAATGACCTTTTCTCTCCTCCTACGTTTGTGTGCTATGACTCAGACACAGTTGAATGGTCCATGGGTAGTCATATAGCATTTTGCAGATACATACCTGGCCATCAACCCTGCTCCATGAACCCCCATACCTGGGCAAGGTCAGACTAGATATGGAGGAATTTCAAGGATTGCTAAATGACCATTTGTACATTACTCAAAGCCACAAAGTCTAGCTTCATATACGGATTTCCCAAGTCATTCTAAGGAGGTATCCGCTCCCTGAAATCTCCTCAATGTCTTTAAATACTCTTTGATATCAGCAATCAACAAAGCTGAGATCTTTTTATATATGACAGCTCAGATACATTATTATGTTATTTTCTCAAGTTCCCACCACTACTATGTGGCAGTGCCAGCATTTGACTTCTGCCTGCAAATTCACTCTCTCCATAGATGGAGAGGCAGGGTTTGACTCTCTAAATCCACTAGTCATGGCACTGAAACCTTTCAGTGACAGCTCCTTAAGAGGTGGCAGGTACCAGCTTTGGAGTCTGGTTTGAATCCTGACTATCCACTTATTGGCTGGGACTTTGGACAAATGAATGAACCCTGCAAAGCTTCATTCGAGAAATAGTACCAATTTTATAAGGTTATTTGAAGTATTAAATGAGAAGATGCACCTCATCTGATCTTGATCACTTAGAATCCCATTATCTAAGCCATCAAATTAGCAGTCAGGATTCAGACCAGGAAACCCAAGCTGTCTGACTTCAGAGCCCTCAGTCATCAAGAGCGTGAAGTATGAGCAGGGTTGGGAAGTATTACACAGAGATGGGCTGGAGAGAGAGGTAACAATGCACACGACTTTTTAATACATCAATGGTGAATATTTACTGAGCTTTTGCTAAATGCCAAGAACTCTCCCAAATACATGTAGTAACTTATTTCACCTTCACAATAATCCTATAAGGTGAGAACTATTGTTAACCCTGTTCTAGAGGTGAGGGACTGAAGCATGGGGCTGTTAAATGTCTTGCCCAGTGTCACACAATACTAAGTGGAGTCAAGCAGTGTAGTCAAGGAGTCTACTAACTTCACCATCATACTAGACTCCATCTCTAATACTCATTAGAGCAGAGTTTGTTGACCTCTGCTGTACTGACATCTTGGGTCAGATAATTCTTCCCTGTGGCGGCCGTCCTGTGCATTGTAGGGTGTTAAGCAGCCTCCCTGGCCTCCATCCACTAGATGGCAGTAGCACTAACCTCCAGCCAGTTGTGATAACCAGATGTCTCCAGACATTGCCAAATAGTGTGTGTGTGTGTGTGTGTGTGTGTGCGTGTGTGTGTGTGCGCGTGTGTGGTAGTGGTGGCAAAATTAATTTGAAGCTTGGCTCAACCATTTGCCTGCTGTGTGACCTTGGACAAGTTACTCTTTGAGGCTCAATTACTTCATATATAAAAGGAAGACATACTTTATTTTATTTTTTATGAACTGATAAAGAATTTTTAGTCTCTGCTAGGTTTGAGAAATCATTCAGAAAGTAGAATTTGTTTGCCAAATACTATGATTTCTGAAATGGTATATAAGAACAATGAAGAAAAGTATTTGAAACTGCAGCGGTTCTCAAGATTAAGGATGAAGTGAACATCAAGATACCTTCTGAATGTTACCCTCCTTTTCCTTCTTCCCTGCTCTTGATCATTCTGCTTAATCTGCCAAAAGTCCTTTCTCCATGTCTCCATATTGAAATCTCACCCATCTCTAATGTGCAGCTGAAAGTTAACAATGATTCCTTACTATCATCTAAACTTGATTGTGCCAAAATGTCTTTTTTTGAAATTTAAATTTTTTAATAGATTTTATTTTTTTGAGCAGTTTTATGGTCATAGCAAAATTGAACAGAATGGGGCTTCCCTGGTGGCGCAGTGGTTGCGCGTCCGCCTGCCGATGCAGGGGAACCGGGTTCGCGCCCCGGTCTGGGAGGATCCCACATGCCGCGGAGCGGCTGGGCCCGTGAGCCATGGCCGCTGGGCCTGCGCGTCCGGAGCCTGTGCTCCGCGACGGGGGAGGCCACGGCAGGGGGAGGCCCGCGTACCGCAAAAAAAAAAAAAAAAAAAAAAAAATTGAACAGAATGCACAGAGAGTTCCCATAGCCCCCACCCCAACACATGCACAGCCTCCCCTGCCACCAACATCCCCCTCAAGAGGGGGACATTTGTTACCACTGATAAGCCCATCACGATCACGCAAAGTCCATGATTTACATTAGGGTTCACTCTCGGTGTTGCACATTCTAAGGGTTTTGACAATGTATAAGGACATGCATTCACAATTATGGTCTCTCATAGAGTAGTTTCCCTGCCCTAAAAATCCTCTGGGCTCCTACTATTCATCATGCCCTCTCCTTTAACCCCTGGCGACCACTGATCTTTTCACTGTCTCCATAGTTTTGTGTTTTCCAGAATGTAATATGGTTGGGAATCACATAGTATGTAGCCTTTTCAAACTGGCTTCTTTCACTTAGTAATATGCACTTAAGTTTCAGGAAGAGGTATTTTAGTCAAGATGATCAGGAACATAAAATAAAATAATGCCTGTAAAATTCCTGAACATAGTAAGCACTCAACAAATGGTAGCTGGAATTATTATGCCATGCTGCTTGGATGTATTAACACCTCACTTTGTATCATGATTGACACTTGATGAATTGTGCTTACATATGTCATTTCAGTAAATCTATGAGACAAGCAGGGTTTATGATTCCCTTTTCAGACCATGACATTGAGAACCACCCATCAGAGAAATGAAGCTCACCAATTAGATAAATCACTCCTCCTTTCTTGGGAAGGAGTGGGGATGTTAGGGAAGGAAACTATTCCTCTAAATCTGTTTCCTTTTGTAGCACGGAATGGAAATCCTCTCTCCTTTATGTAAACTTGAGCAATATTTCTCACCACCCCAGCCCCAAGACAACAGCAATGATACACAGCATTCATTGAGCCTTTACTATGTCCCAGAAACTATGCCTAATTTTTTTGTCTTGCATTGTGTTATTTATTCCTTACATATATTCTGTAATTATCCTGGTAGTAGGTTGATTTCAGAGGTGGCCCCAATGGGTTTAGGTCTCATGACGTTTGTATATTTGCCCCGTATTCATGCCCTTGGGTAGCACACTTTCACACTGACTCTGGGTTTGGTCATGTGACTGTTTTCATCAATGATCACTAACAGACTGGATGCAAGCAGAGATCTGAGAAGTGATTGTGCCTCAGGACTTGTCTCTTTACTCCTCTTGGAAACCTGAGCTGCCATATGAACAAGCCCAGGCCAGGCTGCTGGATGATGAGACATTTATAGCCCTGCGGCCCCTGCTTGTCCTACCTGACAGCCAGCCAATTTCAAACAGCTGGCAGCTGAACCCAGATGCATCAGTAAGCTCCTCTAAGACTAGAATTGCCCAGATGAGTTTAACCCCAATTACCAACCTATAACCATGAGTTAAGATATGGTTGTTGTTGTTGTTTTAAGCCACTCTGCTTTTTTATTAAGGATGCAAAAAAGGCGAACTGAAACAATTCCCTTTTATAAATGAGGACACATAGGTTCAAAGAGACTTAATAAGTTTCTGTGGTCACACAACCCATAAGTGATAGCATTGGGAAATGATCACTTCACCCCAGAATCCATGCAGCTCCAGCCTGGGTTGGGGAGACATATTTAATGGGAGAAAGGACAGGAAGTAAACCAGGCACGGAGGTCATAGTAGCTGGGCCAGGTTCAGCTGGAGTTGAGGTTCAGCTGGTGGGGGAGTGCTCAGCTCCAACCTGTTCATCTCCCACTCTTTCCCTTAATTATTGGGAAAAGCCCTTGAACGAGAGAGGCTTGCGGTGTTGCTTTCACAGGTAGCAGGGGACATGTCTGAGGTCATTACTCCCCAGGAAGAAAGAGTTTGCAAACCTGCCACAGGAAACAAGGAAGGATACCCCGGTAGTACTTTACTGCTGAAACTTTGTCCTCTGACACCATTACTTAATTTTCACATTTCCCAACATATTAGCTATCCTAAACTTCTCATGTCCCAAACAATAGAACTTTTTTCACTTCCATTTTTAGGGTACTCTAGGAGATGGTAAGTCTACCCCAGTCCTGGTTTTTTTTTTTTTTTTTTTTTTTGTGGTACGCGGGCCTCT
>NC_041227.1:65296270-65303489 GCF_002837175.3 Physeter macrocephalus
CCGGGGCACGAACCCGTGTCCCCTGCATTGGCAGGCGGATTCTCAACCACTGCGCCACCAGGGAAGGCCCTCCAGTCCTGGTTTTTCCCGTGTTCCCGCACCTTCAAAGAAGACTGGATGTTATGGTAGTCGTTAGTATCCATACGTTTGATCAGGTGGGCGTGGTCATTCTGAAACTGTACTCCTCTCATTTTCTTCTGTATTTGCATATTCCTGATGGAAAGATCCAAGATTTAGGTTAGAACTTAACCGTGAGGTGGAGGCATCTTAGGAGCCATCTCACTTTGGCATCATTTCAGGATCCCACCCCCAGAAGATAGGCTCATTTTCTGTACTTAGTACTGAGCCTCAATTTTAACTCGGTCTACTGCACTGCAGTGTAATTCTTCATATGCCTGTTTCTCTTCCAGACTATTAAGTTCCCCGAGGCTTAAAAATGGTATCTTTTTGGCTTTTGTATCCCTATTATCTAACCCAGAATCTAGACAGTCTAACATAAATAGAGAAGGAATATTTCTTGAATGAAGAAGTCTGTGTTCAAACCAGACCCTCGCCTTCCTATTTGCACTGCCTTGAGACGGTAACCTTTCAGAGACTTAATTTTCTCAACTAGAGAATGAAGATAACCATGCCTATCTGACAGGGTTATTGTGAGAATGAAATGAAATAAAATATATAAATGTCCCTAGGGCTTTTGTAAACATTGAAAGAACATTATATTCTTTCTTTTCATGATAACCCACCTGTGAATGGGGGGCTGGGGGAAAGGACTGGGCAGCATGGAAGGTACCAGATCATTGGGTGATTCTTCTGCAGTTTTACCACAGATCTGCCTCATTTATATGCATCCATCCCTCCAGTAAAGGACTCTAGGGCCTGGTTTCGTCTTTTAGTTGTGTCAAGCACTAGCCTTCCCCAGGTGGTATCTCTGCGATTAATGGCTACAGAATCACCAGGGCTGGAGCAGGCTGGTTTTTCTTGGATTCTTTTTTGAGTTTGTAATCTTAGCTGTCATCATCTTGGTTCGGAAGATTATTAAACATTCCACAAGGAAAGCATTCTCTTTAAAATGGCTCTGAAGCAGCCATGATTCAGGAAAGCCACTTACCCTGCATTGCACTCCTGCCCCTTGCCTGATATCGCAGCAAGAGTCACCCATGACCTTAGCAAAGAGAAGGCAGCTTGCCTTGTTCCAAGCTCAATTATCAGGAGATAACCTCTGCAAGCTGGTTAAATAGGATTTCTCTTTCCTATTTTTTTCCCCTTTCTTTCTTTTCGTTCTTCTTTTTTTTTTTTAAGCTCAGCAGAAAAAGGTTTTGCTGGATACAGAAAGGACAAATATGTACCGTGATAGAGGAGAGTTTTCAGTTTTGTTAGGGAGAGAGACTGCATATCAACCCGTAGATGTACACGCTCTGCCTCTTCAGAGAGACCTTCAAAAGCCTCACTCCAGAGATTTCCTCAGAGGCTGCGTGGCCTGTTGGCTAGTGTATAATGTAACATTTGCTTTTATCCTTATAAATATTTTAACTCTTCTTTCACTCTGGATCCCTTGTTTCAAAGCCAAACTTCTTTTACTTTGTTGCTAAGATTGCATCTTCTCCCTCGAATCCAAGCAATTTTCCTTATTCTGCCCAAGGCTTGCATTAAGGTTAGTAAAGTAAGTCTTCCTCACAAGCTCTTTCAACTGGACAGCTCACTGTTTGTACTTTTAGGAAATTCTTCAATCTTAGTTTATGTTTTTGTTCCCCTCCTCCCTGCAATGCTCAAGTCTCATCAGGTCTCAAGCGCCCCACCCCCCTTTTTTTTTTTTTTTTTTTGCGGTACGCGGGCCTCTCACTGTTATGGCATCTCCCGTTGCAGAGCACAGGCTCCGGACGCACAGGCTCAGCTGCCATTCAAGCCCCCTGTTTTTTAAATTTGAGAGTGTTTTCTTTTTCTTTTCTTCCTGTTGTGCTTGCATTTTCTTAGAAATGTTAATTCAACAAACATTGATGCGTTCTCTATATCAATCCCCGTGCTAAGAGATGGTGGGTTTGTGGGAGGCTCTTTCCAGGAAGAATTCATAATCATGCGGATACAATGTCCTAAAGATTGTCTCTATCTATCTATCTATCTATCTATCTATCTATCTATCTATCTATTTATCTATATCTATAGATATATGTGTATCTAGATCTCTGTCTATACAGACCTACCATCTATCGAAATAGAAATACAGATACATATATATTTACAGATATATAGACAGATAAGATATAGACATAGTTAAACTGTGCAAGGAAGCATAGAGAAATATTTAATAGAAACTTACTCAAAGCTTTGAGTGCAAGGGTCATGAAAGACTTTTCTTTAGAGCTTTGTATTGATGTATGAATAGGCGATAGGTGTTATTCAACTGTATCTGTAGGGGAAAGACACTGAGCAGAGTATATAACATATAAAAAGTTGTAGAAACTTGTAAGAATGTAGCCTGTGATGTTGGAGAAGGATGAGAATGCTGTGTGGCCGAAGACTAGGACTTTTCAGCGGAGATGACGGCAAACAAGGCTGGAAAAAGAACCAGGCCTCACGTTAGTTCTTTCCCCATTGCAATAAAGAATTGAGCTTGGACTTTCCTGCGTATGGTGTGGGACTACAGGAGATTTTTAAGCAAATGAGCAACTTGTTCATATTCGGAAATTATTGTAAGTGGCAGTGAAGAGTAGACTAGTTCAATAAGAAATTGAGGCAGGATATTCCTTAATCTTTCAATTTGCCAAATCCTGACTAAAATTTCTGATAAGTTCTTGAGAATAGGTCAATACAAAATCAATCAAATCATGTCCTAGAAATCAAAAATCAAATGCAGACAAAACTTCACACCAAAGGTCAACAACATACACGTACCACATGAGAACGGAAACAAGCACACGGGTTTGAATACCACGATTATAAGCTTTTGTTCAAGAAAGGCTTGTGTTGACATTTTGATTTGGTAGCTCCTGGCATTGTTGTCCTGCTGTTATTTACATTTCACTTAGTCTGATTTACATTACGATTACATCATAGTAATGCTTAATTGGAGAAAAAGCTTTTAATTCTTTGTTTTCCAAAGTCTTGTTCTGAAGTCCAGTAAATGTTGTTCGGGGTTGTATCCTGTCAGCCAGTATTTAGGATGTTATGGTGAAGTCTTCAGTTCTCCCAGGAGGAGATGGTTAGGCCCTCCTCTGTGTACCCATCCCATTTTAGGCATGTGTAAGTTACAAAATTTACCATCACCTATGGTGATTATATCTTAGAGAAGCAGTACAGTGTAGTGATAAGGGGCATAGGTCTAGAACCAGAAAGTCTGGCTTTGATTCCTGGCTGTCATTTATTAGCTGTGTAAACTTGGGAAAGTTACTTAACCTTTCCCAAGTTGGTAACTTGTCTGAGACTTTTCAGACAAGTCTCAGCTTCCTTGTCTGAAAAATGAGAATAACATTATATAACTTATAGGGTTGTTATAAGGAGAACAGGAGGTAATATGTGTAAAGTACTTAGAACAGCAATGAGTGTGGAGTAAGCACTCATAAAAGTTGTCATTATTCATTATGGATAGACCTTAAAGGTATTATGCTAAGTGAAATAAGTCAGATAGAGAAAGACAAATACCATATGATCTCACTTATATGTGGAGTCTTAAAAAAAAAAAACTCCACAAACCTGAACTCATATATACAGCAAACAGATTGATGGTTGCCAGAGACGGGGGTCAAGGGTGGAAAAAAAAGGGGTGAAGGTGTCAAAATGTACAAACTTCGAGTAATAAAATAAATAAGTAGTAAGGATGTAATGTACGACATGAGGAATTTAGCTAACACTGCTGTACAAGATATGGGAAAGTTGTTAAAAGAACACTAAGAGTTCTTGGCAATGGTGATTTTTAAATGTATTGTTCATCTGATAAACAAATATGAGGGTGTAAAAAAGAAGAAGAGTACTAAGAGTTCTCGACACAAGGAGAAAAAAATTTTTTTTCCTTTTTCCTTTCCTTCCTTCTTTTCTTTTTATTGTATCTCTATGAGAAGGTAGATGTTAGCTGAACTTATTGTGGTAATCATTTTGCAATATAGGTAAATCAAACCATTGTGCTGTATGCCTTAAACTTATAGTGATGTATGTCAATTATTTTTCAATAAAACTGGGGAAAAAAAGAAAGTTGTCATTATCTCTCTAATTCTCCTACTCTTCCAGTATTTCTTAATCTTTACTGTGTCATGGTATACATGGAAAATGATCTGATTTGTATGGTACTCAGGGATAAATGGATGAGGCTGCTTGTTTTTGAGATGACCCAGCTGAAAGGCTTATCCTACCTTAAGACCTTCCTAGCTGCCCTGATGGCTAAGGGGATTAAACTTCAGGACACCTATAACCCTTTGTAGGAAATTCTGACCTGGTAGATGTGAATCACGGATGGAGATTATAATTCTTCTCTCTATCCTATGTGCCCTGCACAATTTTTGTCACAGTGCAGGTACTTAATAAGTGTTTGTTCCAACAAATGGATGAATGTGTGGAAGGTAGGAAGACCCTTCCTCTCTTTGCCCACCTAAGGTAATGTGTTCTCATGAAAAAACAGCGTTCACTACCTATATGTTTGTGATTTTCAGTCCAAATAATACATCTGACATTCCAAAATTACGGTAAATTCTGTAAAATCATTTTAGGGGAAGGGACAAGAAAAGCCACTTGAAAGATGAACTGTCATAGAATTCTTGGGGAGGTTGGCCGAGCTTCAACTTGAACCATCGGGAAATGCTTGGTCATTCAGAGGCTCAGAATAAGTCCTGCTGGGCAAAGATGTTTATTCCTTAATAAGTGGCCTATTAATGGCAAATACTTTAAAATAAAGAGAGAAAGTCATTCTCTTCAGCGGCAGCAGGAAGCCAAGAGCAGATCAAGAAGTTCTTAGAATGAAAGTCTTCATATGATCCATGTGCCTGCAGATAAGAATGGGTCCCAGATTCTAGTCTGGGTAAGAAACAAAATTCCACTCACTGTTCCTTGTGAGAGCTGCAGTTCAAGATAGCTCTTATAATTGAAATGGCCAACGAAACATTTAAAAAATAGGAGAAAATCACTATCAGTGACAGGAATTAAGGAAAAGTACTAGTCACATGCCCAGATAAGGACCTTCTACAAGATAGAGCAGTGGATCTCCAAATTTGTACCATTCCCATTTAGCAAATTTAAAGCAACTCACTTTTTTTTCAGTATTTAAAAAGTTTTATTTATTTTAATCTTATAGAAAAGTTGTAAGAATAGTTTAAAAATGCCTATACTCTTTATTCAGATTCATCTCTATCTTTGAAAGAGCGAAAACACAGGTCGTAAGGCCTCCCTTTGTCTGTGAAATGGCAGAAGAGGCTGGGTGGGGAGAACTCAGGTGAGCAAGCTGCTAAGAGAAACAGAAAACTTGGCACAGACTTTTTCTTTGTGATTAGAGAAGTCTGGCTGGAAAGGGGGACAAACTGATCCTTCTAAATTCCCAGGGAGTGGAGTTTCCATGAAGCATCACAATTCACTGGCCAGAAGTATCTGCTCCAGCTGCTGGGCTACAGTTGTCAGTCTAAACATGCTTCTGAAAATGAGGCCAGAACCCATGTTAATGAAGCTTGATCACCTCCGAATTATTGTTGGATTAATTAGCAGCTTTGCCAGTAGCCCACATGTGCAGGGTCAGTAACAATTTATGGTAAGTCACATTTAAGTAATTTCAGTCAATTTAACCAGCATTTACTGCACCCAAGCATAGAGCTCTGGGCAGGCCCAGTGCAAGAAGAGGGACTGAAGTGAACATAAAATCTGAGGGGTTTTAGTTCTACCTCTGTCATCATGTTCTGGGCGAGGAGAAGGGAGCGAGTCAAGGCTTGCCATAGAAAAGGCTTGGGGAAGCAGATCTTCACAATGGTTGTCTTACCAAGTCCAAGGGAAGCAAAATGAATTTCAGACCAACACTAGTCATAATTGATACCCACATGTCTGTCAGTATCCTTTTGGTTGCAATTGACAGGAACCCAACACTAATTAGCTTAAACATCAGCTACAGAGGCAAAAACAACAAACAAAAAAAGGAAAATATAATGATGTACTTAACAATAACATTCAAAGTGTTATATCTCACATCAGGAGTGGCTGGATCCACGTACTCAAATGATGGCCTTTGGCTTTGTTTTCTCCTATAAATGGGTTATTCTCAAGCATTCTTCTCATCCTAGTTTGGGTTCCCCTACCACCAAAAGCTGACTCTGGTGCAGGTAATTCATTTGGGAGATGTGGTGACCATGAAAATGCACCACTCAGATCGTATGCTGCAGGAAGCATAGTTGACTGATGGCCCTGCTGTCCACCATCATGGATCCACCATCATGTTCATGCGAAAGCCACGCTTCCCATGGGCTGCTCCCATTGAGGGACTGAGTACAGTGAGGTCACCAAGGCAGGCCCATTCCTGGTAGATGTGGGTCTCCTCTGACAGGTTGCTTTGACTTGAGAAACCCCCTTTGGCCTGGCTGACCTTGTCTTGGAGTTGTGCTGTAGCCATGCCACTTCCTGTCTGATTACCCTTCCTTCCTTCTCTCCTTCACAGTAGAGACCCACCTTCTCCAGCTCCTCCCCTTTTGCCTTCACAAATGTTTCTCCCAATAAAGCTTGAGCATTGCTACTCTCATCTTGGCACCTGCTTCTCCAAGGCCGGAACTAATACGGGAGGTGATCTCAGGAAGCACAAGTGAGGAAATGGGGAAGGTGAAACAGGGACAGGAGAAAAGGTAATAAAAGGGGCACAAGTGAGCAGGTGACCACTGTGGGCAAGTCCTGCTGGCATTTTCTTAGAGACCATGTGGGGTACGCTCAGGATCATCCCACCAGAGGTGGGGACATGAGGGCATTTATCTTCTGTTTTCCGTTCCTCATTGGCAGAAGGTTGTATCAGCTCTTTCACACTTGGAGTTTGCAGAGACAGGTTCTGGGGTGCCAGCAAAAGCCTTCAGGCAGAGAAGAAGAAAGATGCAGATTCTTGAGGTTGAAAACAGCCTATCACGCCATGGGTAAACTCCAGTGGGCCAAGGGAATATGGTGCAGGGCATCAACAGCATCTGCTATACTCATGGTGAAAAAAAATGTTGCGGGGTTTCCCTGGTGGCGCAGTGGTTGAGAGTCCGCCTGCCGATGCAGGGGACACGGGTTGGTG
>NC_041227.1:65303607-65318454 GCF_002837175.3 Physeter macrocephalus
GGGTTCGTTCCCCGGTCCGGGAAGATCCCACATGCCGCGGAGCGGCTGGGCCCGTGAGCCATGACCGCTGAGCCTGCGCGTCCGGAGCCTGTGCTCTGCAACGGGAGAGGCCATGGCAGTGAGAGGCCCGCGTACTGCAAAAAAAAAAAAAAAAAAGTTGGGGCCACTAATGGCTTGCAGTATCTCCAAGGATAGCAATTCCAGAGACCATTTCTTCTCAAGAATTTCAACTGGAGCCTTGGGAGTGCCTCTGATTGGCCAAACTCATGTCACATGACCATTCCTGGGCCAATCATTGTGTCTAGAATGGAGTATTCTGTCACACTGAGATGGATGATCCAGCCACTGCTCCAACTCACATCTACTGAGAATGGGGCAGGGATGACTCCCTGAGACGATGGGCAGACGAAAATCCTGTGACCACCACCGGATATGGTCTTGAGGCTGAGAAGATGGAGGAAGATTCTAGATGGCAGCACTTTTCAGCATCCCTTCGGGGTGCATGCAAGCTGGTGTCTAGAGACCTCAGTACTACATGGGTTCTTGGGAGCTAAGTTCCCTCCAAAGCACACTGGCTACAATTACCAGATGTCACTTACTGGTGGGGAAGCAGCCCGTTGCCACCTCCATGCTGAGCTTTCATTAGCTGAACCTTTATTATTTGGGTCCTCGTTGGCTCAGGGCATGGGGAGCTGGAGCCTGCAAAATGGCATCTTCTCATTTTAAGACTCTGCTCATTCGTTGCCAGCCTAGAGAAGGGCTGGCAATCTTGGGGATGCTGTTCTCCAACTGTTTTCCACTCTTTTCTTCAGCCACAGGCACAAGCCATGTTTGTGTTTGGTTTGGGAAGTGGCCTCTGCCCCAGTTCCCTGCAGTGGGGAAACAGGAGATGTGTACAATTAGCAATTAACGGCTTTATCTCTACTCACGTGTAAGAGACGTAATTAGTTGGCTCCATCTGTTACTGATACCTGCTGGAATCAGCCACTCACACCTCAGCCAGATATTACAGTGAGTGGGAGGGCCTGCAAAGGAAACATTTCAAAAATAACTCACATTTTGTTGTTTCAGACATCCTGCCCCCATGGAGTCAGTCTCCAACTTTGCTCCCCTCAGGTGTATCCAGTTTGCTGTCAGTTGGCAAGGAAATGGGCAAGCTAACAAATATGGAAACTGATGGTGTTCATGATTTTCCTGGGAACTGAGAACTTCAATTTAAAGGGACAAGAATTAGTGTCATGTGGCAGTAGTGGGGTGCTGTCCCAACTGGGGCTATGGTGTAATACAGGAGCTGGGCTCAGATACTTAGATAGGAAATATTATCAGAGGGAAAATCCAAATTTGGAAGGACAAGCTGGAGCCTCCACGGCTGCTAGAGAAAGTGACTGGCCCAAGGTCGCTCAGCTAGGAAGGAGGTGAACTGGGATTTGCATCTAACTCCAAAGCCCATTTTCTGAATCATGATGCATCACTATTGTTGGATAAAGTTTTGTGGATATCAGGGTCTCATGGGGATTAAGAAAGTCCAGGACCACTTTTATTTTTTGAGGCCAAGACAGTTATGCAAAAATTGAGGCATTTAAAAAGAAATATTTCCACCTACATAATTAATGCTTTTAATGTAAAAAGGTACAATGTAATATCATTGGGTTATTCACAGGATAATTACAAGGTTCATAAAATATTAATTCATAGTACACTATAAGAGCAAAGCTAGAGTGAGGGATGCGTGTTAGAGTCTCAACAGGAAAATGACATACTCAGAATAAGATTATTCAAGGAGAGCTTATTTACAAAGGGATTATTAATAGATGTGTGGATGTAAGGGAACCACCGAAGACAGAGCTGACATCTGGGCTAGTTTCAGTTGACTTTCCACCTCTAGCATCCTAGGAACATGTGGAAGGAGGCAGAACTGTGGAGAGCTGATGTCTGTGGCTGCAGTGCTGACTTGTTAGTGCAACAGCTGGCCTAAGGGGACCTCAAAGGGCAGGACCCAGGTGATAAATGACGTGACCTCACTGTCCATCCTCTCTCTGACTTCTTCCAGGACTCCTCATTGGCAGAACTCACTTCTAAAGCTGGGATGAGGGTGAGGCATCAAGGGATCAACATTTAAGGATGCCCTCACTCTCAGGGTTGTGCCAGTGCAGGGTTGGGCCTGGAGCACTTGCTCAGCCCTGAGAGCGAGGGTTTCCTTAAATTTTGCACCCTCAGCTCCTCACTCCCCTCACCCTAGTCCCAGCCTTGGGCAGGGGTAATTGTAATAAGGTCTATACAGCTTAGCCTTTTGTAGTCAAGATGAGAAGGAAAAGGGAAAAGACGATCTAGAGGAGCACATGGAAGAAATTCAGCACAAGTTTAAAATTCTAAGATAAACTTTTTTTCATTCCATCATATTCACTGTAAAAAATTAATAAACAGAAACCTCAATTAAATAAAGTCGGGAAACCAGGACGGGGAGCTCTCACACCCCGTGACAATAGCAGAGCCCAATAGGAAGAAGAAAGACTCCTCTTCTTTCCTGGCAAGGACTCAGCCAATGAAATGCCATGGACTCTTTGTTTACTATAGCCCTCCCAACTTCCTTTTCCCATCTATAAGAGTTCTCCTTTCCTGAGGCTTCCCTGGTGGCGCAGTGGTTGAGAGTCTGCCTGCCGATGCAGGGGACACGGGTTCGTGCCCCGGTCCGGGAAGATCCCGCATGCCGCAGAGCAGCTGGGCCCATGAGCCATGGCCGCTGAGCCTGCGCGTCCGGAGTCTGTGCCCCGCAACGGGAGAGGCCACAACAGTGAAAGGCCTGCGTACCGCAAAAAAAAAAAAAAAAAAAAAAAAAAAAAAAAAAAAGAGTTCTCCTTCCCTCTTTGTGTGGGGACTTGCGTGTGGCTCACCAGAGTTGCAGATCCTGAATTGCAATTCTCTGTTGATCCCAAATAAACCCATCTTTGCTGGAGAAATATCTGGCATTCTATTTGTTTTAGGTCAACATCGCCTATTTCTATGTCTGTATCTATTAACCTCATTTGGAGAGAAAGTCGAAAGTCTAAATATGAGACATTCATGACACTTCATTTTCATCCTGTGATAAGCCTTGAGGGACCTCAATAACTTGTGGTTATTGGAAACTAAGCTGTTTCCCTTTAAAGTCACAGGCCCTAGAGATAAAAGTGAGTCCCCGTGGAGCACCCCTGTCTGGCTTGTATTGCCTCCATGAAAGCATATTGGCCTTTTCCCATTCTTTTGTGGCTCTCAGAGCATATTCATTTTCATCTTTCAACCCAGCTCACTCACTGACTCTCCCACTGGCTTTAGCTCCTGCTACTTCAGCCATACCTTCAGATATCCACTGGGGCAAGAACCTTAATTCTCCTGCTGAACCTCTTTCTGTCCACTGTTTTTTGCCTGATCCACCCGCCCCAGGCCATCTGCATAATGAATTCTTCTGGTGGCCTTTCTCCTACCACAGCCTGGATGGCCCCTCTGCTGCAGGTCTACCACCTGACTCTCAGTTAGGTCCTGGCAGTAACTGGGCCTCTCTTCGATTCATGCTTCCATTCATACTATACTATTTAATTATTGTAGTCCTGTAATATATTTTAATTATCTGGTAGAACTAGTTGTTGATCTTATGTTAGATTTCTTTTTTAAATATTCTCCAAGATTAACTTTTAACATTTTTATGACATTCTGCACTAAGAGAGAAAACTCTTTGGGATGTTACTTGGATGTTACTTGGGTTTGGAAGGCAATATGGCAGATTTCTTAAGGGCTTTAGTGTCAGACTCAATCCATCCCTCTTACTAACTGGCTGTTTAACTCTAGTCAGTTACTTAACATCTCTAAGCATCAGTTCTTTCTCTTGAAAAACAAGAATAATGAAAGTACCTGTAGTTGTAAGAACTGTAAGGATAATCATTAGATTTTCTCTATGCATTAATTTGTTGGAAATTTATATTTTTACAATATTTTAGCTTTCTTATCCAGGGATATGATCCATAGCTACACTTAGTAAGGCTTATTTATGCGTAACTAGGAATAGGGTTTTATATGTAGCACTTTTGGGAGGGATAAAATGTATTCATATGTTTGTTTTTATTTGGTTGAAGTTCTTTTTGAATCGAATTTCTTTTTTCCTTGTATTTTTCTAGTGGTGTGTGGTAATATTTATTTTTATATATTTACTTTGCATCTGTCCTTTTTGTTCATTTAAAAATTAATTACATACATTTTGTTTATTAAAAAATAATTAACATGTAGATGGCAAATAAGCATATGAAAAGATGCTCTACTTCATAAGTCACCGGGGAAATGCAAATTAAAAAACAATGAAATACCATTACACACTTATTAAAATAGCCAAAATCCAGAATACTGACAACACTAAATTTTGGTGAGGATGTGGAGCAATGGGAACTCTCATTCATCGCTGGTGGGAAAACAAAATGGTACAGCCACTTTGGCGGTTTCTTACAAAACTAGACATACTCTTACCATGTGACCCAGCAACTGCACTCCTTGGTACTTACCCATAGAAGCTGAAAATGTATGTCCACACAAAAACCTGCATACAGATGTTTATAGAAGGTTTATTCATAATTGCCAAGCTTTGAAAGCAACCAAGATGTACTTTAGTGGGTGAATGGATAAATAAACTATAGTACATTCAGGCAATGAAACAGTATTCAATGATAAAATCAAATGAGCTATCAGGCCATGAAAAGATATAGAAAAACCTTAAATACATATTACTAAATGAAAGAAGTCAATCTGAAAAGTCTATGTACTATACGATTCCATCTATATCACGTTCTGGAAAGGGCAAAATTATGAAGACAGTAAAAAAAATCAGTGGTTGCCAGGGGTTGCGAGCAAAGAGAGGATGAACAGATAGAGAATAAAGGATTTGGGGGCAGTGAAAATACTCTCTATGATACTATAATGATAGATACCTGTCATTATATATGTCCAAACCCACAGAATGTACAACACTAAGAATGAACCGTAATGTAAACGATGGGCTTTGTGTAATTATTATGTATTAATTTATGTGTGTCAATTGTGAAAAATGTACTACACTTGTGGGGGGATGTTGATAATGGGAAAGGCTATGCGTGTGTGTGAGTAGAGGGCTTAAGGATTTTGCTATAAACCTAAAACTGCTTTTTAAAAAAAAAGTCTTCAAAAAAAATGGAACCTAAAACAAATTTTAAAAAATTAATTGTAATGCTCTTTAGCCTTTACAGGAATGCAAATAAATAATTTATAAATAATTATATATTTTTTAATTCCTTTCTAATGTTTATGTCAATATATGTTTCATGTCTTGTTGAATAGGGCCAAACCTTAGTCTTAGGCATATAAACAGCTCCAGGTCTTGACCTATCTTTCTGTCTTCTAAACACTTAAGACTTTTACAGAAGATCAGTGAGGACTAAATTCAACTTAGGGGTTTTGAATTTCCTTTCAAAATAACTATACTTCGTTTCCAGTTAAAAAGAATAACTCTTTGTCTTTTCTATGATTCCCCATCCACTGATTTAAATGAGTCCATGGTGTAGATTATTGTCTTCCAAATGGTGACTCTTGTGTTCTGGGGTGAGCATGTTTGAACTTCATTAAAGGCAGTAATGGTATCTGTTTTAATTTTCTATTTTTAAAAGTTACTAAATAAAATAATCCTTTAAATATTTTCCCTTTAAAAATAGAAGAGTTACATTATGTATAAAATAGACAACTGATGGGAACATACTGTATAGCACAGGGAACTCTACCTAATGCACTGTGGTAACCTAAATGGAGGAAAGTTCAAAAGGGAGGGGATATCTGTATGTGTATGGCTGAGTCATTTTGTTGTGCAGTGGAGGCTAACACAACATTGTAAAGCAACCAATCTCCAATAAAAATTAATAAAAAAAAATAGAAGAGTTACAAGAGCCTCCAAATTCATATTGAGGGAACATGAATGGAGCATGGTGGAGCAGTAGGGTAGGCTCATGACTCGACAACTCAGCTGAATACCGCTAACTGACATAGTGACTTTGACTGTTATACAGTCTGGAGTTGTTTTTATGCTTAGTCATCACCCTGCCCTTTCAGGTTTATTGGTTGTCAGCACTGGCTCTAGGGTTCAAGATGAATTTCAGTCACTCAGCATAGGTAAGGGGATGGGTTTTGTCAAAGGAAGGAAACAGCAAGAGAAGAGAAGTCAGGGACCACCATCCTCTCATCAACCTGTGGAGAGGTGTGTGGGGCTAGAGAGTTCTAGATGTGCCATGTGAGTTTATGTTCTAGCAGAGAGATCTATTCCTTTACTGCTTTCCATTTTGACATGTCAGTGGGGGAATTAACAGATGATGAGGTGCTGCCAGAGTTTGTCTGGCAATGCCAGCTCTCAGCACCTGGAGTCATTGGGGCCCATGTGAAGTTATAGTACTTTCTTCCAGGGTTGGGAAGACACCATTAGTCCCATGGTGCTACCCCTCCCACCAGGAGAAGGGGGGAACCTGGTCCATCCCAGTTATCTCTTTGACCAAGCAATCCAGGGTGAGCTCCGGGGTCACTTTGAGACAGTTTGACTCTTTGCATCCCAGCAATAGATTATGTAGCATACACCATTAGTTGACAGTAGAGAGTATACAGCAGAGTGATATTGAAATGCAGCAAATTAACCAGGAATAAGGATATGATAGTAAATCTGCAAATTTACTTCAGACTGACCTTCACCAGCTTTGCAAGTTATATTCAGCTGATATGGTGCACCAAAATATCCTTCAAAACTGAAGTTATAAACAGAAAATATAGTGACAATTATATACAATTTGGCTTTTCCTTTATTGAGAATAATGACTCTCCACACCTGCAATGTGTTATTTGGAGAGAAGTGCTTGCAAACATCAGCCAGAAACCTTTTCTTGTAGCTTATCATTTAGAACAACAATTATATGTTTTTAAAAAGTCAGCATAAAATTTAGAATTCCAAACATCAGTTTATAAAAAGAGTTTCTGTCTTTTGTTGACGCCTTGCAACATAGTAAAATTCTGTCCTGCAACCGACTCATTTTTTTCTTTCATAAATAATTTAAAGTAAATCCGCCAGCTTTACATCACATGTTAAATGGGGACAAGTCAAAATTTGTCTTAATATTATGAAGATTGTAGCATGAGCTTTATAGCATACTGTTTAATAATATAGTCTTGTAATGGAATATTTTTTAAAAAGAACTCATTTATAAATGCTGAAATAATTAAAAATCCTTAAGTGTTTACAGTAGTATATTTATTTACAAGAGGAGTCCATGTGTCAAAAAGAGGTTGGAAAAGCTGGTATAATGGGAACCGCTCCCCCGTTTTGTTAGTTCTTTGTATTTGGGCAAGTTATTAACCTTTCTGAAACTCAATTTTCCTCATCTTTAAAATGAGAAAGTGACACCTACTCCGCTAGGTTGTTTTAATGATTACCTAAAATATGTGAAGGGCTTGGTACAGAGTAGGTTCTCATTAAATGGTAGTTATTATTATTGATTCATTCATTTAATGTATTTATTGACCACCTACAATGTATCAGGCATAGGGTTACATACCTGAGTTAAAAGAATGGACAGGTCGAAATCTCAACCCTCTAGTATTAGATTAAACATTACAACAGTGTGTGAAATATGATAATTGAGCATTGCTTTCTGCCTAATTGATTAGGAAAGTGAGATAGTCCTTATATACCTATATTAATGCTAGTGACTAATACTTGTATGGAATGCTTCCTACATACTTGGAACTGTGTTGAATGCTTTGCTTTACATTGTCATTTCATGCTTACGACAAACCTACAAGGAATTTACTATTATTATCATAATACCTGTTGTACAGATGAAGAAACTGAAACCCGGAGAAATTAAGTGATGAATAAGTGGTAGAGCTGGGTGCTGACCCCTGGGAGTTTGGCTTCAGAGCCCACACATTTAAGCACTACACATTGGCCTGGGAGTATCTTAAAAGCTAAGAAAATTGATACACAGGGTGTGCATTATGGACCTGACAGAGAACAAGGCTATAAAGGGTAGAGTGGGGTTGATCTGGTTGAAATAACTGATTAAGCAGTTGACTGTGGCAGAAAGGTCAGGACAGAATGGAAGGAGTTTGAGAAGGGGAAGTGACACTGATGATGATGTAATAGTATTTTAGGGGAAAGACAAAGAGAAATTACACAGGAGTGCAAGTAGGAGGGGCAGAGAAGAGGAGGCTATTATCTGGAGAGTCACAGCAGGATAAGCAATGTAATGTAAGTAATAAGGAGCATGTGGAACTTTTCCAAAAACAGTGACCTAGGGTATCAGAGACATAATGGTACTCTCATACTGATGTTGGAAATTTGATATAGAGTTGGCAGGTGCAGGTAAAATTAGAAGTGTTTTATCTGGGAGGATGTTCTGGCATTAAAAAGTAATTCAGTGCATTCCTCCTAAGGTGAGTACTATAGAAAACATTGGTTTCTGCAGAAGATGGTAAGTCAGATCTATCTGAATAGATGAGCTTATTTGGATAGATGAGGTGCCATATTCCTCAGAGAACAGGACCATGGCACCCTAGAATCTCACTTCTGATCATCTGAAAAAATTAAGGCATTGTGTTAGAGGACTGGCCTAGAGAGAAAATGGGATCATCAACTAGACAAATAAGGGTGCCCTTTTAACGGAGAATCGTTTATTTTCAGGTGTACAGCAAAGTGATTGAGATATATAAATATATATATGTATACATATACATGTACATATACATATATATATTTCTTTTCAGGTTCTTTTCCCTTATAGGTTATTACAAAATATTGAGTATAGTTCCCTGTGTTATACAGTAGGTCCTTGTTGGTTATCTATTTCATATATAATAGTGTGTATATATTAATCTCAACCTCCTAATTATCCATCCCCTTTTCACCTTTGGGAACCATAAATTTGTTTTCTATGTCTGTGGGTCTATTTCTGTTTTGTAGATAACTTCATGTGTATCTTTCTTTTAAAATTTCACATATAAGCAATATCATTTGACATTTGTCTTTGTCTAGTTTACTTCACTTAGTATGATAATCTCTAGGTCCATCCACGTTGCTGCAAATGACAAAATTTCATCCTTTTTATGGCTGAGTAATATTCCATTGTACCTATATACCACATCTTCTTTATCCACTCATCTCTCGATGGACATTCAGGTTGCTCCATGTCTTGACTATTGTAAATAGTGCTGCTATGAACATTGGGGTGCATGTATCTTTTTGAATTACAGTTTTCTCTGGATATATGCACAGGAGTGGGATTGCAGGATCATATGGTAGATCATATGCAGATCTATTTTTAGTTTTTGAAAGCACCTCCATACTGTTCTCCATAGTGGCTGTACCAGTTTACATTCCCACCAACAGTATGGGAGAGTTCCTTTTTCCCCACACCCTAAAGGAGACTCATGTGTGTGTGTGTTTATTGCAGTATAATTGCTTTACAATGTTGTGTTACTTTCTGCTGTACAATGAAGTGAATCAGCTATATGTATATATCCCCTCCCTCTTGGACGTCCCTTCCCCCCCATCCCACCCATCTAGGTCATTACAGAGCACCGAGCTGAGCTCCCTGTGCTATACCACAGGTTCCCACTAGCTATCTATTTTACACATGGTAGTGTATTTATGTCAAACCTAATCTCCCGATTCATCCCACCCTCGCTTTCCCCTCTATGTCCACACATCCATTCTCTACGTCTACGTCTCTATTCCTGCCCTGGAACTAGGTTCACCTGTACCATTTTTCTAGATTCTACATACATGCGTTAATACACTATATTTGTTTTTCTCTTTCCGGCTTACTTCACTCTGTATGACAGACTCTAGGTTCATCCACATCTCTACAAATGAGCCAATTTCATTCTTTTTTTATGGCTGAGTAATATTCCACTGTATATGTAGCACATCTTCTTTATCCATTCATCTGTCAATGGGCACTTAGGTTGCTTCCATGTCCTGGCTATTGTAAACAGTGCTGCAATGAACATTGGGGTACATTTGTCTTTTTGAATTATGTTTTTCTCAGGGTATATGCCCAGTAGTGGAATTGCTAGGTCATATGGTAGTTCTATTTTTAGTTTTTTAAGGAACCTCCATACTGTTCTCCCTAGTGGCTGTATCAATTTACATTCCTGCCAACAGTGCAAGAGGATTCCCTTTTCTCCACACCATCTCCAGCATTTATTGTTTGTCTAATAGAAGGAGACTCATTTAAAAACTCAAAGGCTGAGAGGCATGAGCACGGCAGACTTGTGTGCTACATGAGATGGGATGAACAAGGCTGGACTTGGAGGGTCATGTTATTCATGTGATTACAGGCACCTGAGTCAGGATCCGTGGCCTCTTTTCACTCAGTGTTGGGGTCCTTGGCAGACTCCCCAAGTTTATGTTTCTATAGTCATTGAGAGGAACCCATATTCATGAGGAAACTTTCCTTTGGAAGCTACAGACGCACCAGCTCAAACTGGTTTAAGTCCAAAGAAGGGGGTTTCTGGATTCACCAGCAAAGTCCTTTGGGTCTACTAGTTTTTCAGGCATGGCTGGATCCAGGGATTTAGACAACACTTTCAGATATTTTCCTGTCCTTCTCTCCCTCCCTTCCTTCTTCTCGTTTCTTTTTTTTCTGGATTCTTCCAACTTTAGTCTCTTTCCAGTTGGCTATAAAATTGACATGTGTAGCTTCAGAATTGCATAGTCCTTAGTACCTAAGATCATGGAAGGAAGGAAAGAGTATCCCTTTTCCAGCATCCATGTGGGCTCTGATGGGTCACAAGCCCTCCTTTAGAGTAATCACTGTTTGGTGAGATAAGATATACAGATTGGAGAGCCTGAGTCGAGGGAGGCAGGGCCCCAGTTTTCACAAGCCCGTTAGTCGGGGAGAGGTCATCCTCAAGAGCAGTGTAGCAAGAGGCTTGCCAATGTTGCGCTGCAGTCTGCCCTCGTTTCCTCTAAGCTGGCGTGACCTAAAGTGCAGGCTATTGACCACCAGCATCAACATCACCCGGGAACCTGAACATTTCTGGGCTCCAACCCAGACTCACTGAATCAGGAATCCTATATTAATAGCCTTCCAAGTGATTTTATGTGTGCTCAAGTTTGAGAACCATTCTTCCATTTGGCGAGTCCCTTACACATTCTCCAGATCAACTTTCTTCCTTCAACTGTTCTGTGAAAGGTGGTCAGAGCCCTGGGAAGGTATCACTCCTACACCCTTGGGAGAGAACTTTGTCCTTGATGATCAAGTCAGCAGAGCCCCAGAAGTCCCTCACGCAGAAAACATCATCCATCCAAGGAGCATCCTTTACTAAATATTTTATCCTTTCATCTTGGTGGCTGAGAAAGAGCAGAGTTTTTTAGTATTCTTGTCTGGTAACAGATATCACTTAGAAATCCATTTTATAATCATTTAAACTTGTTTGCTCTGGGTCTATTTACATAATTCCATGAGACACATGGAAAGAGAAGCGGCGTGTTATTTTTCTGCAGCCAAATACACGGAAAAACCACTTTCTAAGGTAATTACCACTTCAGTGCTCCCCACACAGTTAGAGGGCACTGGGAAGAAGTGTGCCTTCTAGGCCCAGGGCCACTGAAGTGTGGAAAGAATGTACTTTCTCCCTGGGAAAGGGAAACAGCACACTTTTTATGCAGCCTCTTTACTGACAGGTGTAATTTGCATGAAGTTTAAGGAGCTGTGGCTTCCAGTGCATGGGGGTGGGGGGGAATCTCATCTCGGAACAAACGAGGCACTTTGAAGACCTCTGAGGTGGAGTGCCCTGGGAGAGGGAGGGACACCTGACCTCCTGCCAGCAGGCCGGGAAATGCAAGTCACTCTTGCTGAGGATTAAGTCAGATTGTATCTCCCAGTGGATGCCAATGGGGGCTTTTTAATGGGAAAGACCCCCTGCTTCCTCAGACACCGGTTGTGGTGGAGAAGTTTGTGTTTAAGTCACGTGAAGGCTTGCGCACGAGGAAGGGGCCCTGAGTTTTCTCAAGGAGAGGTGAGCGGAGGATTATCCTGAGTGACTCTGTCCTCCATCGTCTCAGACTGTGTTTTCTGTATTCATTTATGCTTTAGAGCTCCCCCTGCCCCCTGCCTTTTCTGTTTTCCCATAATGCAGATTTTGACATTTCTCTGGTGGTTTCCAGTTGCTGATACCCTGCATAAAACCCAAGTTCTGGTAGCCTGTTCATATCCCGTTAGCATCTTGAACGATGCATTTATATCTGGTACGCTTATAATGCCCCTACTATGTGCTAGAGAATGGTTGGGTACCAGTGATCCAAGGATGAATGAGACCTTATGCCCTCACTTTACCCTCAGAGAACTCCAAGAGTAGGTTTATTTCAGTGGTGTGATCTTGGAAATAATGACTTGGAGGGGTTCTGCATTGCTATGCAGCTAAAGCAGGGTTTGTAAGCTGGGGCCCATGGACCCTCAAGGGATCTATGGATAGAATTCAGGTACACATAGGGATGGGGAAAATGACATTCTTATGTTCTTGTGACCTTTCTTGGTGACCTTGTTTATCTCTATGGCTTGCATTCCGTTTCCAAACAGTGATTCACAGTTCCACCTACAGATCAGCTAGGTGGCCTCCTCAGGGCTTGCTTACATTAACTATGGGGCTAGTTGTCAGGATGCTGGGCTTTTATCACAATGCCATCCCACCTCACCACCCTCTTCTCACCACAAGTGCTGCCATCCTCGCCTCTTACTGTCCTCTTCCTTCTATCTTATAATCCAATCAATAATTCCAGTTGCTTCTTGTTGGCTTATTTTTGGTCATACTCTGAGGTCAGCTTTGCCCATGAAATGTTGAATAAAATTTCATCTCACAAGACCATTGGCTCAATATCAACTCACTCTTGTTCCCAGGGCTGTTCTACTTGTTATTTAGATCCATGCCTACTAAAATTTCGGGCACAGGCCTCAACTGACCCTTCTGGACCTACCCCCAGCTTGCGTGCCTGACTTACAGAATCTGGCTCTCCATCTTTATGCTGTCCCCACAAAGCAGCTTTTCCTTTGGATCTGTGTAGAGACAGTTGGTTCAAATCCTGGCTCTGCCTCTTCCTAGCTGTGTAGCATTGGGCTAGTCACTTAACTTCGCAGAGTTTCACTTTCCTAATCTATACTCACAGTACCTACCTCATGGGTTATGTAGATCAAACGAGAGAATGCCTATTCAGTCTGTACAATGTATTCGTTGTAATCGTTATTTCTGTTTTTCTTTATAATTGTGAATGAAAAAATTGCCTGCCATGTCAGTAAGCAAAGAATGTTGCAGCCATCAAGCCATCACATTACAACTGCTCCAGTGGTGAGCCCTGAGGAAACTCAGGATAGAAACAGGATGACCACCGTCAAGCCCTCAGCCACTGCAGCCAACCCCCAATGGTGCACCCTGAGGAGACTCAGGATGGGAAAGCACAGGATACTGGCTCCAGATAGCTGAGGTGCAGATCAAAGGAATGATTTCAGTGAGCCCAGACTCTTGCATCTTCCCATAGAAAAGCACTAAATTCCTTAACGAGATATCTGGTTTCCTTTAATTAGCAGTAGTCTTTTGATGTTCCAACTACCTAGTCTTCGTTGCAAAAATTCCTATATATACTGGCTCCTCCCTGACCTCTTTGGAAGGGGTTTCTCAGAGCTGTCTGAGATACCCAGGCTTAAGTCTTCAGTTTTGTCTGCTGAATAAAACATCATTCTCAACTTTAAGGTTGTGCATTTTTTTGAGTCAGCATAATCATTATTATAGTTTTGTGTATTATATTGTCAATGACCTGAGAATATTGGGCAAAAATATTAGAATATTAGTAACTCTAAGTTCTGCTTTAGTGGCATCCCACAAATTCTTACCTCTTTTGCTTCATGTCTCTTAGTTTCACTGTTCTGTACTGCTTGGTGGTCAGTGTCTTACAAACTGTTGCTTCATATATTATGTCCGTTTTTTGGTTGTTTTAGGTAGGAGAATAAATCTGGTCCCTGGCATTCCATTTTAGCCAGAAGTGGAGGTCTACGCATTTTTTTTGCACTTGGATTTTTTTTTAAATCTCAAAAGGTCTTTTCATTTCAGTTCTCGTAGACGTACTTCCTTCTTTTTCAGTGGCTACTTAGTTTACAAAACAATAATTAACACAGCATATCGCTACTGTTGGTTGAGCTCTAACTGTGCACCAGATACTGTGCAGAGCACTTTACCTATGAGGACCTATTGGTGGAGTAGGACAAGAATCCAGATTGGACTTGGGGTTGTGGCTGTCAGATATCAGGGGATGGCAGGTGATGCTAGGAAACACGAGCAATGAGGAGACTGACAGCCAGGACAACAGCCAACTCATGTTTGAAATCCCCATGACTGTGTTAAGCATTCCCCTAGTGGTGGACACTTCAATTATTCTAATTGTTTTGCTATTACAAACCAAGCTAGAAGCAACATTTTATATGCACATCTTTGTTCATATGTCATAAAATATCTCTAAGATTGTTCCCAGAAATGGAATTTCTGGGTCAAAGAATGTGTATAATTCAAATTTTGATAGGGACTGCCAAATTGCCCTATAATTATATTGTGCCAATTTACCCTCTGGATAACAGTATATGAGGATTTGTTTCTGTAACCTTTACCAACACTGGTTATTATTATTATTTATTTATTTATTTATTTATTTTTTTGTGGTATACGGGCCTCCCTCTGCTGTGGCCTCTCCCGTTGCGGAGCACAGGCTCCGGACGCGCAGGCACAGCGGCCATGGCTCACGGGCCCAGCCGCTCCGCGGCATGTGGGATCCTC
>NC_041227.1:65318751-65330494 GCF_002837175.3 Physeter macrocephalus
GGTATACGGGCCTCCCTCTGCTGTGGCCTCTCCCGTTGCGGAGCACAGGCTCCGGACGCGCAGGCTCAGCGGCCATGGCTCACGGGCCCAGCCGCTCCACGGCATGTGGGATCCTCCCGGACCGGGGCGCGAACCCGGTTCCCCTGCATCGGCAGGCGGACGCGTAACCGCTGCGCCACCAGGGAAGCCCAACACTGGTTATTATTAGTCTTTTAAATTTTTTTCAATTTGACGGGCAAAGACTGATACCTTGACATTTTAATTTGCGTTTCACTGATAAAATATTCACATATTTTTGACAGAATGTATTCTTTTCTTCTCTTAACTCCTTTGCCCATTTTTCACAGGGATTGTTTGTCTCTTAGTGATTTGTTCGAACCCTTCATATTCCAGCTCCCTATCTCTTCTGATTTCTCTGTTACAATTATTTTTATTGCAGTTGTTTTCTAAGGCTCTCACTTGTCTTTTTAAAAAATTTTGTTTATATTCTCCTTTGACTTTAAGAAGTTTTTAATTTTTATTTAGTCACAACAGTAAATCTTTCCTTATGGGTTTTGGGCTTTATGTTTTGCCTCGAAAGTCATTCTGGATTCCAAGATTACATTTTCATCTAGTATCTGAATACCCTTATTTTTCATGCTGTACTTTTATTTATCTGGGATCTATATTTATATGTAGTGTGTGTGTGTGTGTGTGTGTGTGTGTGTGTGTGTGTGTGTGATGATACTTTAACTTTTTTTTCTAAAGAGCATATGCCATTGTCCCAATACCGGGAATTGAGTATAAAGTGTCATCTTTAACCCAAACTGAATTCCTATATATACATGGATCTGTTTGAGACACAGTTGAATTTTACTGATTTTTTTTTCACTAATATCAAGTTGTCTTAATTATTAGAGCTGTATGTATATTTTGATATTTGGTTGATTATTCCCATGTCAGTTGCCACTCATCGCTCAAGTATAGTGAATGGCATGTGTGAAGGTATAAAATCATGAAAGGACATACTGTGATCAAGGTACCATTAAACATTGCATTATTGCTAGAGTATAAACTGTGAAGAAGAAAGGAAGTGAGTTTAGCGAAATAGGTAGACTCTTGATGCAAGGAGTTTGGAGAGTCGCTGAAAGATCAATCTTAGGGCCAATATGGTTAATTTGTCTTGTAAACAGTTACTTGGGCAACAGTGAGAGATTAGGCTTCAGGTCCTAGATCTTGAGATTTAAATGTAAGGATGGGGAGAAAGGGGTTCGGAAAGGCCTGGAGAAGGCACAGATCAAAGCAAGCACAATATTGTTGGCTATGTTTTGTCATTCTGTACAGCACAGTGGTTTCTTCCAAATAATAAATAGCTATAACTACAACAATAGAATTAAAAGGCATCATTCATTAAGAACTAACTATACACCAGCTATGTACTTTATACTCACAATCTCAATCTTTACAATATTATTTTTGAGGTAAGAATTTTATTATTCATCCCCATTTCATAAATGATGACAACTGAGGTTCAAAAAAGTTAGTACAACTAAATTGTGGGGTTGGAACCTAGATTTGTCTAATTCTGTCCTTAACTCCTTCACTATCTCACCTCTCCATCAATAAGCAGCTTTACACCTGGGCATTTCCCAAACATACATAATAAAGATTTCACCACCTGTCCACTGTGAAAAAAAATTTTTTTGAAAATAAATTCAAAATTCACCTGTCTGAAGGAAGAGGTATACTTAAAGTTTTTATGTTAGGCTCATTCTGTATTTCTGAAGACTCTAGCCCACTTGAGAAATTGGAATTTGATATCTCATTGAAAAGTATCTTTTCTATCCTGCCTCTTTTAAGGCTTGCACATATATCTGGGTTCCTGACTGACTCACTCTTTCTTGATGGAAACTAGCTTACTTCCATAATCTTTAGTTAAAGTCAACCAACCAACCTAATTTCTAGGACTACAATGGTACATTTCCTGAGCTCTCTTCCGTGAACTCTCCTAACCTCTCTGCCTCTCCATCCATCCTACTAACATGGAAATCTACTATTAGAAAAGTATTTGCTATTAGGAACTTAATTTACAGGGTCTGTTTTCCTCCATGAGTCAGAGAAATGCCTGGTAGAAGAGATTAAAATAAGATTTGCCAATAAATTAAGGAGCTCTCAGAGTATTAGCCAAAGTGGAAGGGAATTTTCCAAGACTGTTTGTGAGGTATAAAGTCAGAGGACTAAAGCCCATCCCATCCCATATGCCCTCTTCCTGAAGAGCCTCAGCACCCGCCCCACAGGGATGGAATCTGGGAGCCAGTTTTGAAACATGTACTCCTGCCCTGTGGCCACACTGAACCAGGCGTGGACTCCTGGTCTTAAATGGAGCAGTGATGTTCAATGGGCCAGTGATATTCTTCCTCCCAGGAACTTGGAATTGGATTTAGACACTTGATTTATTTTTTCCTGGTCACTTTGAAACAAGAATATGCAAATTTGGGACCTGCGGAGCAGCCGCATTTGGCCATTTGCTCTCCAAGTCAGCCAAAGCTAGTCTGCAGTGGGAATAAAGTGGACGCGTGGAAGCAGAGATGAAAGGCCATCTGGCCTCAGAAAGGGTGTGAGGAGGGGAGAAAAGGAGGAAGGTAGGGATGAGGATGAGGGTGAGGGAAAGAGAGAGAGAGAGAGAGAGAGAGACTGTAGAGTTTCTGACCACTTTCCAGCTCCTGTTTTCAGTCCCTTGTTGGGAGGTTTGGCTGTACTCTCCAGCCTTCAGTTCCAAGTCATGCTCCTGCATTATTTTCATTTCCCTTTTCTTGGTTTGAGATAACAAAGAGAACCTTGATTAAGACACACCTGCCTTTGGCTCATCTTCAATTGTGGAATAACAAATAGACAGAAATCAGTGAGCATGCTGGGGCAACAGTTAGATATACATGGGTGGAGGCTACACACAGGAGCTTACCCTGGAAATGCTGAAGTCATTGAGTGAAAATGCAGATTAGCTTTGTAAAACGAACGTGTTGGGACGTTTCCTGATCCTCAGCAGAAAGGTGCAGCATCTGCGGATTCATCAGAATTGCAGATAGATGGTCCAGTGGGAAAGAGGAGTTGGGACTGGCACGAGATGCATCCATTTTGGGGGGTGGGGTTTAATCCAGAAGATCAGCCACATGGGCAAAGCATGAGGTCAAAGTGGCTCAGTCGTCTGGTATTACAATTCAGGAGAGTGATGACAATGAGTGTCTGAGCTAAGGGAGCAGAATGTTCTAACAGGTGGATCTAAAGTGATGCTTAAAATCCTACACATCTGTTAGCAGAAGGGATTCAACTATGATTACCTGAATTATTGTTTCCAGGGGGATGTTTTAGGATGTTTCACAGAAAATGCCTTCTGTTGTCCAGAGAGAAGACTTGCTTTTAGACCAAACCCTAAATGGGAAGTACTTCTTTTTCTTTCTCCAAAAGGAGTCTTATATGACCCCACCAAAGTTCACAGACTACTGTTCATAGCGGAAGAATTCATCTAGGAAAGTGATTAATCTCAGAGATCTTTTTTGAGAATTAAATAAGAACATATAAACACTCAATACCTTTTGGCCACTACTACTAATACTACTACTACTGGTACTGCTACTATTGTTACTAGTACTAGTACTACTATTACTAATGTTATTATATGTGCCTGGATCATAGCTGGTATCCGATGCCTATTCTTTACTTTGTACATCAAAAGAAACTCCTGATTTTTTTCTTGTTCACCTTAATCCAGGCTTGCAAGCTGACCACCCAGAGATACATGCCTTTTGTTTTTTACCAGTTGGGAATGATGTTTGTGGTGTGCCCTGCAAAATGCCCCCTTTTGTTGTGTGCCTCCTGCAGGGGGACACCTGGAGAGGACCCCTGCCACAGAATCATAGAATCTTAGTTGGAGAGGGGTTTTAGAGGTTGGTTCCATTCCAAGAACTAGCACCTCCTTTAAACTTCTTTCACATGTATTCATCTCATTTACCACTGACCACTCCCCAGGATAGAGAACTTTCTCCCACCCAGGGCTGGTCATCCTAGTGTTGGATGGCTTTGTTTATTTCCACTGACTTGAAATACATTTCACTGGGGTTCGAATTTTCAGGCTCTGGGACCACACAGAGTAAACGTAATCTCTTCCTCACATCAAAAGCCAGTTCACGAATGTTCTATGCATCTACCTTCTGCAGCTAGCCCGCACTGTTCTTTCAGCCATTCTACATCTCATGTGATTTTTAGACTCTGACATTCTGCTCACTCTTCCCTGGGCTTGCTGCAGTGTAACCAAAATGTCTATAAAAAGATATGTCATTTAAAATCGGACAACTACTTCCTGAGCTTCTCAGATAGTGCAGAACAAGTGTGATTCTATCTGGATCCTGCATTATTTCTATGAATGCAATCTAAGTTTGAATTAGCTTTTTTTTTCCCCCCTTTGAAGTCATGTAACATGCTGGCTCATAGAAAACCCTGAAGTACTTTTCACATAAAATATTACATTTTTTCTCATTCCTGTGCAGAAGATCTTTTGAACCCATGCTCATTAACCTATTTATTTCTATTATAAATGAGTTTCTTTGTGTGTCACCCAAGAGTCTATTACAAGTTTTATTGAACAGATCCAATGACTCTCTGTTGCTTATAGGATAATATAATACTATAATGCCCTTGCATAATGTAAACTTTCTCTTGTGACTTGAATTCTGGCATCATGGCATAAAGCTCCCCCTCTTCCTATACTTTAGCCATTTTAAACTATAAGAAGTTCACCAAACATATAATTTGTCACATCTCTGTGGCATTGCATATGCCATTCCTTCTGCTTAGAATATCTTTACTCCCTGTGCATGCCTGGTGAACACTGTTGGAGAGAAAAAAGTTTCCCTTCTTCCCTTCTAGGTTCTTTGGCTGGTCTGATAATTAAATTGACATAAGACAGACGAACTGGAGAAAAACAAATTTAATTTTACATATACAGGAGCCCCACAAAGACATGAAAGGCTCTGCAGCAATCAGGTAATTGAGGCTTATATACCACCTTGAGCTAAGGAGAAGGGGATAGGGGTCTGGGGTCTCAAAGGCAAGGAAGACAAAACACAGGAAGATGAAAAGAGTAGATGTTTGGTAAACAAATGTTTGCCAGGCTATGCAGATAAGTCTTTTTGATATAAAAATTATCTTTGGTATCAGCTCTCTCCTGGTACAGGCCCTCTATTTAAGTTTTTTTAGGCAGTTAAGGGGGAGGTAAGAAAGCTCTTCCTGAGTCTATTTGGTCTTGATTGTCTTCAGCTTGAAATAATCCATGTGTCAAAGTGGCCTGTCCTGAACTCCATCAACACATACTCATCCATAAAAACCCAATTCAGATGTCACCTCCTCCATAAAGCCTTCCATGATTTCACCATCTACTCCTCCCAGGAAGGCATATAGTATAGTGGCTTTCCCTTGCCATACACTTAGAATCACAGTCCAATACCTGTGTTGAAGAAAGCAATTTTCCTACATTTTCATATTTCCAGAAATGATTTATTACTATCGAGTGCTTTACTCTGTGCCAGTCATAGAACTGAGGAATTGACATGCACTACCACTTTTTGACTTCACACTGTGGCGTATCCCTGTAGTGGATGCCCTTGGTGAGCCACAGTACTCCTGTGCCCACAAGGCTTCTTACTGAAAACATCTCTGACTCTCTGCTTGAGGGCTTTCTCTGGTCTCAGGAAGATGCTCGGCCAGTGATGTTAAGGGAGGCTTGAAGTGCCAGAGAGTTAACACCCTGGAGCAGCTCTCAATCAATAAAGCACGGCAGTTGGTGGAGATATGCCCAAGCTCCTTGCCTCTTGGGTGGGACAACTCTGCTGAATGTTCTGCTCCATCTGCCAGAGGTCCCCAGAGGGACTGAGCACCATTTGCCCACAGTGGTAACTTGCTCACTAATGTACCTCCTATTTGCTTCTTTCCTTCCCTGTCTCATTGCCCCACTGCCTTACAGTGCTTGCTGCTGTCACGTCTCAAATGAACTACTTGCAGTCAAATACGACTCTCAGGGTCTACTTTGGGGGAAACCCAAAGTAAAGCGATTCCATTCGGTGCACGAGGAAACTGAGGCTCACACAGGTTAAATAACTTAAGTCACCTTTCCAGTGAGTGGCAGAGTCAGAATTAAAGTTCAGCTGTGTTGAGAGTCCAATCATTATCTTTCCTGAGACCTGGGAGGAGAAGGGATCTGGCAAAGTTGGATCTCAGAACAATCTCTGAGGGAAGGCATTCACAGGCTTGCATCCTGACAAGACTAGCCCTTTCTGCCTTTATCCAGCACTTGAAAATGAGCCAGTGAACAAGCCTCCGAAGGACAGTAAAGTGACACTGAATAATTGAATTCTGAACAAGCCAGACTAATGCAAATATCTGACAAATTGATTTAATTGCATTCACATACAATAAAGCTGAGCTCTAAAAGGTCAGCTAGAATATGGGAAAGGACCCCTGGGAGCTTCCAGGGAGAGGCTGAGTTTAATACACATTCATCACATTTTATCATCTAATTAGTCCACACAATGCCCAACTGATAGATGGAGACCAAAACCATTGTATTGATTGATTATTTGCTTGACATCCATCATATCACCTTAAGACTGTCCCTGATACGGGCAGGCAGAAGTTATTTAGTGGCTCAGCAAAAATGGTTGTGCACTGGAGAAATTGTTTTTATATAAGGGATTTGAGGCTCCAAAAACATTTTACTCAGGCACCGAGGCTGCCTCAGAGGCTTACTCTTCGATGCTTTGCTGCGAAGGCAGCCACTGGAAACCAGCGTTCTCTTGCACCTTCCCTTCTGCAGAATGAATATTTATAAATTGTGTAGTACAGAAAATCTTTTAGGCTGTGAAATATTTAATTCAGGTAATTAACTAGTATCAGCCTTGTGTGGAAATACCTGGGCAGAGAAAATATTCTGGAGAAGTTAATGGGAAGCCTACTGGACTCTGCAATTTTTATTCCATTGAAAATGAAAGCAAGGATTTCAATCAAACAATTTGTATGGTGGGTTTGGGCTCAGGTAAAATGTTGGCTCTGTTTTGCTCCTTGCAAGGATGGTGAAACTTAGATGGATCCAGGACTTGAGATGTGGGATTGTGCCTAAGATGTAGTCAAAATGATGCTTTTTTAAAAAAAAGAAAAACTTTTTTTATTGGAGTATCATTGATTTACAATGTTGTGTTAGTTTCTGCTGTACAGCAAAGTGAATTATATATATATGTATATATATACACATATATAAACATATATGTAATAATTTGTATTACATATATAATTTATATATACATATATTTATATATAGACATATATCCACTCTTTTTTAGATTCTTTTCCCATATAGGTCATTACAGAGTACTGAGAAGGGTTCCCTGTGCTATACAGTAGTTCCTTAGTTATCTATTTTATATATAGTAGTGTGTATATGTCAATCCCAATCTCCCCATTTATCCCTCCCCCGCTTTCCCCCTTGGTAACCATGTTTGTTTTCTACATCTGTGACTCTATTTCTGTTTTGTAAATAAGTTCATTTGTACCATTTTTTTAGATTCTGCATATAAGGGATATCATATGATATTTGTCTTTCTCTGTATGACTCAGCCATAAAAAAAAGAATGAAATAATGCCATTTGCAGCAACATGGATGGACCTAGAGATTGTCATACTGAGTGAAGTAAAGTGATGCTTTAATTGTTTTCTTTCTTGTGCCTTTTGGGAAGGCAGTTCATTGTTATCTCTCTCAGCCTTAGTTACCTCGTCAATATAATTGAGGTGATTCAGTGAGGTGGATTTGAAATGAGATTAGGTATGCAAAAGCCCCTTTGAGCTAAACTTCTGTATAAATGGGAATTATTGTTGCTCTAGGGGTACCCTAAAGCTCTGGTGCTAATGTCTTACTATGTAAGAAGTTTCCCTTAAGCTGACCCTGTATTCTATATTTATCTTTCTGTTTACTATCAAACTTCTTTAAGAGTTTTCTGTATTTACTAACCCTACCTTGAAACCTACCATTCACACCTCAGTCCCCTGATATGAGGTTTCCACGTCCACCACTGTCACTGCTCTCACCAGAGTTATCAATGACTTTCATGTGGCTAAATCCAAAGTCAACCTTTAAGACCTTATCTTATATGAACTCTCAACGTGATTGGAAACACTCTTTGCCTTTGCAATAGTGCTTTCTTTATTTTCCACTTACTTCTCTAGCATCTACTTCTTATTTTCTTTTGTAGGATCCTCTTTCACTTTTTACCCCAAGGAGTAAGATTCCAAGGAGTTCTGTCTTAGCCCACTTCTCTTCTACAAAACTGCCAGGCTTCCATCCAATTTTATCACTTAAATTATCATCAATAAGCTGATGACTCTCAAGCCCTACATCTTTCCTGCCTACTTCTTATCTCTCAACCCACGACCTTTCGCAGACCTCATCATCTCTCTTTTGCATGAATTCATTAGCTTTCTCCATGATTTTCCTGTTTCCAGTCTTGAGCAACCTCCTGCTCACTTCCTCATCTTCTACAATGTTTCTTGCTCAAGCCAAAGTGATCGTTCTAAAATATGTCTTGATTCTCCAAACCTTTTATGAATTGGAACTCTTCTCTGAAACTGACTGAAAACAAAAAATAAAGAAAAGCAATAAATAAAATTCTGTATTCAATAAAACTAGCAAAGATTTGCAGCTCTAAATTACAGCATATGAAGAATATCCACAAAATATAGTTAAATTGGGCCAAATCAAGAATGTATAGCTAGAGAAGGTGTACCTCTACAAATTTCAGTTGGCATGCAGACTTCTCCAAAGAAAAGTGTCAGACATTGTTTTCTGCAAAGACAGGGAGTATGGGTGGGTTATGGAATCATCCATGAGGCCATTCAAATACCACACAGTGGTGGGGGGTGATTTAGGAACTATGAAAGTGTGTGATAATAACAAGAGCGGAGGAGAGATAGAAGTAGACAGAAGAAAAATAAACATTAAATCATAAGATAGAAACGTGGAAGACACAGCACATCCCTACAAGCTAAATAGGACAATCTCCCCCGACACCCATATGCAGAGATACCACCTAAAGGAAGAAAAAAATGTTGATAGAAGGGAAAGGAGGCTAAAGAACACAATTCTGAGTGGCCAGCTGTCCTAGCCCACTCTCCCAGCCTGTCCTCCAAACCATCCTTTATCTCACAGTTTCTCTAGAAAAAGTGACTTTCATTAAAAGA
The DNA here is from genome assembly GCF_002837175.3 of Physeter macrocephalus. Taxonomy (NCBI): domain Eukaryota; kingdom Metazoa; phylum Chordata; class Mammalia; order Artiodactyla; family Physeteridae; genus Physeter; species Physeter macrocephalus. The sequence continues at coordinate 65,328,010 of NC_041227.1, forward strand.
TAAAGAAAATTTAGAAAATAAAATAAAAGGCAAATGTGAAATAAAGCTTAGAAAAATTGTGTAGCAGTTTAGGGGAAATTTATACAAACACTTCTCTATGAAGTCAAAGAAATTAAAGAAAATCAAGTAACAGATACAATGGCTCAAAGAAGACATAAGACAGCAGAAGAAGAAAAGTAACTTAGAAGAACTTAAAGAAAAAATGGAGGAGAAAAATAAAACCATAAAGTAAACAAAAGTCACGGTAGAAACATCAACAAGAAGAGTTAGCATTCCTGAAAATATAGTTAGGAACATAGGTTTGAGAAGGTATATAAAATTGAATTAAAAGAACAAAGAGTTAAAAAGGGTTGGAAGGCAAAGAAGTTGCAATATATGTATAATTGGCAGCTCTGACTAAAGAGAACATAACATATGAAACAAAAAACCAACAATATTGTAGAAAAAAACCTTTTCTGAATAAAGGAGAATCTGCATTTGAAAATTAGAAGGACACAACATGAATAGGGAAGCACTGATACCAAATGACCAACATACATTCTGGTGAAATTATTGGACATGAAGGATGAAGAAAAAAATCCTTTAAGCATAAGAAAAAAAAAATACCCCTAGTAACTGAGAAGAGATGAGCTATTTCTATCAGCCTTCCAGCATAAGATTGGACAGGCATATTGTAGAAGCATTCAAGTGGAAAGATGTAGAACTCAAGAAAAACAGTTACCATGTTTGGTGATAAAATCCAGTTCCTAACAAACAAAGCTGATTAAAAGGGAAAATGTACAAGGAATATGAACAAATGATGTAAAATAAATAACAATAACTAAAAAAAGAGAGTATTATAAACCTATAAACTTTCATAAGAGTTTCAGAAAGCCTTTGTTTTGTTCACCCAAAATGCAAAAATGCTTGCATTTTATGCAACATGAGTTGCTCATTATTTCTAGAACTCATCAGTGGACAGAGCTAGGACATATGTATTTTTAAAGATAAAATAGGGGCTTCCCTGGTGGCGCAGTGGTTGAGAGTCCGCCTGCCAATGCAGGGGACATGGGTTCGTGCCCCAGTCCAGGAGGATCCCACATGCCGCGGAGCAGCTAGGCCCGTGAGCCACAACTACTGAGACTGCGCGTCTGCAGCCTGTGCTCCGCAATGGGAGAGGCCACAACAGTGAGAGGCCTGTGCCCTACGATGAAGAGTGGCCCCCGCTCGCCACTATTGGAGAAAGCTCTTGCACAGGAACAAGGACCCAACGCAGCCAAAAATAAATTAATAAATTTTAAAAAAAAGATAAAATATATCAGAGTTTATATCCAATTTACCATCAGGCCTATGGGGATTTTGTCTGACCTCATCAATTTCATGTATGTATCTCCTTTCAACCAGGCCCAAAATCTCAGTTCTCAGTGACACTTATGTAAATATTCACTTATCTAATTTATTGTTATCTTGAAAGAGCAATACCAACATTATCACCCAATAATGCTATTGCTGAAAACTATTTAAGATATATTTTTTTTGTCAGTCTTTTTGTCCTTAGGATCTATTCCATTGAGAATATAGAGTCACATTACTGTGTTTTATTTATTTATTTATTTTAACACCATTATTGGAGTATAATTTCTTTACAATGTTGTGTTAGTTTCTGCTGTATAACAAAGTGAATCAGCTATACATATACATATGTCCCCATATCCCATTCCTCTTGCATCTCCCTCCCACTCTCCTTATCCCACCCCTCTAGGCAGTCACAAAGCACCAAGCTGATCTCCCTGTGCTATGTGGCTGCTTCCCACTAGCTATCTGTTCTACATTTGGTAGTATCTATATGTCCAGGCCACTCTCTCACTTTGTCCCAGCTTACCCTTCCACCTCCCCACGTCCTCAAGTCCATTCTCAATGTCTGTGTCTTTATTCCCGTCCTGCTCATAGATTCTTCAGAACCTTTTTCTTTTTTTTTAGATTCCATATACATATGTTAGCATGCGGTATTTGTTTTTCTTTTTCTACCTTACTTCACTCTGTATGACAGTCTCCAAGATACCTCACTGTAGTTTTGATTTGCATTTCTCTAATGATTAGTGATGTTCAGCATCTTTTCATGTGTTTGTTGGCAATCTGTGTATCTTCTTTGGAGAAATGTCTATTTAGGTCTTCTGCCCATTTTTGGATTGGGTTGTTTGTTTTTTTGATATTGAGCTGCATGAGCTGTTTGTGTATTTTGGAAATTAATCCTCTGTCAGCTGCTTTGTTTAGAAATATTTTCTCCCATTCAGAGGGTCGTCTTTTTGTCTTGTTTGTGGTTGCCTTTGCTGTGCAAAAGGATTTAAATTTCATTAGGTCCCATTTGTTTTTGTTTTTTAATTTCCATTTCTCTAAGAGGTGGGTCAAAAAGGATCTTGCTGTGATTTATGTCATAGAGTGTTCTGCCTATGTTTTCCTCTAAGAGTTTGATAGTGTCTGGCTTTACATTTAGGTCTTTAATCCA
>NC_041227.1:65330839-65336054 GCF_002837175.3 Physeter macrocephalus
TGTCCAGTTTTCCCAGCACCACTTATTGAAGAGGCTGTCTTTTCTCCATTTTATATTCTTGTCTCCTTTATCAAAGATAAGGTGACCATATGTACATGGGTTTATCTCTGGGCTTTCTATCCTGTTCCATTGATCTGTATTTCTGTTTTTGTGCCAGTACCATACTGTCTTGATTACTGTAGCTTTGCAGTATAGCCTGAAGTCAGGGAGCCTGATTCCTCCAGCTCCATTTTTCTTTCTCAAGATTGCTTTGGCTATTCGGAGTCTTTTGTGTTTCCATACATATTGTGAAATCTTTTATTCTAGTTCTGAACTGTGCATTAATTTTGTATCCTGCTACTTTACCAAATTCATTGATTAGCTCTAGCAGTTTTCTGGTAGCATCTTTAGGATGCTCTATGGATAGTATCATGTCACCTGCAAACAGTGACAACTTTACTTCTTCCTTTCCGATTTGGATTCCTTTTATTTCTTTTTCTTTTCTGATTGCTGTGGCTAAAACTTGCAAAACTTTGTTGAATAAGAGTGGTGAGAGTGGGTAACCTTGTTTTGTTCCTGATGTTAGTGGAAATGGTTTCTGTTTTTCACCATTGAGGATGATGTTGGCTGTGGGTTTGTTATATTTGGCCTTTATTATGTTGAGGTAAGTTCCCTCTATGCCTACTTTCCAGAGAGTATTTATCATAAATGGGTGTTGAATTTTGTTGAAAGCTTTTTCTGCATCTATTGAGATGATCATATGGTTTTTCTCATTCTGTTTGTTAATATGGTTTATCACATTGATTGATTTGCATATACTGAAGAATCCTTGCATTCCTGGGCTAAACCCCACTTGATCATAGTGTATGATCCTTTTAATGCGCCACTGGATTCTGTTTGCAAGTATTTTATTGAGGATTTTTTTCATCTATGTTCATCAGTGATATTGGCCTGTAGTTTTCTCTTTTTGTGACATCTTTATCTGGTTTTGGTATCAGGGTGATGGTGGCCTCGTAGGATGAATTTGGGAGTGTCCCTCCCTCTGCTGTATTTTGGAAGAGTTTGAGAAGGATAGGTGTTAGCTCTTCTCTAGATGTTTGATAGAGTTCACCTTTGAAGCCATCCAGTCCTGGGCTTTTGTTTGTTGGAAGATTTTTAATCACAATCTCAATTTCAGTGCTTGTGATTGGTCTGTTTATTTTTTCTTTTTCTTTTTTTTTCTTTTTTTTTTTTTTTTGCGGTACGCGGGCCTCTCACTGTTGAGGCCTCTCCTGTTGTGGAGCACAGGCTCCGGACACGCAGGCTCAGCGGCTGTGGCTCACAGGCCCAGCCGCTCCATGGCATGTGGGATCTTCCCGGACCGGGGCACGAACCCGTGTCCCCCTCATCGGCAGGCAGACTCTCAACCACTGCACCACCAGGGAAGCCCACGTGAAGGGCTTTTGACAGCCAATCTGAAGAGGCATGAATACTCAGAGGCCTCTATTTTCCAGTACAGTGCAAACTCAGCCTAAAGGAGAGAATGGTGTAACTGCTGACACTGAGAGGCTTACATGCTAAAGGCAACCAAGTTTTCCCTCTGCCTTAGGGTTTGGCAGTCATCCTCAGGAACAGTTGAAAAGGGAGCAAAGAGAGACATTCTGTATTAGGGCAAGTTGAAACCAAATGTCAGTAGTAGGGGTTTTTGGCTGCCTATTAGGAAAGAGACATATTTTAAGATATTATGTATGGATAAAATAAATGTTTTGAATATGAGCCCCAAATCAGTTATACTAAACAATCTAACATTGGTTCAGTTTCTGTAGTTTTTCATCATTGATTTGCACACAGAAAAATGAGTCTGAAAGTATATGTTGCTCTAATGATAAGGTCTTGTTGGTGTTAATGACTAAGCTGCTGAAATCTTTATTAATGGAGTGACATTCAGAGCTCAGATATTTTAAAAATAGCACCAGGGCCTATAGAAGGGCTTCTCAATGTGATGTGGAACATTAATCCATAGCATCTGTTCTTTAATTGCTCCACTGCTCCAAATTAATCAGAAGAGTGAATGTACTGAACTTTAAGTTGTAGCTGAGCTCTTTCTCCCAGGAGGAGCTGTAGATGGTGTGTTCCAGGACAAAGAGTGGCCAAGATTTATTCCTTTGTGTCCACAGATAGTCAAAACTCAAAAATGGTATATAAAGAAGGTTTTGTTAAAAGGTCAAAATTACTGTCACTCTAAATTAATAATTAAAATTATTGAAATTGAGCACAACTCCAGCTTTAATTTTAATTTTCATTTTTTCTTCAACTTTATTTATTAATAGTTCATGGTTCTCCTGACCAACAGCAGATAATTCTGCTTATCTGTTAAGAGGTACCCTTTTTGAAGTCTAGCGTCCTATCCTGGAACTAGTGCTGTGATTCCCAGAGATGTTCTAACTGTGAGCTGACTCAGGAGTGGAAAGATCTCTAAAGCTACTCTCAGTCAGCTGGCATGAGGTGCAGTGCAAGAAGCTTGGGCTAGGAGTCAAAAGCTCTACGTCTAATCTTGGCTTAGCCACATTCCATCTCATCTGTAAAATGGGATTAATAATGCTAGCTCTGCCTAACTACAAGATTGTGAAGAATAAATAGGACTATGTATATAAACTGTGAAAGCAAGATATTAATATTTTAATACACACTGTGGAATTTCTGGGATCCCACTTGGAGAAAGAGAAAGAAAATGTCTTTTCGTCCTCTCCTCTGTTGATAAGTTCCTGGGTGTATTAGTTGGCTGAGGATGCTATAACAAAGTACTATAGACTGGATGGCTTAAACAGCAGAAATTAATTTTCTCACAGTTCTGGATGCTAGAAGTCCAAGATCAAGGTTCTGGCAATTCAGTTTCTGGTGTGATCTCTCTTTCTCACTTGCAGATGGCTGCCTTCTCGTTATGTCTTCATGTCACCTTTCATTTTCCATGCTTTTTAGTGTCTCTTCTTAGAAGGACACTAATCCTATCAGATCAGGGCCTCACCCTTATGACCTCATTTAACCTTAATTACTTTACTCCAAATACAGCTACACTAGTGGTTTGGGCTTCAACATATGAATTTAGGGGCAGAGGGACACAAACATTCCGTCCATAACTTTAGGAAAGATTGTATTGATCCAGAACCTATAGAGCCCTCAGCCATGGACTCATAAATGTCACCGGCTCAGCTGAGCCATCAGCAGAGGAAAAAATGACCATGTGCTACAGATTTGTTTTCCAGAACCTCTCAATTAGATTATTCGTGAAGACTCTTCCATTCTTGGCTAGTGCTTGAAAAAAGAACAGAATACTTAAATTTTGAGATACCACTGCCAAATATTTTCATACAACTTTGGATGTTGTCAAAGCCTTTTGAGAAATATTGGATTCAGAACATCTGTACTAGAGTCATTGCACTTACTTGTTTTTATTGTTCCATTGCAAATTTCTTAAATAAGATCAATTACCTACTTTATGTTTGTGGAACCTATGCTCTAAGGACAGAGAAGAAAATGATGCAATTTTAATTTTAATCAAAATAAGGCAGTTACTCTATGTCAGCCATGAAAACACTAGAGAAAGATTTATTCTTTAAAAGTAAAAGGATAAAGGAGAAAATACTGTAAACAATGCATTTTTGGAAAGATGCATGCTTTTAGCCCAGTTAGCTCCATTTGGCATTTATGCCGATACCTTGCATGCTGTAGGATCCTGAAGTGGGGCAGGTGCTGTGATTGAAGTGGCAGTGGACCTGTGTCCTGTCCTAGGATAAGGGTACAGCTAACAAGGAGCTCATTCTGAAAAGGTGGAGTCCCTAAGAAGACAGTGGTTCCAGGAGTGTGGGGTATTCATGAATCACAGGTGCTTACTTCTGAGAAGTCTTCGAACAGGCACCGGCATCCTCATGCTTGGCTTAAATTCAGAGCGGGTCCTTGTCTTTGGGAGGAGGATTGTCCTGGGTGAACCTGTCTACTAGTCAGGTTAACAAGGTAAGGAACGGGGCAAAGAGAACAATGTAGAAGCTTAGTGATCAGAACTGGAGCATAAGGTCAGACTTGATATGAGTAACTTGCTTCTGAGATTGGGAAGGTGAGAGTTTTAATTCCTTCTGGAGAGGTAGAACACGATGTCAGGAATTTGGGTTTATTCAAAGGCAGTTCTCCTGCTGCTCTCTGGCTAATTTTTAGTTTTTTGCCTTTTCTGGGCTAAAAAGATTGATGTATATTAGCCTCAAATGACAGAACTATATTTTCTTGGAGAGACTTATCAACAAACTTTAAATAATTTTATAGTTTCTTATAATTTTAGGTGAAAACACTGAGGACTAATGATTTACTCGGGTTCACAAAGCATTTCTAGGAGCAGAGTGAGAATTAGAAGACAAATCCATTTTCCTAAATAGAAAATATTAGAAAACAACCATATAGAGACAGACAGTTTTTGCTGTGCTATGCATTATTCAGTCTGGTGAGCATCCTTCTTTATGTTTCTGAAACAGAATGTTAAATGACACTCTGTCTGGGTTTTGGCTGAAGCCTCAAAGACTGAGAACGAAACGATATTTGCTGAACATCCCCATTCAAAGTGAGGTGCTGGGGCACCTATGTTAGACATGCCAAGGATGTGGTCATGTAGGTGTGAAAGCACTGAGTGGATGAAGCACAATCGCTGGGGTCTGAGGTACCCCGCTCCCTTCCCCCATTGTGGAGGAGGATAGCCTGGTGCTTCTTGCTCACCTCAAGCTTGTGGGAGGCAGAGCTTGACAGTGGAGAATTGGGCGCCCAATGGACACATGTCTTCCTCAGGTTTCAGAGCTCTGAGGGTGAGCTGTGTTGGGGGAAGACTGCACTTCCACCAATGGCAGGGTGGTGGCATTTCCTCTGAAGACCATGCAGAGGAAGGAAACGTCAATGAGAGCCTAGAGATGGTCATACCGCGTGAAGTGTCAGACACAGAAAGGCAAATATCATATGGTATCGCTTATATGTGGAATCTAAAAGAAAGGGTACATATGAATGTATTTACAAAAATGGAAGTAGAGTCACATGTAGAAAACAAACTTATGGTTACCAGGGGATGGGGGGGAATAAATTGGGAGGTTGGGATTGACATATATACACTACTGTATATAAAATAGAAGACTAATAAGAACCTGCTGTATTGCACAGAGAACTCTACTCAATACTCTGTAATGGCCAAATGGGAAAAGAATCTAAAAAAAAAAGAAAAAAAAAA
>NC_041227.1:65339653-65358378 GCF_002837175.3 Physeter macrocephalus
CATCTATGTTCATCAGTGATATTGGCCTGTAGTTTTCTCTTTTTGTGACATCTTTATCTGGTTTTGGTATCAGGGTGATGGTGGCCTCGTAGGATGAATTTGGGAGTGTCCCTCCCTCTGCTGTATTTTGGAAGAGTTTGAGAAGGATAGGTGTTAGCTCTTCTCTAGATGTTTGATAGAGTTCACCTTTGAAGCCATCCAGTCCTGGGCTTTTGTTTGTTGGAAGATTTTTAATCACAATCTCAATTTCAGTGCTTGTGATTGGTCTGTTTATTTTTTCTTTTTCTTTTTTTTTCTTTTTTTTTTTTTTTTGCGGTACGCGGGCCTCTCACTGTTGAGGCCTCTCCTGTTGTGGAGCACAGGCTCCGGACACGCAGGCTCAGCGGCTGTGGCTCACAGGCCCAGCCGCTCCATGGCATGTGGGATCTTCCCGGACCGGGGCACGAACCCGTGTCCCCCTCATCGGCAGGCAGACTCTCAATCACTGCGCCACCAGGGAAGCCCCTGTTTATATTTTCGATTTCTTCCTGGTTCAGTCTCAGAAGGTTGTGTTTTTCTAAGAATTTGTCCATTTCTTCCAAGCTGTACATTTTATCGGCATATAGTTGCTTGTAGTAATCTTTCATGATCCTTTGGATTTCTGCAGTGTCAGTTATTCTCCTTTTTCATTTCTAATTCTGATTTGAGTCTTCTCCCTTTTTTTCTTGATGAGTCTGGCTAATGGTTTATCAATTTTATTTATCTTCTTAAAGAACCAGCTTTTAGTTTTATTGAGCTTTGCTATTATTTTCTTCATTTGTTTTTCATTTATTTCTGATCTGATCTTTATGATTTCTTTCTTTCTGCTAACTTTGGGTTTTTTTTGTTGTTCTTCTTCTTTCTCTGGTTGCTTTAGGTGTAAGGTTAGGTTGATTATTTGAGATGTTTCTTGTTTCTAAAGGTAGGATTGTATTGCTATAAACTTTCCTCTTAGAACTGCTTTTGCTGCATCCCATAGGTTTTGTTCAGCATGTTTTCATTGTCATTTGTTTCTAGGTAATTTTTTGATTTCTTCAGTGATCTCTTGGTTTTTTTGTAGTTTCTTGTTTAGCCTCCATGTGTTTGTAGTTTTTAGATTTTTTTCCTGTAATTGATATCTACTCTCATAGCGGTGTGGTTGGAAGATACTTGATATGATTTCAATTTTCTTAAATTTATCTAGGCTTTATTTGTGACCCAAGATATGATTTATCCTGGAGAATGTTCCCTGAGCATTTGAGATGAAAGTGTATTCTGTTGTTTTTGGATGGAATGTCCTATAAATATCAATTAAGTCCATCTTGTTTAATGTGTCATTTAAAGCTTGTGTTTCCTTATTTATTTTCATTTTGGATGATCTGTCCATTGGTGAAAGTGGTGTGTTAAAGTCCCGTACTATTATTGTGTTACTGTCGATTTCCCCTCTTACGGCTCTCAGCATTTGCCTTATGTTTTGAGGTGCTCCTATGTTGGGTGCATAAATATTTACAATTGTTATATCTTCTTCTTGGATTGATCCCTTGATCATTATGTAGTGTCCTTCTTTGTCTCTTGTAATAGTCTTTATTTTAAAGTCTATTTTGTCTGATATGAGAATTGCTACTCCAGCTTTCTTCTGATATCCATTTGCATGGAATATCTTTTTACATTCTCTCACTTTCGGTCTGTATGTGTCCCTAGGTGTGAAGTGGGTCTCTTGTAGGCAGCATATATATGGGTCTTGTTTTTATATCCATTCAGCCAGTCTGTGTCTTTTGGTTGGAGCATTTAATCCATTTACATTTAAGGTAATTATTGATATGTATGTTCCTATTACCATTTTCTTAATTGTTTTGGGTTTATTATTGTAGGTCTTTTACTTCTCTTGTGTTTCCTGCCTAGAGAAGTTCCTTCAGCATTTTTTGTAAATCTGGTTTGCTGGTGCTGAATTCTCTTAGCTTTTACTTATCTGTAAAGGTTTTGATTTCTCCATCAAATCTGAATGAGATCCTTGCTGGGTAGAATAATCTTGGTTGAAGGTTTCTCCCTTTCATCACTTTAAATATGTCCTGCCACTCCCTTTTGACTTGTAGAGTTTCTGCTGAGAAATCAGCTGTTAACCTTATGGGGATTCCCTTGTATGTTATTTGTTGCTTTTCCCTTGCTGCTTTTAATATTTTTTCTTTGTGTTTAAGTTTTGATGGTTTGATTAACATGTGTCTTTGTGTGTTTCTCCTTGGATTTATCCTGTATGGTACTCTCTGTGCATCCTGGATTTGATTGACTATTTCCTTTCCCATATTAGGGAAGTTTTCAACTATAATCTCTTTAAATATTTTTCTCAATCCCTTTCTTTTTCTCTTCTTCTGAGACCCTTATAATTCGAATGTTGGTGTGTTTAATGTTGTCCCAGAGGTTTCTGAGACTGTCCTTAATTCTTTTCATTCTTTTTTCTTTATTCTGTTCTACGGTAGTTATTTCCACTATTTTATCTTCCAGGTCCCTTATGCGTTCTTTTGCCTCAGTTATTCTGCTATTGATTCCTTCTAGAGAATTTTTAATTTCATTTATTGTGTTGTTAATCACTGTTGGTTTGCTCTTTAGTTCTTCTAGGTCCTTGTGAAACGTTTCTTGTATTTTCTCCATTCTGTTTCCAAGATTTTGGGTCATCTTTACTATCACTACTCTGAATTCTTTTTCAGGGAGATTGCCTTGTTCCTCTTCATTTGTTTGGTCTGGTGGGTTTTTACCTTGCTCCTTCATCTGCTGTGTATTTCTCTGTCTTCTCATTTTGCTTAACTTACTGTGTTTGGGGTCTCCTTTTCGTAGGCTGCAGGTTCATAGTCCCCGTTGTTTTTGGTGTCTTCCCCCAGTGGGTAAGGTTGGTTCAGTGGCTTGTGTAGGCTTCCTGGTGGAGGGGACTGTTGCCTGTGTTCTGGTGGATGAGGCTGGATCTTGTTTTTCTGGTGGGCAGGACCATGTCCGGTGTTTTATTTGTGGGGTGTCTGTGAGCTTATTATGATTTTAAGCAGGCTCTCTGCTAATGGGTGGGGTTGTGTTCCTGTCTTGCTAGTTGTTTCGCTTGGGGTGTCTAGCACTGTAGCTTGCTGGTGGTTGAGTGGAGCTGGGTCTTAGCATTGAGGTGGAGGTCTGTGGGAGAGCTCTCTCTGATTGATATTATGTAGTGCCAGGAGGTCTCTCGTGGTCCAATATCCTGAACTCGGCTCTCCCACCTCTGAGGCTCAGGCCTGACACCCGGCCAGAGCACCAAGATCCTGTCAGCCACACAGCTCAGAAGAAATGGGAGAGAAAAACAAAGAAAGAAAGAAAATAATAATAATAAAATAAAGTTATTAAAATAAAGTATAATTATTAAAAATTTAAAAAGTAATTAAAAAAAGAAAAAAAGAACAACCCCCCCCCAAAAAAATGGACAAACAGAAACCTAGGACAAATGGTAAAAGCAAAGTTATACAGACAGAATCACAGAAAGAAGCATACACATACACACTCACAAAAAGAGAAAAAGGAAAAAATATATATATATACATATATATGTAAAAAAAAAACAAGGCGGAAGAGAGCAACCAAATCAATAAACAAATCTATCAGTGATAATAAACTCTAAATAAACTAACTAAACTAACTAAATAACTAAACTAACTCTAAACTAACATAAACATAAAACCAGAAACAAATTAGATGCAGAAAGCAAACTCCAAGTCTACAGTTGCTCCCAAAGTCCACCACCTCAATTTTGGGATGATTTGTTGTCTATTCAGGAATTCCAGAGTTGCAGGGTACATCAAGTTGATTGTGGAGATTTAGTTCTCTGCTCCTGAGGCTGCTGGGAGAGATTTCCCTTTCTCTTCTTTGTTCGCACAGCTCCCGGGGTTCAGCTTTGGATTTGGCCCCGCCTCTGCGTGTAGGTCGCCTGAGGGCGTCTGTTCTTCGCTCAGACAGGATGGGGTTAAAGGAGCAGCTGCTTCGGGGGCTCTGGCTCACTCAGGCTGGGGGGAGGGAGGGGTACGGAATACGGGGCAAGCCTGCAGTGGCAGAGGCCAGCGTGACGTTGCACCAGCCTGGGGCGCACCGTGTGTTCTCCTGGGGAAGTTGTCCATGGATCACGGGACCCTGGCGGTGGTGGGCTGCACGGGATCCCCAGAGGGGAGGTGTGCATAGTGACCTGTGCTCGCACACAGACTTCTTGATGGCTGCAGCAGCAGCCTTAATGTTTCATGCCCATCTCTGGTGTCGGCGCTGATAGCCGCAGCTTGCGCCCGTCTCTGGAGCCTGTTTAGGTGGTGCTCTGAATCCCCTCTCCTCGTGCACCCCAAAACAATGGTCTCTTGCCTCTTAGGCAGTTCCAGACATTTCCCGGACTCTCTCCCAGCTATCTGTAGCACACTAACCCCCTTCAGGCTGTGTTCATGCAGCCAACCCCAGTCCTCTCCCTGGGATCCGACCTCCGAAGCCCGAGCCTCAGCTCCCAGCCCCCACCCACCCCGGCGGGTGAGCAGACAAGCCTCTCGGGCTGGTGAGTGCTGGTCGGCACCGATCCTCTGTGCGGGAATCTCTCTGCTTTGCCCTCTGCACCCCTGTTGCAGCGCTCTCCTCCGTGGCTCTGAAGCTTCCCCCCTCCGCCACCCGCCGTCTCCGCCCGTGAAGGGGCTTCTAGTGTGTGGGAACCTTTCCTCCTTCACAGCTCCCTCCCGCTGGTGCAGGTCCCGTCCCTATTCTTTTGTCTCTGTTTTTTCTTTTTTCTTTTGCACTACCCAGGTATGTGGGGAGTTTCTTGCCTTTTGGGAAGTCTGAGGTGTTCTGCCAGCGTTCAGCAGGTGTTCTGTAGGAGTTGTTTCACATGTAGATGTATTTCTGATGTATTTGTGGGGAGGAAGGCGATCTCCACGTCTTACTCCTCTGCCATCTTGAAGGTCTCTTTGGGGCATGTGTTTTAAAATGTATGTTTGGTTTATTATTTTTCAGATATGGTGAAGCCAACAGATTAGGAGACAGCTGTCACTGAAAAGATAGTTTGCTATGCATGGAGTGAGGGGGCACTCCATGCCATGCCACTGGGCAGGGGCACATGGGGAAGCACACAGGTTGGTCAGAAGGTAGAGGAAGTGGGAAGAAAATATGGGCAAGAACCTTATCATGGTATCTGCATGCAAAGGCAAGGCAAGGCAGGGTAAGTAGGTATAGGATTGGCCATTGTGAATACCTTCAGTGGGCTCTGGGGCATGTGAGTTGTCCCTAGTTGTCTAGTATCTGGTCCTGGGGTGATTAGTGCAGGGGAATAGTGGTTCAGACTGTAAGAGCCTTATAAAGGAGATGGTTTGGAGGTATGAGCTCTGGATTGGTTGGTTTGCATATGAAAGGCTATTGGGCAAATCCTTTACTATCTTTGGGAATTGACTAGCCCAGGGAGGGGCAGTGTCTCCAGGGTCAGCAAGGCCCAAGATGTTAAAGCATCAGAAATACAGGAAAAAAAAAACCCACCAAACACATGATCAGTACAGCATGTGGGCAATAGTTAGCCTTAGTCCCTAATAGGCCAAGTTCACTCACTTGTTACAAACATTTGAGTTTGGGACCCCTAGTTTGGTGTCAATTTCCCATGGGTACAGTGGTGAAGAATATTTTTCTGCCTAGGAAATAGCTACCTGTTTTTTAAGTTACACACTGTAATTAGCAGAGAACATAGAAATGCAAGGTAGCTGTCTGGTGTGGGAAGTAACACTGCAGAACATGAAATAGCAGCACACCAGCTGCAGTGCTCACCACTCAGGGCTGATGGATTTGCACTGACAGAGGAGTCACAGTATCTCTATAACCTCTGACTGGCCAGGGATCCAGTGCCAATGAGGCAGAATTTTCTGGCTGGATTATCAGTAGGGTTCAAATTCCTCTGGGCAATATTTGCCCTTGCTCAATGCCATCCAAGACGTTACTCGGTATTTTTGTTTTTAAATTTCTAGAATGGGACCAGCACTTAGGATCATCTCTCCCACCAATATTGGTGCCTTTGGGGTCTGGGGAAGAAGTTAGCATTTTAGGACTTTGTTCACCAGGAGGACAATTTGCCAAAGAGTCACCCCATCTCACAAGCCTCACTGCCCTTTGCAGTGATTGTCTTAGATCTTGAATAACATAACCCAAATGCTCTTTTCCTCCTTGATTCTTATTCAGTGTAATGTAGTGAGGAGTCAATTTTTTTTTTCTATTATGCATACAGGGTCTTGCATCAGAAGGACCTGGGTTCAAATCCCAGCACTTCACGTTGTGTGATATGGCAAAGCATTTAACTTGTTTTAGTCTGTTCGTCTATAAAATTGGGATAATAATATCTATATAGGGCTTTGTGAGGGGTTTAGATGCAACTCAACTAAAACACTTATTATAGAACCATGCCTGGCACAAAATAAATGCTCATATATAATGGCTATTATTTTATTATTATTCATCAAATATGCTATACCAGGCATGGTGCTAGTGTGACAAAGATGAGAGGGCATGGTCTCTGTCCTAAGAAAATGCAGTCCTGTGTGGAAAATGCTGTAACATGGAAAGGTACAGAGTTTGCATAAAGGAGTTGTTCTTGGGGGAAGGGGTGGAGTGTAATAGGGAAGACATCAAAGGACAGGGTCAGGAGTAGGATAGGGTGAATGAGGTCCGTAGGGCACAGAATTTAAGGAGGCACTGACATGACCTTGAGTGCCTCTAAATTTTGTATCCTGGGTACACGTCTTGCCTCACCTGAGTCCTTGCCTTACTAAAGAGCAGGTGCTTTTAGAAGTAGACCTTAAAGTATAAGCAGGTGATGCCAGATGAATATCCTAAGCAAAGAGGAAGGTATCTGTAAAAGCATAAAGCAAGGAAATGGGATAGCATATTCATGTCATTCGCCATGAATGAAACATAACGTGGCCACCAGGAAGAGTGAGAAATTAGCCTACTAAGGTAGGTAGGGGTCAGAAAATGAAGACCATTTCTAGGCACGCAAAGGAACTTGGCATTTATCCTTGGCAGTGAGGAACCTCTGTAAATAACCTAGTAATACACTTAATAAGAAACGTGCAGGACCTAAACAAGCACAAATATAAGCATTTTTGAGAGACATCAAAGAAATCTTGAATGAATGGAGAAGCCTAGAGATGTCTTTGTATTGCTGAGATCATTGAGACTCACTGTAAACTTTCTAAACTATATGATCATCCAACTGTTCTTATGGTCAGACTCAATAGCACCTAAGGACTTTCCATTTAGCCTGACCCAGTCAAATCTTGGATGACATCAATCAATAAAAAGTGAACCCTTCCATTTCACCACTGTGATTTCTGAACTTGGCTGCAACAGCGATGATGTCGGTGGAGTTCCAGAGCAGTGAAGGAGCAAGGGCAAAACTGGGGACCTCCCTGGCCTCTCCTCCACTTGGCTGGTGATACATATGCTTAGGAATTTTATATGAGACCATATAGTGGGGAGGGAGTCTAGGACTGAGTGATATTGGTCATGTCATCACTTTAGCACTTGTAAACTTGGAGCTGTAATTAGTTTGCTTTAAGATAAAGAAATGGAACTCTTCTTGCTTTATGTGTAGAGAAAGAAGTTCTTACCTGCCACCCATGAAGAATCAAGAATCCTTTTTTTAATCCTCATGGACCCTATAATTTATAATCACTTCTTCTAATAAAGGCAACTGTGCCAGTCAACCATTTGCAGCAATAGTTTGCATTACAAACTATCCAGTAGTGTAGAAGCTTAGAACACCCGGCATTTACTTCATGCTTAGTCGTCCATGGCTTGGCTGCTCTTTGGCTTTGCTGTGTTGGACTCCATGCTTTGAGCATCAGCATTCATGTTGGGTTCAGGGCCCCTCCATGTGTCTCCTCATTCTCTGGGGATTAGCCACTTCCTAGGGCATGCTCTTCTTGGAGTAGGTCACATGAGTGAAAGAGGACAATGGAAACACATGGTGCCTCTTCAGGCTTGGAACTGTTCTACACATTTGTGAGGCTAAACCAATCAAATGGCCAAGCCTCGAGGGAGTATGCTGGACAAGAATCCAATGACCACAGTTACATAAGGGGACAATTGGGTTTGCTCACAACTCAAATGATAAAACTTCCTTAGCTGCATGTTGTTTGGTTAAGTCATTTCTAAGAATGGTATCAATCTACCTTACAGGCTTATTTGGAAACTCCAGTGGGTGCAGAAGTGCTCTGTAAAACCCAAAGCACCTGAAATGTCCTCTTCATAAATGTTCCACTGGTGGTAATAAAATCAAACTTGCCTGTGAGTCTGCAACCTGAGCTTCCTACTTAGACATTAATTTTCTGTGGGATGGCTCCAGGGACAGCCTAATGCTGGTACAGACTGTGGAGGTCACACTGCTGATGCTGACTCTTGAGTTCTAGGATGGAAGAAAGAAGATGACAGGCGTGGGGTGCACATTCTATAAAAGGTATGCTGGGTCTCTTTCAGCATTTAATATTTGTCTAATTCTGGTTTTTAACCCGTCCTCCTTTGCGATGGAGAAACCCCAGAAATCTACATTTTTTCATAGAAAGCTCACTTGTTAGTCTAAAATGAGTAATGTAGGCCAAACATCCTTCTGTTGGTTCAGATCTTGCTGACAATTTTCCAACCCCATTACTGACCGGTGTACTCTAATGTCTGTTCTGTGTCACCTGCATGGTGGATAGGAGAAAATTACCTGCAAATATACAAGAATGAATCTGGGTTTGGAAATCAGGATGCCTGGCCTCCAGGGCTGGCACTGCCACTTTTCCTTCTGTTTCCTCATCTATAAAATGGAGATAATAATAACTGTCCTACTTTCTCACATGGTGGCTATGAGGACAAAATGAGAAAAGCATGTTGCAAGATAAGAAACGCTATTCAAATGCAAGACAGTTTTAGATTCTTCAATTCCTCTCTAATTTAATAATAGCCCCTCACATTTGTACATTGCTTTTCATTTTTCAAAGAACTTCCACTAGCATTATCTCATTTTGTCTGGACCACAGTCCTTAATTTTTCACGGGAGGAAACAGGATGAGAACCGTCCCATGGCTTGTATAGGGCCACCAACTAGTAACACGGCCGGGAAAGCAGCCAATTTCCCCAGTGCTAGTCCTATACTTTGTTCATTGGAATCCACTGCTTCAGCTTCTCTGTCAAAGCCCTTGGAAGCCTATCTGGAAAAGTGTTTATGAGGGCAGTGCTTCTGGTGGCCTGAGGGCTGTCAGGGTGGGAAACAGCCTCCTGGGAATGTGAGTTTACGGCTATCGAGAGTAACTCCAGAGCATATCCAGTGCTGGGCAATACTGATGGGCCTTGAGGTTCAAGCCCCTGGGGTCACTGGCAGGCTCTGGATTAATCTCATTTCACCAGCTTCTTCTTAGGATGGTAGAAAGATGGCCACCAGGTCAGACACCCAACAGGGATTTCTTGAATTCCCTGTAGCAATGGGGCAAAATCCTCCAGGACAAAGAACTATCTATTGATACTTACTTTAAATGGAGGTAAATTCAGAGATCTCTCTATCCCAAACTGCTCAGAATCTAGAGTTAGAACATAGAGGGTTACAGAGGAGTGAAATCTTGCTCACGGCTAGAGAATGGGTTTGGGGTTCTTGCAGATCTGGGGATACATTCTCCGCTTTGCCACTTACTGACTGAGGAGCTGGGATGGTAGAAGAGGACTAAATGAGATAAATGTATTTAATAAACTGAGCACATAGTGGGCGCTGCAACAATAATAGGGTCTGAGTCAGTTGTGCTTGATTACAAACAACTGAACTCACTTTAGCTAGTGAAAAGGAATTTTTAGAATAGGACATCAGGTAGCTCCTTCACAGAATCTTCAAAAGGCTTGAGTCAAGGTTGGAGAGTACACAACTAGGAATGAAGTTCACCCACATCATGAGGCTGCCTCCTATTCTTCCAAGCATCCCTTTTTTTTTTTGCGGTACGCAGGCCTCTCACTGTTGTGGCCTCTCCCGTTGCGGAGCACAGGCTCCGGACGCGCAGGCTCAATGGCCATGGCTCACGGGCCCAGCCGCTCCGCGGCATGTGGGATCTTCCCGGACCGGGGCACGAACCCGTGTCCCCTGCATCGGCAGGCGGATTCTCAACCACTGCGCCACCAGGGAAGCCCATCCCTAGATATTCTTATCAGAAGATGACTTCCAGGCAGTATCTGTCCCTCAGATTGCTCTCATCCAAACTAAAATCCCACTGGGGCTTATATGATTGGCAGATCCCAGGTCACATCACTGTGCCACAGTTGGAAGGGAGTCTGGGAAGGTTAGTTCTGGAGGCTTCTAGCTTGAGGAGGAGATGCTCATCATGTGAAAAATGTCCTGACCATAGGAAGAGTTTTCAGAAGGTGATGGAGAATTTAAGAAAAAGATCACTGAAGTTTCCCTTGCTTTTCTCTGTCCCTGTCCCTTTTATGTGGACACTGACCGTAGCCAACTCACCCCTATAGTTTCAGACTCGCCCAAACCATTTCCTCATATCATACTGTTCCCTCCAGCCTACCTCTGAACTGGCCCAGGTAAGCTCATTAAAGGCATCTATCACTTTGTGCCTTTCCTGGCATCAGCTCCTCACTTTCACTGCTCTCACACCACCACTGCTAACCCAGCAGTATATTGCACACATTGTCCATGTCATTAATTTTTCTTTTGCAACATGATTTTTAATAGCTACATAGTATTCCAGAATGTGGATGCATCAAAATGTAATTAACCAACTCCAAATCGTGCACTAAAGTTGTTGATATCACAAATGATTTAGCAATGAACACTCTTGTGCAAAAGTCGCTTTGCATACGTGTGATTATTTCTTGAGGTCAGTTTTCTCGAAATAGAAATACTAAGGCAAGTGATCTTTAAAAACTCTTGATGGGTACTGCCAGCTTGGCTTCCAGAAATTTGGTAGAAGCTTTTATATTCCCAACCACTGTGGCAACCTCATATTTGATTGTGCTCTTGCAAACACAAGCGGTTATCATTCTTTAATCTTTCCTAATGTTATAGGTGAAAAATGTTTCTCATTATTATTTTAGTGCAAACTTTATTGATTATTAGTGATATTAAATATTTATTTTAATTGTATTTGTTTTTTGCTAGCAGAAGTTTGTAATTTTTATGTAGTCAAATTCATTAAAGCTTAAAGCTGATATCACCATTTCCCCCGCTGAAAGTTTCGTACAAGCGCTGTCTTTATTATATTGGATGCCATTTGATGGGTAGTGTTGATCAGCACAAATCTATTTCAACAGAGTAAGGAAATGTATTAGACTGAATAACAGGAAGATGAAAAGATATTTGATGAGAGATTTTTTAAATGGGTATATGTACTTGAGAATATTTTGTATATACTCTTTTGTTATTAGAAGTAAAATAGTTTGAATCAATAGAGTTAAACGGACGGAGCTTGCTGGCAAAAAGAACATGCCACAGTCAGCAGGATATTTAGATTTGCAGAGATGATAAGGAGGAAGACATAGTATACTTTTAACATTCTGGTGACCACAAAAGGTAAAGAACTGGGTTGGAATTTGAGAGATGTTTGTGCACAGCATGATAACTTAAATCACGTGGGCAAGGTTTGAATATAAATTAAAGGATGCATAAAGCCTGTCTTCCTGGATCTGGCACCTGCTTTTCGTTTTTCCTGCTGGATCAAATATGTAAAACCATTAATACTGGAATAAAATAATATAATCTTTTTTTAGTTGGTAACTTTTATTAATTAATTAATTAATTTCGTTACACTGATTTATAACATTATATAAGTTACATGTGTACATCCTTGTATTTCTACTTCTGTATATGGTACAACATGTTCACCACTAAAAATCTGTTTTCTGTACGTCACCATGCAGTTGATCCCCTTTACCCATTTCTCCCTCCCCCCAACCCCTTCCCATCTGGTAACTGCTACTCTGTTCTATGTATCTATGTGTTTGGTTTGTTCATTTATTTTGATTTTGTTTGTTTATTAGATTTTTTATATTTCATATATGAGTGAAATCATGCAGTATTTGTCTTTATCTGACTTATTTCAATTAGCATAATACCCTCAAGGTCCATGCATGTTGTCACAAATAGCAAGATTTCATCTTTCTTATGGCTGAGTAGTATTTCATTGTGTGTGTGTGTATATATATATGTGTATATATATATATATATATATATATACACATATATACATGTATATATATATGGTATCCTCTTTATCCATTCACATGTTGTTGAGGTTTTTCCCATATCTTGGCAATTGTGAATAATGTCTTGATGAATGTGAGGGTACAGATTTCTTTTTGGAGGAGTAGTTTTGTATCCTTTGGATAAATACTCAGAAGTAGGATAGCTGGTATGGTAGTTCATATGGTAGTTCTCTTCTTAATTTTTCGAGGAATCTCCATACTGTGTTCCATAGTGCTGCACCAATTTACATTCCCACCAGCAGTGTAGGAGGGTCCGCTTTTCTCCACATCCTTGTCAACACTTATTATTTCTTGTCTCTTTGATAATAGCCATTCTGATAGGTGTGAGGTGATATCTTGCTGGGTTTTAATCTGCATGTTCCTATAATTAGTGATGTTGAGCATCTTTTCATGGGCATGTTGCCCACCTGAATGTCTTCTTTGGAAAAATATCTGTTCAGCTTCTCTGCCCATTTTTTAGTCATGTTGTTTGTTTTTTTGTTGTTGAGTTGTATGAGTTCTTTATATATTTTGGATATTAACCTTTAATCAGATACATCATTTGCAAATATCTTTTCTTATTCAGTAGGTTGTATTTTTGTTTTGTTGATGGTTTCCTTTGCTGTGAAGAAGTTTTTTAGTTTGATGTAATCCCATTTGTTTCTTTTTACTTTTATTTCCCTTGCCTGAGGATACATACATAGAAAGATATTGCTAAAACCAACGTCAAAGAACATACTGCCTGTGCTTTCTTGTAGGAGCTTTATGGTTTCAGGTCTTACATTCAAGTCTTTAATCCATTTTGTGTTAATTTTTGTGTATGGTGTGAGATAGTGATCTAGCTACTTTTTTTTTTTTTTTTTTTGGCGTGTGGCTCTTCAGGTTTCCCAACACCATTTATTTATTTATTTATTTATTTATTTATTTATTTTTGCGGTACATGGGCCTCTCACTGTTGTGGCCTCTCCCGTTGAGGAGCACAGGCTCCGGACGCGCAGGCTCAGCGGCCATGGCTCACGGGACCAGCCGCTCCGCGGCACGTGGGATCTTCCCGGACCGGGGCACGAACCCATGTCCCCTGCATCGGCAGGCGGACTCTCAACCACTGTGCCACCAGGGAAGCCCCAACAACACCATTTATCTGGCACCTGCTTTTCGTTTTTCCTGCTGGATCAAATATGTAAAACCATTAATACTGGAATAAAATAATATAATCTTTTTTTAGTTGGTAACTTTTATTAATTAATTAATTAATTTCGTTACACTGATTTATAACATTATATAAGTTACATGTGTACATCCTTGTATTTCTACTTCTGTATATGGTACAACATGTTCACCACTAAAAATCTGTTTTCTGTACGTCACCATGCAGTTGATCCCCTTTACCCATTTCTCCCTCCCCCCAACCCCTTCCCATCTGGTAACTGCTACTCTGTTCTATGTATCTATGTGTTTGGTTTGTTCATTTATTTTGATTTTGTTTGTTTATTAGATTTTTTATATTTCATATATGAGTGAAATCATGCAGTATTTGTCTTTATCTGACTTATTTCAATTAGCATAATACCCTCAAGGTCCATGCATGTTGTCACAAATAGCAAGATTTCATCTTTCTTATGGCTGAGTAGTATTTCATTGTGTGTGTGTGTATATATATATGTGTATATATATATATATATATATATATATACACATATATACATGTATATATATATGGTATCCTCTTTATCCATTCACATGTTGTTGAGGTTTTTCCCATATCTTGGCAATTGTGAATAATGTCTTGATGAATGTGAGGGTACAGATTTCTTTTTGGAGGAGTAGTTTTGTATCCTTTGGATAAATACTCAGAAGTAGGATAGCTGGTATGGTAGTTCATATGGTAGTTCTCTTCTTAATTTTTCGAGGAATCTCCATACTGTGTTCCATAGTGCTGCACCAATTTACATTCCCACCAGCAGTGTAGGAGGGTCCGCTTTTCTCCACATCCTTGTCAACACTTATTATTTCTTGTCTCTTTGATAATAGCCATTCTGATAGGTGTGAGGTGATATCTTGCTGGGTTTTAATCTGCATGTTCCTATAATTAGTGATGTTGAGCATCTTTTCATGGGCATGTTGCCCACCTGAATGTCTTCTTTGGAAAAATATCTGTTCAGCTTCTCTGCCCATTTTTTAGTCATGTTGTTTGTTTTTTTGTTGTTGAGTTGTATGAGTTCTTTATATATTTTGGATATTAACCTTTAATCAGATACATCATTTGCAAATATCTTTTCTTATTCAGTAGGTTGTATTTTTGTTTTGTTGATGGTTTCCTTTGCTGTGAAGAAGTTTTTTAGTTTGATGTAATCCCATTTGTTTCTTTTTACTTTTATTTCCCTTGCCTGAGGATACATACATAGAAAGATATTGCTAAAACCAACGTCAAAGAACATACTGCCTGTGCTTTCTTGTAGGAGCTTTATGGTTTCAGGTCTTACATTCAAGTCTTTAATCCATTTTGTGTTAATTTTTGTGTATGGTGTGAGATAGTGATCTAGCTACTTTTTTTTTTTTTTTTTTTGGCGTGTGGCTCTTCAGGTTTCCCAACACCATTTATTTATTTATTTATTTATTTATTTATTTATTTTTGCGGTACATGGGCCTCTCACTGTTGTGGCCTCTCCCGTTGGGGAGCACAGGCTCCGGACGCGCAGGCTCAGCGGCCATGGCTCACGGGACCAGCCGCTCCGCGGCACGTGGGATCTTCCCGGACCGGGGCACGAACCCATGTCCCCTGCATCGGCAGGCGGACTCTCAACCACTGTGCCACCAGGGAAGCCCCAACAACACCATTTATTGAAGAGGCTATTTTTTCTCCATGGTGTGTTCTTTGCTCCTTTGTAGTAAATTAATTGTCCATATATGTGTGGGTTTATTTCTGGGCTCTCAGTTCTGTTCCATTGATCTATATATCTGTTTTTCTGCCAATACCATCATATTTTGATTACTATGGCTTTGTAGTATAGTTTGAAACCAGGGAGTGTGATACCCCCAACTTTGTTCTTTTTCCTCAGGATTGTTTTGGCTATTCAGGATCTTTTGTGGTTCCATATAACATTTTAGAATTTTTTGTTCTATTTCTGTGAAAAATGCCCTTGGGATTTTGATAGGGATTGCACTGAATCTGTAGATTGCTTTAGTTAATAAGAACATTCTGATAATGTTGATTCTTACAATCCATGAGCACAGAATATCTTTCCATTTGTTTGTGTCTTCTTCAGTTTCTTTCAACAATGTCTTGTAGCTTTCAGTGTACAGGTCTTTCATCTCCTTGGTTAAATTTATTCCGAGGTATTTAATTCTTTTTTTGTGATTGTAAATGGATTGTTTTCTTAATTTCTCTTTCTGCTAGCTCATTGTTAGTGTATAGAAATGCAACAGATTTTTGTATATTGATTTTGTACCCTGCTACTTTATTTTATTCATTTATTATTTCTAATAGTTTTTTTGATGCAGTCTTTGGAGTTTTCTACATATGAAATCATATCATCTGCAATTAGTGACAGTTTTACTTCTTCCTTTCCTATTTGGATGTCTTTTATTTCTTTTTCTTGTCTAATTGCTCTGCCTAGGACTTCCAACACTATGTGGAATAGGAGTGGTGACACTGGGCATACTTGTCTTGTTCCTGATCTTAGGGAGATAGCTTTCAATTTTTCACCATTGAGTGTGATGTTAGCTGTGGATTTTCATATATGGCCTTTATTATGTTGAGGTACGTCCCTTCTATACCCATTTTATTGAGAGTTTTTATCATAAATGGGTGTTGAATTTTGTCAAATGCTTTTTCTGCATCTATTGAGATGATCATATTTTTTCCTTTGTTAATGTGGTATATCACATTGATAGATTTCCAGATGTTTAATCATCCTTGCATCCCTGGAGTAACTTGATCATGGTGTATGGTGTATCATTTTGATATACCGTTGAATTTGGTTTGCTTATACTTTGTTGAGGATTTTTCATCTGTGTTCATCAGAGATATTGGCCTGTAATTTTTTTTTTTTTTTTGTACTTGTTGTCTTTGTCTGGTTTTGGCATCAGGGTGATGTTAGCCTTATAAAATGAATTAGGAAGTGTTCTCTTTTTTTCAAACTTTTGGAATAGTTTGTAAAAGATAAGTATTAAATCTTCTTTGAATGTTTGGTAGAATTCACCCGTGAAGCCATCTGGTTCTGAACTTTTCTGGGGGGAAACCTTTTGATTACTGTTTTAATCTCTGTACTAGTGATGGGGCTATTTAGATTTTCTGAAAATAATACTGTCTTGAAGAACTGAAGGGATTTCCAATCTTTACATGACCAATGTCTAAAGAAAAGTACTTTTATACATTTAACTTCGTAATAACCAGAAATTTCTTTGTGAAAAAGCTGCATATGTAAAATTGAAAACTAAACAGTAATGTGGGGAAAATATTTACAACATACATGAAAAATTGTAAAGTTACTAAATATATATATATAAACAGCAACCCCCAAACAATAAGAAAAACACAAAGACTTCAACAGAAATATGCACATAATATGTGAATAAACAATTATCTATGGACTTCCCTGGTGGTGCAGTGGTTAAGAATCTGCCTGCCAATGCAGGGGACACGGGTTCAAGCCCTGGTCCGGGAAGATCCCATATGCCATGGAGCAACTAAGCCCATGCACCACAACTACTGAGCCTGCGCTCTAGAGCCCATGAGCCATAACTACTGAGCCCACGTGCCACAACTACTGAAGCCTGCGTGCCTAGAGCCCATGCTCTGCAACAAGAGAAGCCACCGCAATGAGAAGTCCACTTACCACAACGAAGAGTCGACCCCGCTCGCCACAACTAGAGAAAGCCCATGCGCAGCAATGAAGACCCAGTGCAGCCCTAAATAAATAAATTAATTAATTTTAAAAAACCATTATCTGAAAGAAACCAAGAGATAATAAACATATGAAAAACCACTCGGCTTTGCTGATATTAAAACAACTACAAATTTAAACAACGAAATAACATTTTATAGACATAATGTTAACTGTAAAATAGCATGATATAGAGTTTGCATAATTATAGGTTTGTTTAAAACAAAACACCCATAGTTATATATTGCCTCCCATGTTGATAGTGATTATCTTTGAGTTGTGGGATTATAGGTGATTTATCTCTCTCTCTTTTCTTATATTAATTAAAATTATTTCTACAGTAAACATTAATTGCTTTGGAAATAGGAAGACCAATTATGTATGTATTTACTTACTTTTTTAGTGATAATGCCCAGTGCTGACATGGTTGTATGGAAATGGGTATTCTTATGTCCTCACAATGGGAGTATAAATAAGTTCAGCATTTCTGGAAAGTGATTTGTCAGAAGAGATGCTTCCAAAATCTCCATAGCTTTGAATTGACAATTCTGCTTTATTAAACGTATATTAAAATATATGAAGGGTATGAGATATAGGAACAAGAATATTCATTACAATGCAGGTATTTGTGGTTAATAATTGTGACAACTTGTAAGTTTAAGAAAGCAGAACTGGAATATAATTACAGAGTAATCGGCACTGCTCTGAAGGATGTTATTTGAAGTGCCTCAAAAAAGTGAGTCATGCTTGAATAAATTTTAGAAACACCATGTTAAACAAAGTTAAATATTTTTCTTTAGCTGTAGGATTTTCAGAGACTTTAATAGCTAATGTGCATTATAACAATTCAAATAGGCAGTATTTTCCAAACATTTATTTTCCTCAATGTACCTATTAGAATCTTCTAGAATAATGTTCAGAGAACATCAGTTTTGGAAACATTGCCATGCAGAGTCCTTCCAATTGTGTTGTAGGAGAGTATTTCATTACACGAAAGAGTATATACAATACATACAAAATGTTAAAACAGTGTTTTAAGGACGCATAATGTGATCCCATTAATGGAAGACTCTGAGTGTATTGAAAAGAAACCAGACAAAAAATCCCCACAACAGGACAACAGGAAAGTACTAAAAGTGGTTATGTCTGGATAATGGAAAATGGGTAATTTTTTTTCTCTTTGCTTATACACATTTAATATGATTCCACAATGAACATATATTACTGCTAAAATAAAGTGATAAAAGTTATAAAAATGATGTAGAAGAACATGCAATATATTGTTCACAGTGTGTTCCGTGGGGAAAGGAGATTACAAAGCAGTTTGTTCATTATAATTTCTTTTTAAAAAATACTTCCATATCTGTGTAGCTGTACAGAGAAAGAGGAAATGTACCAAGATATTAACAGTTATAACTTTGAGGTTATAGCTGGGATTACAGATAATTTTATGTAAACATATACATAAAATTAGTCTTGTTAGTCTCCCACCCTTAAGAATGTGGCTCAGGGCTTCCCTGGTGGCGCAGTGGTTGAGAGTCCGCCTGCCGATGCAGGGGACGCGGGTTCGTGCCCCGGTCCGGGAAGATCCCACATGCCGCGGAGCGGCTGGGCCCG
>NC_041227.1:65358454-65369490 GCF_002837175.3 Physeter macrocephalus
CGCTCCGCAACGGGAGAGGCCACAACAGTGAGAGGCCCGTGTACCACAAAAAAAAAAAAAAAAAAAAAAAAAAAAGAATGTGGCTTAAACCTCACTTCTGTAAAGGAGAGGGTCTCCAAAGTGGGGTGCAAATATCCCAGGGAGGGTGTGAGATGATGTATTTGGTGGGAAACATAATAGAGCATATATTTGTTTTTCTCATCCTTTAAACATCTGTCTTTCTGCGTTTAGTAATGTACATAATGTGTTAACATAGTAGTACATGTATGAAGTATATAGGTATGTGTATATATGTCACATACATTTCTGTGGGGTTTCATGATAAAAAAAAAAGGTAACTGTGTCTCTAAAGCACTGAAACACTGACAAGTGACACCACCGGCCACATTTTCAGTCTTCTGAAAGATACTGCCTGATGACATGGGCACAGGTTCAGTGACTTAACTGCTTAATTCTCTCTGTGACCACATAGTCTGAAGATACCAACTTTCCACTCTGTTCAGAATCCCAGGTCCCAACTGGCACTCTCAGGATATGGGAAAGGGCATTATATTGATATGATAGCCATTAATTCTAAATATCAAATATTTCTGGCTCTCCACCTTCTGGATGCATGACAACTGCTATTCTTAGCCCCACTGAGTGGAGCCATGTGATCAATGCTGGCCAGTGAGATATGAGTTGTAGAGTCATATGTCACTCTTAGTGCAAACATTTGATTACTATTGTGAGACCCTCCTTTCTATAACCACAGCCTGACATGTTTGATACTGTGGGAGCGCCATCATCCTTGGTCCTAGAGAGAAGACAAGATGACAGAGAGAAGAGCCCCGAGCTGACTGAGTGAGAAATAAGCCCTAAGTGTCCACTGATGGATGAATAGAAAAAGAAAATGTGGTATACTTATACAATGGAATATTACCCAGTCAGAGAAAAGAAGGAAATACTGCCATTTGCAACAACATGGATGAACCTGGAAGACATTATGTTCAGTGGAACAAACCAGACACAGAAAACAAATACTGTATGATCTCACTTATATGTGGAGTCTAAAAAAGTTGAACTCATAGAACAAGAGAGTAGAATGGTGGTTGCCAGGGGCTGGGGGAGGGGGAAAATAAGGAGATGCTGGTCAAAGGGTACAGACTTTCAGTTATAAGACACATAAATTCTGAGTGTATAATGTACAGCATGGTGACTATAGTTAACAATATTGTATACTTGAAATTTGCTAAGAGAGTAGATCTTAAGTGTTCTTAACAAACAGAAACAAGGTAATTATGTGAGGTGATGGATGTTACTTAACTTGATTATAGTAATCATTTCACAATGTATACGTATATTATATCATCATCTTATGCTCCTTAAATATATATACCTTTTATTTGTCCGTTATACCTCAGTAAAGCTGGAAAAAGAGAAATAAGCCCTTATTTGATTAAGCTCCTGAAGTTTGGAGGATATCTGTTACTACAGCACAACATAATCTATGCTGGTTTTGAGATCAGAGTTCACTAGTTAACCCCAAGAGTGTTCTAGAGGAGTTCAAACCCATCCAATATTAAAGTCCTACCCTTGGTTCTTATGACTGAATGGCAAATAATTTAGATTTTTATTTCTTTGTATGATCAAGGGCTACTTATTTGTGACCTTCTAAGGGCATTATTAAGCATTTAAGATTTTTTATATACAGAAACAAAAGTTACTAAGTTACTAGATTTTTCGGAGGACTTTAATTCAGTATTCCACAATGAAATCTAGCTTATGGAGTGTGTGGTGGACAGAATTTTCTACACTACTTAAGTTCTCTTTTCCCCTTTGGCCACCCCTGCAACATATTTGAATTTTCAGATGTTAAATGCATGACTGTTTCGGTTATGCTTCCTAATTATAGCATTTGATTCACTTCTTTCTCTTCTATACCTTGTTGATTGACTTTTCCCCTTTATGGAAAGCAAAGCTAATGTATCCATCCAACCATTGGTTACTGAAGAGGAGATTTCCTATTTTAACCAAATGGATGCTTGTTCACACCCAGAATAGCAGACATATCATACTCTGCATTCAGCCTCGACTGTCCCTTTTCTGACATCTGACTTCTGAAGAGCTGGGCCCCAGGCAAAAGAGGTTGGCTTCTGAGCTAGAGTCTCACTTTGCTTCTCCACATCTCTCTCCAATCTTCACCCTGCCCTGTGCCCTGGGATCTGCATCACCTAGCCTCCTGGTTGTGTAAGGCCAATGGGAAGCACCAGCAAGAGATGGGAAGGTGGGATGAGAGAGTTATCTACCCCTCCCCACCCTGCTCAGGCTACAGATGGTTAGAGGTTGGGCTTCTCTCTGGAGGTCTCTCCATGGCTCACTAGGTCTCCCTACACACTCCCCCCATTACTCTTCCACACTCAAGGTGCTGATGGCTTCTTGCTAATACTAGTCTTTTTTTAAAAAATAACATAGAAGGGTTTATTGTGGGGGCCAAGTAAGGAGAATGGGTGGCTTGTGCTCCAAAGACCCAAACTCCACTAATACTAGTCTTAAGGTGCCACATCACCCTCATTAATTTCCCTTGTCTCTGCCCACTATTTTCTACGTGGTTGCTTCTGTAAATTCTCCTCATTTACCCCTTCTGAGCATGTTATATTTCCTGCTGGGACCCCAACTCTTATAGACTTGTGGGAACTAGGGTATCACTGGGAAGTTGAAACTACATGAATCTTCAATGAAACTGATATCCATGGAGGAAAATGCCTCTCTGTTCTTTTTTTAAAAAAATAATTATTTAGTAGTTTAAAACATAAAGGCATGCTAGGAACAATGCAATGAATTCCCATGAGTCTAAAGAAAAAATATCAATATTGGTAAAATCTTGTTTTGTTTTGTTTTTTAACTTCTCTGTAGTATATCCCCATGGTGTTTTCAAGCTGAGAATCTGGGTCAGGAACCTAGCTTGCTCACAAGAGGATAGATATCAATGTGAGATATACCGTCTGGGGTGTTTTGAAAAGTAAATGTGTTGAACTTGTGAGTGAGTGTGTGTGTGTGTGGCTGAGGGAGAAATATTTGAAGTAGGCTTTCAGGAATGATACACTGAGCCAGAAGAATTCTATTTAAGCAATTGCTCTTTCCTGAGTCACTGGGTGTGTACCGAAAGTGCCAGCCTTGGGATGGGGCAGGCCTGCATCTAAATCTTGACTCTTTTACTCATTCCCTCTGTGATCTTGAAGGAGGCTTTGCAAGGGAATTCCCTGGATATAGAGACCCATTCCCTATGGTAAGACACGCCCAGGATGGCATGGTTTATATGGCATATCATGGTGTGTAAGGGAGCATTCATTGTACACAGGGCTTATTGTCAAGCAGGAGAGATGAGGTATGTAGGCTGATAAAAATAATGCAAGATTACATGCTGTAAAGGTGATGGGATCTTAAGAGCTAGACCATTAAGGTTGCTATCAAGGGACTAGAGGAAAGAATCTTAGAACCACATTTCTCAGCATGGTATCATAAAGATGAGGACATGGACCCCACTACAGTACAGGTTCTAGCTCAGCCTGACTCCTGACTCTCACTTCAACCTCTTCACTGCATTGCCTCTTAGGTGATTCCCACTCAAAGTGACAGTTTTATTCTAGGTAAACTAGATATCAGCACAGTTTCATTATTTTCTGTTTTCAGAATTTTGAAGGAGACACGTTGTAGGACAAGGGAAACCAGATAGGCAGACAGGTTTGCAACTAGTATTGCCACGTCAAGGCATTTTTTATGCTCTTCTGATGCCGAAAGCTCAGCCTCTGTGCACTGGGACCAAAATGAATCTCAGAGACAGAGTTTGGGGTGAAGAAGAAAAGAATAGCTTTATTGCTTTGCCAGACAAAGTGGAGACACAGCAGGCTCATGTCCTGAAAAACTATGTCCCAACCTAGGGGAGCTTGGTGAGGAGTTTTATAGCAATGGTTCAAGGGTGGGGTTGTTGATAGGATTAGGGTGTGCGCAGGGCCTGCACTCCTTTAATCTGGTCTCAGGTAATCTCTTGATGAGCTTCTCTGGTTTCTTTAATCTGGCCTCAGGTGGTCTTCTCTGAATGAAGAATGCTGACATCTTCCATTTGTTGGGGGTTTTAGTTCTGTAAAGAGCTCAAAGATATTGTTATGTGTATCCCTTGAGGTGAACCAGGACCCTGCCCCAAGGCTGCACTCTTGTTTCTTGGCTGCTCCTCCCTCCTCTGATTAGCAACTGTTTGAACCTACCCTTTGGAACTCACGGAAGGTCATGGAGGCTAAACAGAAAGGCTCCTGTGCCCAGGAGCCCCACAGGGTACCGCTCAGTTTCACTTCCACTCACTGAGCAGAGTAGACAAGAATAATGGGTTCTGGAATGCTTCTGAAAGACTCTCCCTTTGACCTAACTCATGTCAAGCTATTTCTGAGTCCTCTTTCTGATCGGTCCTTGCCCTTGGGCTCTGTCCTTGGTCCATTTAGCCCAATTTTAGCAAGAATCTTGCTGGGTCAATTTAGTGAAAAAATCCCCCCCCTTGATATCTGATCAAATTCCTCATCCCCCACTCTTCATATCTTATCACTCTGGCCTGCCTTCAGCAAAAATCCTATGAAGTCAGTTTAGCCAAAATTTCCCTAGCCCTGAAGTTTCTTTTTAATAATTTTTCATCCACTGACTCCTGCCCTGATCTTTGGCTATAAATCTACTTATCTTTGTTGTATTCAGAATTAAGCCCCATCTCTCTCCCCTCTACAAACCCTTATTGCAGTAGTCCCCTGAAAAAAGTCTGCCTTACAGTTTTTAATGTGTCATACATAATTTTTTCTTTAGTACTACTACCTGGGATTGAACTCCAGGTCTACTCTTTACTCTCTGTGTATTATTCTTCTTATATGCAAAATGAAAATAATAATGAGAATTACCTAATGTGTCAGAATTCAAGAAAGTTAGATTCTTTAAGTGTTGTGTAAGAACTAAATGAAGTGAGATATATAGATACAGATATCTATCTATCTGTATCTATATCCATATGACAGTGCCTGGGACATGGTAACCCCCAATTCTTTTTAGCTGTTACTATTTCCTCCTCTAGAATGTAAACCTCTGAAGGTAACTTTTAGTCTCTTTGTTTCACTGTTACCTCTCCAGTGCTCAGGAAAGTACAGGCACACAATAAACTTTTAATAAATATTTGTTGAGTGAATAAATGAATGAATAGATTTTCTTATTTCCCTTTCCCAGAGTTTGGAGGGCATGGCGAAATTCTCCAACTTGCCCAAAGTGACAGAACAAAGCCTCATATCCTTTCCTCTACCTATCCTGCAATAGCCAATGAAGGACAGAGAGTACTTTAAGATGTACACACTCATTCATTCATTCATTCAACAAATATCTAATGGTAGCAAGTGACAGCAATAAAAAGATGACTAAGACTCTGAGGAAGGGCATAGAAAGATCACATGCCATGTACAGATAATTTCAAGCATCATTCTAATGTTGCTGCTGCATTTAGGACACAGCATTTGTTGGCAAGAGGTGAGGTTGGAGAAGGAGACAAGGACGATATCGTGGATGACTTTGCAGGATGTCTTAGGCTGGGCTCCGCAGAAGCAGTACCTGAGACCAGGATTTAGGTGGAAGTGATTCATTAAGAAGGAATGCTAGGAAAATCTGATAAGAGAATGGGAGGAGCAGGATAGAGAAGGAGAAGAAGCCACCTGTGGTAGCCCATATTCAAGATGGTCCTCAGTGATCCCCACTACCTGGTACCCTTTTTTTTTGTAGTCCCCTCCTATATTGTATCAAGACTGATTTGTGTGACCAGTAGCTTCTAGCAGAAGTGATGGCATGACCCTTGTGAGATTAGGTTCTATTTTGGGTGCTCTCTTGTTTACTTACCAGCTCCCTCCTTCTGTTGGATCATTTGCTTTGGGAGAAGATAACTGCCATGTCATGTAAGCAACCCTACAGAGAGGCCCATCTGGCAGGGAACTGAGCCCTCCTGCCAACAGCCATGTGAGTGATCTTGGAAGCACATTCTCCGCCTTCATCGGACAACTGAGCACCAGCTGACTACATGACTGCAGCCAGGTAAGCTGCCCCCAGATTCCTGACCCTCAGATACTGTATGAGATAATAAATATTTGTTGTTTTAAGCCATTAATTTGGGGGGGGGGCAGATTTGTTATGCACAATAGATAAGTAGTATGCCAAGTAGGAATGTGATATGAGGCAAAATCCTGGCCTTAACTTGATCCTGCAGAGGAGCTCTGGAGTGTAAGTTACATCTCAAAGTTTGTCTTTACTTGAGGCAAGAGAGCTGGGTTTCCCTACTCTTGTTTTAGTCAGTAGATAGGCTGCCCTAACACTTCTGACTCTCTGAACCAGTGGGCACAAAGGCTCCATTCATGCAGGGCAGTCCTCCAGAGAGATTCTACGGTGTGGCCTTTAGAAGCAAAGCATGTAGAAGCTGGTGTGAGGGATAGGTACTTAGAAAGAGCAGAAGGGATTCAAGGGGATCTGGGCTGAGCCCTGACAGTGTCCACTAATGGGCCATACCTGTCCTTGGACTTTGCCCTGTTGGTGATAAGGAGCCGTCATAGAATATCAAGCAAGAACATGATATAATTTATTTTCTGTTTTGGCTATGATCACACTGGCAGCTAAAGGGGAAGGTGGCATTATGAAGCTGTCATATAATGATTTAGGGCAGAGATACCAAAGATGGGAAGAAAGTGATGGACACAAGAAGCATTTGGAGGCAGTGTCAGCAAGGATGGTGATGGAGAATTGGGGCAAAGAAGAAGGAGGAATTATGGACACCTGGATGGCTTCCAGGCTGTGAAATTCAGTGAGAGAGAGAAAGAGAGAGAGAGAGAGAGAGAGAGAGAGAGAGAGGGAGAGAAAACAAATTTTAAAAGTAAAGAAAGACTTTGAGCATTCAAGCCTTTAGCTCTTTTGGCTGCCCCTTTTTTAGCATTCATATTTATTAAACATCTACTTCAAGATGCTGTGAGAGTTATAGTAGTGATCTAGGCAGTTTTCCCTGTCCTGAATTCAAGGCAGGATCAGAGATGTAAACTAACAACTACAATGCTACATGATAAGTACTATGGTTTTGGAAAGTAGTTTTTTTTTTTTAATTGGGGTATATTTATTTTACAATGTTATGTTAGTTTCTACTGTACAGCAAAGTGAAGTAGAGTTCCCTGTGCTATACAGCAGCTTCTTATTAGTTATCTATGGAAAATAGTTTTCTAATCAACTGATTTTTTTTAACAAAGGCCAAAGACAATTCAATAGAGAATGACTAGTCTTTTTAATAAACAGTGCTGGAAAAATGAAATGTTCATGCACAAAATAAAGAATCAAACAAATCTGGGTTTTGTAGGTCATCGTCATTATTTCCTTCCTGTGTAAATTTTTGCATATGAAGTTCCTAATGACACATGAACCAATTGATACAGATCAGGGAACCCTGGATTATATATTTCTAGATCTATTCTACATTGATCTGTAAATTTCTTTCTATCTTATCTAGGCTTTAAAGGTCTTTTTAAAAAAATATTTTATATTGGAGTATAGTTGATTAACAATGTTGTGTTAGTTTTAGGTGTTAGTTTCAGCAAAGTGATTCAGTTATATACATACATGTTTCTTTTTCACATTCTTTTCCCATTTACATTATTACAGAATAATGAGCAGAGTTCCCTGTGCTATACAGTAGGTCCCTGTTGGTTACCTGTTTTAAATATAGCAGGGTGTATATGTCAATTCCAACCTTCCAATTTTTCCCTTCCCTCAATACTTCCCTGCTGTAACCATAAGTCCATTCTCTAAGTCTGTAAGTCTGTTTCTGTTTTGTAAATAAATTCATTTTTATCATTTTTTTAAGATTCTGCATATAAGCAATATCATATGATATTTGTCTTTCTCTGTCTGACTTACTTCACTTAGTATGATCATCTCCAGGTCCATCCATGTTGTTGCAGTGGCAATAATTTCATTCTTTTTCATGGCTGAGTAATATTCCATTGCATATATGTACCACATCTTCTTTATCCATTCATCTGTCAGTGAATGTTTATGTTGCTTCTATGGCTGCAGTATTGTAAACAGCACTGCAATGAACAATGGGGTGCGTGTATTCTTTTGAACAATGGTTTTCTCCAGCTATATGCCCAGGAGTGGGATTTCTGGATCATGTGGTAGCTCTGTATTTAGTTTTTTAAGGAACCTTCATACTGTTCTCCATAGTGGCTGTACCAATTTACATTCCCACCAACAGTGTAGGAGGGTTCCCTTTTCTCCACACCCTCTCCAGCATTTGTTATTTGTAGACTTTTAAATAATGGCCACTCTGACTGATGTGAGGTGATATCTCATTGTAGTTTTGATTTGCATTTCTCAAATAATTAATGATGTTGAGCATCTTTTCAAGTGCCTCTTAGCCATCTGTATGTTTTCTTTAGAGAAATGTCTATTTAAGTCTTCTGCCAATTTTTTGATTGGATTTTAAAAAAAATATATATATATTGAGCTGCTTGTAAAGAAGATGTTTGTAAATTTTGGAGGTTAATCCCTTGTCAGTAGTATCGTTTGCAAATATTTTCTCCCATTCTGTGTGTTGTATTTTAGTTTTGTTTATGGTTTCCTTTGCTGTGCAAAAGCTTTTGAGTTTAATTAGGTTCCATTTGTTTATTTTTGTTTTTATTTTCATTACTCTAGGAGATGGCTCAAAAAAGATATTGCGGAGATTTATGTCAAAGAGTGTTCTACCTATGTTTTCCTCTAAGAGTTTTACAGTATCCAGTCTTACATTTAGGTCTTTAGTCCATTTTTGTGTATGGTGTTAGAGAGCATGCTAATTTCACTTTTTTAAAAAAATGTGGCTGTCCTGATTTCCCAGCACCACTTATTGAAGAGACTGTCTTTTCTCCATTGTATATTCTTGCCCCCTTTTTCATAGATTAGTTGACCATACGTTTGTGAGTTTATTTCCAGGCTTTCTATCCTCTTCCATTGATCTATATTTCTGTTTTTGTGCCAGTACTATATGGTTTTGATGACTGTAGCTTTGTAGTATTGTCTGAAGTCAGGGAGCCTGATTCCTCCAGCTCCGTTTTTCTTTCTTAAGATTGCTTTGGCTATTCGGGGTCTTTTGTGTCTCCATACAAATTTAAAAAATTTTTGTCCTAGTTCTGTGAAAAATGCCATTGGTAATTTGATAGGGATTTCATTGAATCTGTAGATTTCCTTGTGTAGTATAGTCATTTTGACAATATTGATTCTTGCATTCCAAGACCATGGTATATCTTTCCATCAGTTTGTGTTATCTTTGATGTCTTTCTTCAGCATCTTACAGTTTTTGGAGTACAGGTTTTTGAACATAGATGCAAAAATCCTCAACAAAATACTAGCAAACAGAATCCAACAGCACATTAAAAGGATCCCAGCATTGTTCTCAATGGTGAAAAACTGAAACCATTTCCACTAAGATCAGGAACAAGACAAGGTTGCCCACTCTCACCACTCTTATTCAACATAGTTTTGGAAGTTCTAGCCACAGCAATCAGAGAAGAAAAAGAAATAAAAGGAATCCAAATAGGAAAAGAAGAAGTAAAGCTGTCACTGTTTGCAGATGACATGATACTATACATAGAGAATCCTAAGGAGGCTACCAGGAAACTACTAGAGCTAATCAATGAATTTGGTAAAGTAGCAGGATACAAAATTAATGCACAGAAATCTCTGGCATTCTTATACACTAATGATGAAAAATCTGAGAGTGAAATTAAGAAAACACTCCCATTTACCATTGCAACAAAAAGAATAAAATATCTAGGAATAAACCTACCTAAGGAGACAAAAGACCTGTTTGCAGAAAATTATAAGACACTGATGAAAGAAATTAAAGATGATACAAATAGGTGGAGAGATATACCATGTTCTTGGATTGGAAGAATCAACATTGTGAAAATGACTGTACTACCCAAAGCAATCTACAGATTCAATGTGATCCCTATCAAATTACCACTGGCATTTTTTACAGAACTAGAACGAAAAATTTCACAATTTGTATGGAAACACAAAAGACCCCGAATAGCCAAAGCAATCTTGAGAACGAAAAATGGAGCTGGAGGAATCAGGCTCCCTGACTTCAGACTATACTACAAAGCTACAGTAATCAAGACAGTATGGTACTGGCACAAAAACAGAAATATAGATCAATGGAACAGGATAGAAAGCCCAGAGATAAACCCATGCACATATGGTCACCTTATCTTTGATAAAGGAGGGAAAAATATACAATGGAGAAAAGACAGCCTCTTCAGTAAGTGGTGCTGGGAAAACTGGACAGCTACATGTAAAAGTATGAAATTAGAACACTCATCAACACCATACACAAAAATAAACTCAAAATGGATTAAAGACCTAAATGTAAGGCCAGACACAATCAGACTCTTACAGGACAACATAGGGAGAACACTCTATGGCATAAATCACAGCAAGATCCTTTTTGACCCACCTCCTAGAGAAATGGAAATAAAAACAAAAATAAACAAATGGGACCTAGTGAAACTTAAAATCTTTTGCACAGCAAAGTATATCATAAACAAGACCAAAAGACAGCCCTCAGAATGGGAGAAAATAGTTGCAAATGAAGCAACTGACAAAGATTAATCT
The DNA here is from genome assembly GCF_002837175.3 of Physeter macrocephalus. Classification (NCBI taxonomy): domain Eukaryota; kingdom Metazoa; phylum Chordata; class Mammalia; order Artiodactyla; family Physeteridae; genus Physeter; species Physeter macrocephalus. Next base: position 65,369,135 of record NC_041227.1, read on the forward strand.
CCAAAATTTATAAGCAACTCATGCAGCTCAATAACAAAAAAACAAACAACCCAATCCAAAAATGGGCAGAAGACCTAAACAGACATTTTTCCGAAGAAGATATACAGATTGCCAACAAACACGTGAAAGAATGCTCAACATCATTTATCATTAGAGAAATGCAAATCAAAACTACAATGAGATATCATCTCACACCAGTCAGAATGGCCATCATCAAAAAATCTAGAAACAATAAATGCTGGAGAGGGTGTGGAGAAAAGGGAACACTTTTGCACTGTTGATGGGAATGTAAATTGATACAGCCACTATGGAGAACAGTATGGAGGTTCCTTAAAAAACTAAAAATAGAACTACCA
>NC_041227.1:65370293-65383351 GCF_002837175.3 Physeter macrocephalus
TATGTATAACTGATTCACTTTGTTGTAAAGCAGAAACTAACACACCATCGTAAAGCAATTATACTCCAATAAAGATGTTAAAAAAATAATAATTAAAAAATTTAAAAAAGAAGATACACAGATTGCCAACAAACACATGAGAGGATGCTCAACATCACTAATCATTAGAGAAATGCAAGTCAAAACTACAATGAGGTATCACCTCACATTGGTCAGATTGGCCATCATCAAAAAAATCTACAACAATAAATGCTGGAGAGGGTGTGGAGAAAAGAGAACCCTCTTACACTGTTGGTGGGAATGTAAATTGATACAGCCACTATGGAGAACAGTATGGAGGTTCCTTAAAAAACTAAAAATAGAACTACCATATGACCCAGCAATCCCACTACTGGGCATCTACTGTGAGAAAACCATAATTCAAAAAGAGTCATGTACCACAATGTTCATTGCAGCTCTTTTTACAATAGCCAGGACAAGGAAGCAACCTAAGTGTCTATCAACAGATGAATGGATAAAGAAGATGTGGCACATATGTACAATGGAATAGTACTCAGCCATAGAAAGAAACGAAATTGAGTTACTTGTAGTGAGGTGGATGGACCTAGAGAGTCCATCAGAGTGAAGTAAGTCAGAAAGGGAAAAACAAATACCATATGCTAGCACATATATATGTAATCTTAAAAAAAGAAAAATGGTTCTGAAGAACCTGTGAGCAGGGCAGGAATAAAGACGCAGACGTCGAGAAGGGACTTGACACCGGGAGGGGGAAGGGTAAGCTGGGACAAAGTGAGAGAGTGGCATGGACATATATACACTACCAAATGTAAAATAGATAGCTAGTGGGAAGCAGCCACATAGCACAGGGAGATCAGCTCGGTTCCTTGTGACCACCTAGAGGGGTGGGATAGGGAGGGTGGGAGGGAGATGCAAGAGGGAGGGGATATGGGGATATATGTATACATATAGCTGATTCACTTTGTTATACATCAGAAACTAATGCACCATTGTGAAGCAATTATACTCCAATAAAGATGTTTAAAAAAATAAAAATAAAGGTGCCTCAAGTGAACTCACACAGATTGAATAATGTGTTCAAAGAATAATAAACTATTTCCAGCTTTTATTTCTGACCATAAAATATCAATGAGGTGGCTGAGATCAAGAATGCTGCTTCTTGAGTTGCCCAATTAACACCCATAGAGCATCTGAAACCCCAGAGGAATCTGGCTTGGTTCCATCGAATGAGCCAGAGATCCTAGTCTATGGCGTAGAGTCTGTAGCCAAATTGAAGCAGCACTGCGGGAGTTTGGGCACAATCCCAGGAACTTGGCAGCCTGAACAAACTCAATGACCTTCTTGAAACTGACAGCTCACTCTGGCTGCTCTTCCCTCGCTTTTCAGTCTTCTGTCTCTCACTTGCAAGCTTGAAAGGACAGCTTGAAAATGTACTGTCTGGATGTAAGACCCCCAGTATTGCATTCTTATTGGCCCCAAAACAAACGGAGAAAACTATACAAATAGTACTGTGGGTCAAGAGTAATAAGTAAACTCATAGGAGAGACTGGAACTGAAACATCCTTTTCCTTTTTTCAAAATCTTTTCAAAGGGGTCAGGTTTGGTAAAATTGGGATACCAATAAAGGGTACCAGAATAAGCCACCTCAAAATATGCCTCTTTGGCATATGGATTATTTTGAGCGAAAGGCCATTGGAGAGCCAGCAGATATAAGAAAAGCTCTAAAAACAGATCACAAATTTTCCTTTTGCAAAGGAAATTTCCATTTGTAGAGCTGGCTCCATGGCTCCTATTCTCCTACCAGGAAGAGGAGGATTCTTAACAACTCATCCCTGGAGAAGGCACCAACTTAAATCTGCATGACACACCTTACCAAACAAGCCTTGTTTACCATGCTTTCCTTGATCACCTTCTCATCTCTTTCCTCTTCCTCTCAGAAGCCCCAAACCCCTTTTCCTTGTTTAGCTTAAGACAGTATATAAGCCCAAATTCCAGCCACCCTTTTGTTTTATTCATCACTGGGTGCTCCCAACAATGAACATGCTAGTAAACCTCTTTTGTTTTTCTCCTGTTGATCTCCCTTTTGCCAGTCTAATTTATATGGTCCCAGCCAGAGAACCCAAGATGGTTAGGGAGAAACCATTTTTTTCCTTCCTCAACACCAGTCAAGGGTTAGAGCTGCATCTGTGTTCCCTTAGTGTCCCAGGATTAAAATAGAAAGTTCTTAGAGATTATAGAATATTCCAAAACCAGAGGAGGTAGAGAAGCCAAAAGCCGTCCTGTAGATTAATGTCCAAAATATAAGGTGAGGCATTTGTTAGTAAGTTGCTATATTTAGCAAGGAGTTCAGCAGCAAAGAAATGAGAGTAAGTGCAAACAGTTGAGAATCACACTAGATTCTAAGTTCCTCTAGAGCAAGAAATGTATATTGTTTGTCTTTGTGTTCCGTCCCTGGTGGAGTGCCTGGAAAGTACCCTCTTATTTAAGTGATACCTAACTTAATGATCAAATGGTTTTTTTTTTTTTTTTTTTTTTTGCGGTATGTGGGCCTCTTACTGCTGTGGCCTCTCCCGTTGCGGAGCACAGGCTCAGGACGCGCAGGCTCAGTGGCCATGGCTCACGGGCCCAGCCGCTCCGCGGCATGTGGGATCTTCCCAGACCGGGGCACGAACCCGTGTCCCCTGCATCGGCAGACGGACTCTCAACCACTGCGCCACCAGGGAAGCCCGATCAAATGGTTTTAAAAGGAAAGGGATTAGGAGTTAAGAGAAACATTATCTCCTGTTCGTGACTTTTTAAATGAGCTGGCTGAAGCTTGTTCAGTGGTTGCTGTTTTGACTGTGCTTCAAGGGCTCAGAGTGGAGCAAAAACATTCAATTTTTTATCTCTTACTGGTTTCCAGGTACTATGCAAGTCATGAGTGATGCAAAAAATAAAAAAAAGACACCATGTTTTCCCCTGAGAATCTCAAAGCTTCACAGAATAAATGACATTCTTACTCTCCATTTAATGATAAGTAGTTTTCCAGGTAAAGAGGTGAAAGAATTCCAAGAAGAATGGGTCCTCTTATATCCTAGGACCCAGCCACAACCTTACTAAGGTAGTTGCATGGAGTTAGAGTATAAGGTGTGTAAGAAAGTGTGGTGATAATGTTTGTAAAGTAGTTCAAATGGTGTTGAATAGAAATTAACGGATCTTAAGTGATCTTAAGTTTTTGTAAGAATGACTCTGGGTACACACACGGAGAATGCAATGAAAGGTCGACATTGCAGACCAACTGTGAAAACATTTTATTGTTCACATAAGAAAAGATGAGACCCAGAACTAATATCCAGAGATGGCAGAGGGCAGAAAATAAGACAAAATTTGATAGGAATTGAAATCAAGGACATTTGGTGGCCATCTAGGTGTGGAAGAAATTGAAGATTACCATGAAATTTCTAACTTTGAAAATTAGGTGGATGGTGGTGCTATTAATCCAATATCAGAATGCAAGAAGGTGAGTACTGTCGTAAGATAATGAGTTCATTTTGATATGTTCGTTGCGAAATACCTATAGACATCCAATGTCTTTGTCCTGTGTAAGTCTGGAACTCAGTGGAGAGGGGCAGGCATTGGCTTCCTTGGGACTCTGCCTTTTTCTAAGTATGTTACTTGAAGGAGAAAATTACTCGTGGACTCTGTTCAGCTGCACTTAAACTGAAATTTACTCTCCTCAGGAATATCATCTTAATTCCCCAAATTTATATCTTTTCTACAAATTGAGGTCTGACTTATAGACTTATAAATGTAATGGGATACTATTTATTCTTTTTTTCAGTTGACCTCTCTACAGCATTTGAAACTGACCAGTTCTTTATTGAAAATCTTTTCTTATCTTTCTTAATTGACTCCTTCCTCCTCCCCAGCCCCCCACCCCCACCCCAGGTACTTCCTTTTAGTTCTCTTAGCCCAATCCCAATCCTCTGGAAATTTTATCATTTTTATCATTATGAAATTATTTTTATGATTTTAAAATTGACACGTAATTATTGAAACATTAAAGCAATGCAGAATAGTACAAAGTTGATTGGATAAAATTACCCCAAGATAAAAGTAAGGTTAATATTAGATGGCCATCCTTTCTCATCCCAATCTCTCTTTCTCTCTGGAGTAGATTCAAAATTGTGTCTAAACAATTCTCTCTTCCTTAAATGTTTTGGAGTTGTTTTCAATTTTGGAGGCAGCTCCTCCAACCATGATTACCAGAGGAACAGTTATTTTGTATTCAGTTAGAAAAACTCAACACTTGTCCACAGTTAGTTGGCCCAATAGTGAGTTTCTTATAGGAAAATCTTTTCTGAAGCAAATTAAGATCAAATATACCTTGCTGAATGGTAGGTAATAGATTCTTTACTATATTAGAAATATAATGTGAACATTAGAAAAGTGGTAGTAGTACTGATTGTGCTAGATTGGGGGATGTTAGGGAAAAGCCCAGGAAAGATAGACGGTTTTTATTTTACCTCCAAAACCCACTTATTAGACTATAACCCAGGTTGGGTGAAGGAGGCAACACCACCTCAGTCTCACTCTTGGTTACCACAGGGAGAACAGTTTTATGAAATATGACATTGTTATCCAGTTAACAGTTGCTTAAACCAGCGTTTCCTAGATTGAGTCAATCAGAGTAGATCCCTGAGGACTTGGAGTTGAGGCCAGACTATTCCAGTCTAGTTTGGCTGCTTGGTTGAATTAAAGAAATGCACATTTAGGGCTTTCCTGGTGGCATAGTGGTTAAGAACCCACCTGCCAATGCAGGGGACACGGGTCCAGGAAGATCCCACATGCCGCGGAGCAACTAAGCCCATGAGCCACAACTACTGAGCCTGTGCTCTAGGGCCTGTGAGCCACAACTGCTGAGCCTGTCTACCACAACTACTGAAGCCCGTGCACCTAGAGCCCGTGCTCTGCAACAAGAGAAGCCACCGCAATGAGAAGCCCGCTCACTGCAATGAAGAGTAGACCCCGCTCGCCGCAAGTAGAGAAAGCCCACGTGCAGCAACGAAAACCCAACGCAGCCAAAAATAAATAAATAAATAAATAATTTTTTTTAAAAAAAGAAATGCACATTTAGGATATGATATTGGTGACCCGTTTCTGCCATATGAAGTAGAAACTGAAAGGGGAGGGTAGAGTGACTTAAGAACAACACCTATATATAGATGCCAACTAAAAATTGTCGCTTGCCATCTACCTGTACAAGGATTAAATCATGAGCTCCTGCAGCTGCTGACCTTCAACATCCCCCTGAAAGGAGTTCAGGGTGGAGATCAGGGATGAGGCACTCTATGCTCTGGGAAAAACTGGCAGAACAGGTCTTCAGATAAATATTATCTGGAGAACATCTTATGAGCCCAATTCTTGCATCTCCTTATGTCTATATAAGCGCTAAAATCATTAATGGTGACATCTGCTCCTCGTGACTAGTGGTAACCTTTACGAGACTAGCGGCAGCCTTCTGCAAAAATGTGCGTTTGATTGCATGTACCCACCTTCACCAAAATCACATATACACTGACCTTCCCCCCACCTCTTCGGAGCATTTTCTCAGAGATATCTGAAATACTGTCTCCTGGGCTATAGTCCTCATTTTGCTCCAAATAAAACTCAACTCACAACTCTCACTTTTTTTTTTTTTTTTTTCAGTTGACACAGAGAAGGATAGTAGAGAGACCGAGAGAGAGAGTTATAACAATACGTGTTGCTGACTCTGGTTGCAATTCTGTTCTTTCTTAGAGGCTGTGGGATTCCCTAACACCCTTATGGAAAAGTCTCCTATTTGAATAAGCTGGTTTGATTGTAAACATATAATATTATAATTTATGATCACACAATACAATGCTGTAGCTTTGTGTTTTATTAAACAATATAATTTAGCCAACTTTCCCGGTCAATAAATGTAAATCTACAAGGGCTGTATTTTACTTTGATAAACATACCACGATTTATTTAACAAGTTCTTTTTACTAATGGATATTAAGTTTTCCATTAGGTTCATTCCCTCAATGAACATCCTTGAACATACTTTTAAAAAATACTTGCACAATTATCTTCTCCCCTTAAAGTCTTTAAGTTACATTGATGGTCAAAAGATAATTTTCATTCAAAATTATTTACATATTGTCATACTTCCCTCCAAAAACATTATATTAATTTGCACTTTCTTTAAGAGTGATTGTGAGATGTTTTGTCTCCAAAATTATTACCACCACTACTAGATTTTGTAAATAATTTCAATATTTGCAATCTGGTGGAAGAGTTCATGTTACATTTTAAACTTTGAATTTATTTGATCACCAGTGAAAATGAACATCACATACTTATCAGTGATTTGTATTTCTTATTTTGTGAGTTGCCTCTTCATGCCTTTTGGCCATTTTTGATTTGGGAGTTTATATTTTATCATTGATTTGTAAGCAATCTTTACATATTAGAACATGCACTCTCTATTATCTGAGTTGCAACATTTTTTTCCCACTTTGTACTTTGTTTTCCTTTGATCTTTGATCTTGTATGTGCATGTATCGGAAGAGTGCAGGCATTTTTAAAGCTTCTGTAGTCAAATTTCCCAACTTTTAATTTTTTCCTGGATTTCCTGTTTATGAAATGAAAGGCAATAATTTTCCTCCATATTTTACTTTGGGACTTTAATTTTTTATTTTTCAAATATTTGATGCACCCTAGTTTGTGACTTTTTGGATTTCCCACCCACAGCCATTTGTTCCTGAAATTCTTTTATTCTACCTCTGTATCTTGGGATGTATCCCCTGTTCCACCTCCAACTTCCTTACACTGGCCAAGAACTCATTATTTTTGGCCTACGTTTACTGTAACAGCCTCCTAACTAGTCTCCCTACTTCCAACCTGAAAAAGCACTCCTGGGGGACTTCCAGGAAACATTTTGATTTGAGCACAGTCATTTAATTTTTTTCTGCAAGATTTCCATGGAAGATACTAGCTTAAGCGGTTTGAACTACTCTACAATTTTCAGAGTGCAGCTCTGGCCATATTTTTTAAAATTTTTTCAGAATTAGATTAAAATCCTACTGGGATCCCATGCTTCAGAAAGATAGGAAGTTTGGTGTTGACTTGTATTGAATCTTCTGACTTGAGACACAAAACACTACTGACCATTTAAGTAGCCCTCAGAGCAAGAGGGATTTCTATAATTTGATAATATTCCCTCTATGACAAAGACATTTACCAAATATTTGTGAACTCCTTCACATTTCCAAGCTTCCTTGAAGTTTAGTTTGAACCATGTGATTGCTTTTTGTCAACAGGCTGTGAGCAGATGTGAGATGTGATGTGTCCAGGGAGAAGCTGCAAGAGCCAACATATGGTTACTCCATTTTATTGTTTCCCTCTGCCATGAAATTGTTATGGTCCAGTTAGAGGCACTTTATTCATCCTGTGACCTATAATGAAGAAGATGTGGGCCAGAATTACATTCAACTCACAGTGAACTTGAAATAGGAGTAAGGAACAAATCACTGAGATATTGGCATCTTTTCCTTCTAAAGCATAATTCAACCATAATTCCAAGAGACCAAGGCAGAAACTGCAGGTCCTCTTAAAGTTTAGGCTCTGAACTAGGCTCTGCCTAGGATCTCAGTTTCATGCTTGAGATGGTCTTTACCCGGAGGCCATTTCTTGTATTGAGATCTTTCTGCTGTCTTGAGAGTCTGAGAATGAGAAATAGTTTTGTTTTTGAACCTGTGGGTCCTGGCTCCTTTATATTCCCTCCAAATTGTTATTGAAATCGAAAACTAGAGTACATTTTTAAGCTCATTTCTTTCCATTTGCACTTTATTATATGTAGCTAAACAAAATCAACAGGCAGTTTCAACATTCTTCCTGGGAATCTCCTTAGCTGAATCCATAAATTTATTACATATAGTACAGTGTCAATTCTATATTCTGGTGATCAAAGAATTCACAGACAAGCTCATATTCAAAAGAGGAGGAAATGTGCTTCCTTGGTGGCGCAGTGGTTGGGAGTCCACCTGCCGATGCAGGGGACACGGGTTTGTGCCCCGGTCCGGGAAGATCTCACATGCTGCGGAGCGGCTGGGCCTGCGCATCCGGACCCTGTGCTCCGCAACGGGAGAGGCCACAGCAGTGAGAGGCCCGCGTACCACAAAAAAAAAAAAAGAAAAAAAGAGGAGGAAATGGATGTGGGTGGGTGTCAAAGAATTTGTGGTTATTTTTCATCTGCCATAGTCCTCTCTCTGGCCACAAATGCATTCCTCTCACATGAAAAACACACCGATTCTCTTCTAAGACTACCCAAGTCTCACCCCTTCATGTCATTGATTCAAATTCCAGGATATTACCATCTAAATCAGGTCCTGGTTTAGATGAGGCTCTTTGGGTTTGGTCTCTTGAGTATGGTTCCTCTTGACCTGAAGAACTTTGAATTAAAAAACTTAAGTTATTATCTCCTAAATACACCTAACATGCAATAGAAAGACAAAACAGACACTAAAAAGGGGGAAATAGGGTGCACACAGCAGTTGTTAGTCTAAAGCAATTCTGAAATACAGCCAGGAACATGTTGGTGGTTCCTTGATTTGGGCCCCAGTTTTACTGCCCAGTAATGATTTTCCATGGCCCTTGGTTATACAGTCTAAGAACATTCCATTCCATAGGAAATCAATCAGGTATGCAGCTGAGTATCCTTCTCAGCCTTCTTCCTGTAGAAAGTTGGAGACCCATAATTTTATGCTATTCCCATCCCTTTTATGCATTGCCAGTACTTCCACAAATTTAATTATCTTAAATATTATGTGAGTTTCCTATAAATAGTACTAGGCTTCACTCCATTAGACAAAAACAACACTCACAGATCTCTTTGTGACAGGCTCTCTCTGACTGCATGTTAGAGTCAGAGTGCTGTGAAGCAACACCTTAAAGATGTTTAGAAGCCTTTTTGTCTAGTTGAGAGTCTGCAAGTCATGCCCATAAATCTTTCTTTAGTATTAACAAAAGATCTTGGTCTCATGCTTGAGATGATCTTTACCTTGAGGCCATTTCCTGTATTGAGATCTTTTTGCTGCCTTGAGAGACTGGGAATGAGAAATAGTTTTGTTGAACCTACAGGTTCTGACTCCCTTATATTACCTCTAAATTATTATTGAAATTGAAAACTAAAGAGTTATCTTTATTTATTATCTTTTTCCATTTATAGTTTTTTTATATGTAGGTAAATAAAATCAACTGGCAGCTTCAACATTCTTCCTGGGAATCTGTTTTCCACATTACCTCAGGCAACAGTGTTTCCAAACTTTTCACCATTAAGAAGGATATATATCCTCTTCACTCCAATCTCTAATAACAAGTTCTTTACTTGACTTCAAGGAGTCAAGTTCACTAAGACTCCTTGAGGTTCTTTTGAGTTCTTGTCTACAACTCAGTCCAAAAGACAATGTCACATATCTTAGTGTTTTTTTTTTTAATGACAACACCCCATTCTAAGTACCAATTTATGATCTGATCATTTATTGTTATATTACAAACCACTTCAAAACTTATAGGAATAAAACAAAAACAAATTTATTATGCTCATAAGTATTTGAATTTGGGATTCAGCTAGGGTATAACAGGGACTATTATTATTTGTCTCTGATGTATAATGCAGCAATAGATAATTAATTATGTTATTCTACCCTTTCTCATGATAGTATGTAGAGCAAAAAACTTTTCTTTTTAGTTCATAAGTTTAGGGATCAAGATGTAGAGATCTTGCGCTTTGTGCCTAATGCCATGATTGAATGGGACTTTCAGGTAGACTCCTTTAAGGAGTGTGTGTATATGTAGAAGGAAGAGAGGTGAATATCCATGAAAAGAATGGTGGACTGTGGAACATAGCATTATATTCACAATATTGTCTATTTCTTCCTCTGGGAGAGGATTATACTTCTCCACTCTATTGATACCTGATAGACCATATAACTTTCCTTGGCCATGAAATTTGAGCAGAAGTGAGGTGTGCCATTGTGAGCAGGAGTTTTATAGTCACCTTAGAATTCTTCCCTTCTATCTCTTCCCTCTGCCATGAGAGTGGTATGTCCTAGATAAGTGTTGCTTCATCAGCCTTGGACCTGGAGTGAAAAATATGTGCAGCAGCTGATTCATGAAGGACATGTTGTGAGCCAGAACTCAACCTTTGTTGCTGGAAGCCATTGAGATTTCACGGCCACTTGTTACTGCAACATTACCGAACCTAAGGTGACTCATATAATGACCCTCCAGTTCTCTCTTGTTGCAGCGATTATAGAGACTGCCTGCCTGGCATGAGTCCCTGTGTAACTATGGGCAGAAGAGCCCATGTGGACCTTCACCAGATTTGTAATAGAAACAATAACTCAACATTTTTTTTCATTAGCCTCTGAGATCTGGGAATTATGCTTTAAAAAAAAAAGCTGCAACATAAATAAGCCTATTCTGACTAATAAAGACCTCTCTGAGTATTAATCCTATCTTTGTTGAAAGATTTGATATTTGTTCATTGTGGATTTTTGCACTAATTTTGATTTTTTTTAAAATATTGCATTAAAATAATATTTGTCTTGATTACTGAGTTTGGGGGGACACCCTTAAATTTTGCACTGATGTGAGTGTCTCACTTTCATCCCCTTAACCATGGCCCTGCCCTGAGGGGATGCAGATGAATACAATTTTGTTCTTGAAGGCCACATGACTTGACCTTATAGATCTTGTATCCAAACGCATTATCTTTTGCCTCAAGTTTAGCATTCATTTTGCTACAATGAAACAAACAAACAATTCTAGATCCTTTTCTTCACAAAAAGAAATCATCTTGTTAAAGTTCATTTGGGTATTCTGGGATAAAATGTTGAGAAATAATAAAAATCTGGAATTCCTTTCCTGTAACTCCAGAGCATGATTTTACTCCAGTTTAGTCTATAAATTGACATGGGTTATGAGCTTGTATGGTATTTAGCTTTATGATAATTACCTATTTGAATAGCTGATAAGAGTTAATTTATCCTGAAGACAACTAGAAATAAAAGAATAATTGGGTTATAAAATTAAAGCAATAACATCTGTAGTTTCTACTACATTGAACATATTTGATGTAGAGAATATTTCAATTAGGCTGAAAAAAAACCTGTGAATGCTTTTTCATCTTTATATTCTTCCTCAAAAGATAAAAAGGCCTAGCACACTCAAAAAATAATCAAAACTAGGAAATTTTCTTAACCTCTGGATATTTCACATTTGTTTAGAGAAAAGTATATACTCTTGACCTCACATACTCTTACATGACCTGTTACTGCTGAAGTGAAATAAGTGGTCAGCTTTCTGTGAGTTTAGTTTAGCAGTATGAATGAGCAATTTCTGCATGATTGATGGCTTTACTTAAATCGGACAGTCATGGATTCCAATCAATTCCATTGATAACTCTCTGTGACTTTGGGTAAGTTTCTTAACCTCTCTGAATCTTCAGCTTTCCTACCTGTATTCACTCATGATTTTTTTTAATTGAACTGTAGTTGATTTACAATATTGTGTTAGTTTCATGCAAAGTGATTCAGTTATATATATATAACTGATTATTATATATTTGTATATTTTTCAGATTCTTTTCCATTATAGGTTATTACAAGATATTGAATATAGATCCATGTGCTATACGATATACCCTGTTGTTTATCTATTTTATATTTGGTGGTATGTATCTGTTAATCCCATACTCCTAATTTATCCCTTCCCACCATTTCCACTTTGGTAACCATAAGTTTGTTTTCTATGTCTGTGAGTCTGTTTCTGTTTTGTAAATAAGTTCATTTGTACTGTTTTTTAAGATTCTACTTATCACATAAGTGATATCATATAATATTTGTCTTTCTCTGTCTGACTTACTTCACTCAATATGATAAACTCTACATGCATCCATGTTCCTACAAATGGCAATATTTCATTCTTTTTTATGGCTGAATAATATTCCATTACACACACACACACACACACACACACGCACACACACATATATATGCACATACCACCATCCATTCATCTGCTGATGGACACTTAGTTTGCTTCCATGTCTTGGCTATTGTAAAATAGTGCTGCTGTGAACATTGGGGTACGTGTATCTTTTCAAATTAGAGTTTTCATCTTTTCTAGATATATGTCCAGGAGTGGGATTGCTGGATCATATGGTAACACTCATGACTTATTGATTAAACCAGTGTGAACTGCTGGCCTTCTTTGTTTCAGACACTCTGCTGAGCACTGCAGGGAATGGAAAAGATGTAGTCCCTGATCTCAAATGACTTATGATGAAATATGGACACACTTCTCCACACAAGACAAAATTTGATGTTACATGCAAGTGGTATAAAATAAAGCAGGCATAAAAAAAGAAGGTAGGTATCACTTCCATTTGGAAAGCGTGGTATACCGTTGTGGGGAGAAGGAGTGGGAAGAAGTTTACCCTGGGTGTAGGCAACTATAGAAAATGCAAAAGCAATAATAAAACCAACATAAAATCAATCTGCTTTCTATTTTCACTGTATGCTGGCGATTCTAAATAACATCAGTGATAAAATACTTCTCTCTTTTGGAGCTGACCATTCCTACCCCTTATTACAGCAGCACCTGGAGGGTTGAAGAAAGGATTCAGAAAGGAGGTTAAAGCCTGGCCTTGAAGCATAGTTAAGGTTTATGGAAGAAATGTGGAAGATCTTTCAAGGCAGATAGGGTTTAAAGTTGGGTGGAGGCCAAATTTCAGAAAAACATGTCTTATACTTCATAAGTCTTGCTCTACAATGAGTATAGTATTTTAAATCCAATCATTAATATTTAGAGGGAGTTCACTGTTAGCTCTTTAACATATGCATATTTATTTTTAAGTGTAATTAACTGGCTAGAAGAAGAAATATATGTGAGCTGTAATGCCATATAGTGAAGTGTGGGAAGGAAATCCAAAAAGGAGGGGAGATATATATATATATATATATATATATATA
>NC_041227.1:65383403-65394270 GCF_002837175.3 Physeter macrocephalus
CAACATTGTAAAGCAACTATACTCCAATAAAAATTAATAAAAAAAAGAATTGTGGGCTTCCCTGGTGGCGCAATGGTTGAGAGTCCGCCTGTCGATGCAGGGGACACGGGGTCGTGCCCCGGTCCGGGAAGATCCCACATGCCGCAGAGCGGCTGGGCCCGTGAGCCATGGCCGCTGAGCTTGAGGAGAGGCCACAACAGTGAGAGGCCCGCGTACCACAAAAAAAAAAAAAAAAAAAGAATTGTTATGATTACTTTGACTTGGAGATATAGGAAATTGTCAGAAAAAGGAAAGCTTTTAGATTTGGAAGTGTCCTCTTGAGTATAGAGGCAAGTCAAAACCTTGCACTCAATACCATCAGCTTCTTTCTTTGTTTTCTTATTCCTAAATTGTTTTCATTAATCAAGATAAAATGGTTGACTCAATAATAAATAGGCTCCTAATGTGTTTGACTTAAGAGTTAGCAAGCCAGTTAAGAGGTGAATTTATATTCTGATATATCAAACTTGGAGCATTTGCACCAACGATGGATAACAGGTGTAGAGTAGAAAGATGGTGGAAGGCAGAAACCTGGTCATAGTTGATATGTATGTATGTGTGTGTGTTTCTTTAACTTATTAATTTAACTTCAGTGCACGTTATTCTTGTTCAGCTATTGCTTCAACTCTAGACCTGACATTTTGGTCTTCCTCTTGAAAAAGCTGCTGAAGTCAGTGGCCCAGCCATAGTGAAGACATGGTCCAAGAGGAATCAGTAACAAACATCTTTTCTACTGTCAGCTATCACCATCCCAGTGGAGCACACCTTCGGCATTTAGATAAGGGATGGTGGATGGGTGAAACTCCAGCTTTGTTCTTTGACCACCCTTGGTTTCAAGAGCCTGGAAGTAATGAAGACTTAATTTATCTGTTTGTGGGACTGGGTTAGGAAGCACTGAGTAATCCAGTTCACGCTCCCTTATTACTTGAGCTAACTCAGGGACCGTCTGAAACAGATGACAAGGAAGAGTGGCGTCCTGAAGAGCTTGAATGGTTTGGCATGGCTCATACACAGAATGCTCGTGGTGCAGTTAAATGAGTCCAGAGAGTAAGCTGGGGAAGGATGCATGTAGGGGAAAGATCAGAGGAGGCATATTTGTTATTCTAAGGGGTTTTGTTTGAATCCAAAGGCAATGGGGGCCTTTGGAGCATAAAAACCAGTGGATGGTAGAGAATATTGGCAATGTCAACATATTAAAATGTTAGGAAGACTTACCCAATGGTGAGATAGATTACAAAAAGAGTAGGCATGGTTGACATTTTTTTTTTAATGACAGGCTTTCATCTGATAAGATTTCCCTATGGTATTGCCTAAGATAGGTGGAGGGTTGAGTAATCTACTCAAGTCCCCTGGGAATACAAGGAAAGACTTTCTATTGACAGATGAAATCTGGAGAAGGCCATCGCATTGGTTGACATATCCATCCCCTTTTCTGTGAACATAATTAGGATGTGCTTAGATTCCAAAGATTGGATTAGATTACCTGTAAAGACAACTTTTAGCTTCATAAAAAAATACTTCCCTTAAATTTCTTCCATTCAACTACAATGACTGAATTTATACTTTTCAGGATGTAGAGACCATTAGTTTCCCTAGACAAAAGCGAAACATTCCCATTCCCCAACCATTTACAATATCAAACACTCCTTAGTCCTTCATGTCCTCTTTTGAAAGCTCCTGTGTAATCCTGAAAAGGTGCATTCATGGCTGTATTGGTGTGTTTGCTACACTGTATGTATTGCCGTGGTTTTTGCTCTGGCACAAAATCAAATTGGCCAGTTTTATGTGCTTTTGGATGAAGTAGCTCCAGTATCAGATTCATTACATTGTATTTACCTTCAGAGGCGCTACCTTGTGGGCTAATTCCTGAGAGCACAGCATACAGTACAGCCACTGCTGACTAGCATCTTGCCTAGTCACACAGAACTTTTCTAAAATGACCTATAAACACATGAACTATTTCTGCACATGATGTCTTCCCCATCTTTTCCTGCTCCCTAGAGCCCGTGCACGAAGGAGAATACTGTCTTAAAATGCAGTAACTTTCCATGACACTTTATTATTCTAATAGCCATAAAACTACCAAATACTGCATCTTCTGTTTTTCTTCATGGTAGCTAGGGAAACAAATTCATGTGCACGCCTTTCTTCAGAAAGCAAAACTGACTAAAGGTCAGAGGTTTACCCTTTTATTTTAGTTTGTTTTGGTTTCATTTGGGATTTATCCTGTTTTCACTCTCTTCCTTTGTGACCCACAGCATCAAAATATAAAGATGGTCAATAACTAGAACTGAAAAAATTCAGATGAATTAAATGATATATGCAGAAAAGGGCTGATATCTTTTAAATGTCTCCACTGAAAGTTTTAACTTTATTCTCCCTGGAAGGAGGGCTTGGGGATTCACACATTCTATAGTCCCTTTTTTTTTTTTTTTTTTTGCAGTACGCGGGCCTCTCACTGCTGTGGCCTCTCCCGCCGCGGAGCACAGGCTCCGGACGCGCAGGCCCAGCGGCCATGGCTCAGGGGCACGAACCCGTATCCCCTGCATCGGCAGGCGGACTGTCAACACTGCGCCACCAGGGAAGCCCTATATTCCCATTTTTAACAGCCCAAGCTATCATGTTGATACCAAACTAAATTACCAGGACTTAATCACTCTTAAAAGCCCATAGTGGATCCCCATCGCTGTAAGAACATCCTGGACTCAAATCAATCTTTTCAGTTTCAGCTCTTTCAACCATGAGCCATTTGACCTCAACTCCTGACTACTTATCCTTGTAATACCCCATGTGCTTTCAGGCCCATATACCTTTCTACCCTCTATTCCTTCTGCCTGAGATAGTCTTCAACTTAGTCCTTTAGAGCAAGACTATAAACTCTGTAGGTCAGGGATCATGTACCTACAGGGCCAAGCCCACATTTCTATGTATAATAGATGCTCAATAAATGTTTGTTTACTGACTGCCTCACCCAGTGCAAAAATTATCTCTTTCTTCCTGAATTATGTCTTTTGATAATTCTTTCTGTGAGTGTCCAGAAGGGTCTACAGGTAGTATATTATTTTAATCATTGTATATTTGAAAATGCCTTTATTTTTCCTTTACATTTAGCAGGTAGGATATTATAGGTTATGGTTATTTCCCCTCAGCACTGTGAAGATTGCCTTCTGGCATTAACGGTTGTGGATGAGAAGTCTGCTAACAATGTAATTGTCATTCCTTTGTCGGTAATCTATTTCCTTTCTGGTAACTTAAAGACCATTTTTTCTTGATGTCCTTAAATTTCACTAGGATCCGTCTGGATGTGCATTCATTTTCATTTATTTTACCTGGATTGGGTGCGTCTTTCAGCAAATCTGGAAAATTCTCAGCCATTGTCTTTTTAAATGTTTCTACTCTGCCAGTCACTTTATCCTATACTTAAAATTTTTCTATTAGATGTATTTTGGAGACTATCAATTTATTCTCTGTTTCTTCATTATTGTTTAATGAAAAAATATTTCTATTTCTCTGCATTTTACTGCACTCTCAGTAGTATTTTCAATTCACCAATTCTTGCTAATTATATCCAGTCTAGAGTTTATATCATCTACTGATTTTAAAACGTTAAATTTAAAAATTGTTTTCATTTCCAGCATTTCTTGGAGACACTTTTTAATATATATTTTATAACCATTTGTGTACGATCATAACTTCTTGTTTTTTTAAAAGTAATGTTATTTGCTTTTTCTTCCCTTTTTTCTTTCAAAGATATGGAACATTAATTAATTAATAATTAGATTTTCACTTTCCCCCCCAGGTTTATTGACATATAATTGACATATAACATTGTGTAAGTTTAAGGTATACAATGTGTTGATTTGATATATGTATACATTGCAAAATGATTACCACCATAGTCTTAGCTAACACCTCCATCTCATCATATAATTCCCACTTCTTTTTTTGTGGTGAGAATATTAAGATTTACTCCTTTAGCAATGTTCAAGTGTATAATACAGTATTATTGACTACAGTCAGTATGTTGTACATTAGATCCCCAGAACCCATTTGTCTTATAGCTGGAATTTGTACCCTTTGATCAATGTCTACCCATCTTTCCCCACAACCCCCATCCCCTCCCCAGCTCCTGGTAACCACAGTTCTACACTTTGTTTCTAAAGCAAACTTCAACCTTTTTTTTTTTTTTTTTTTTTCGGCTGCTGGATCTTAGTTCTGCAACCAGGGTTTGAACCCTGGCCCTCAGCAGTGAAAGCACAGAGTCCTAACCACTGGACTGCCAGGGAATTCCCAATTTCAACTTTTTTAGATTCCACATATAAGTGATATCATACAGTGTTTGTCTTTCTTTGTCTGACTTATTTCATTTAGTGTAATGCTGTCAGGATCCATCCAGGTTGTTTGCAAATAGCAGGATTTACTTCCTTCTCATGGCTGAATACTTTTTCATATATATATGATGTATATCCCACATATTCTTTATCTATTCAATGAAACTGTTCCTCTCATCCACTATGGTGCATCCAAACTCATATTTTTTCCCCCAGCAGTGTGCTGGAACCTCTCCTCTTGAAACCTGGACTTCCACAAAGGCTCTCTCCTCTGTGGGTGATTATCTAAGACAGTGTTTTCTGGGGGCTCATGGGCTGCAGTTGAGAGGGGCTGGAGCCAGTTCATGGGCCACAGCAGGGTCCACAGCCAGGACCAAGGTCTACTTACCTATTTTTCAACACATGGGTTGGTGAGGCTCCTCTCAGGTCCTATGTGATGCTGGATCCCATAGGTCCCTAAAGGTACTTTCGTCCATGGATGGATGCCGAATCTTTGTTGTTAGCTGGGGGGAAGGGGGACAACAATGAGAGGCTTCTTATGGCACCATGATGCTGATGTCATCCTCTGGAACATAATTATTTTAATGTTAACTTCAGATTATTCTATTATTTGCATTATTGTTATTTTCATTAATGATTATTCATTGTTGATTGTTCATTGTGGATTCTATAGGATTTCTTGCCTTATTTTTTTTTTTTTTTTTTTCTGTCCACACCGTGTGGTATGCGGAACTTCCCTGATCAGGAATCAAACCTGTGTGCCCTGCAGTGGAAGTGTGGACTCTTAACCACTGGACCACCAGGGGAGTCCAGGATTTCTCTCTTAACATTAGATCTCACTAAATATTTTATTTTTTTGTATTATTGTTTCAACTTCAGTGAAAACCTTTTTTCCCCTTCTCTTTTTCTCTGTGCTCACTCCTCCCTACTTAACCAGTTTTGCACCTGGCTCTTCATGGCCCCTGGTCTAGAACTCAGTTTTCTCTTATTGGATTAAGGTACTTGTTGATAATATTGCACTAACATAGATGCAGCTACTGAGCCACTGGACTGCTTGTCCAAGTTTTGGATTGAGGCTATATCTACTCCCTCCTGCCTGCCTCACTCTCTCATTGTAGTAAGTATCAGCTTTTTCAGCTTTCTTTCAGAGATGGGAAAAGATAATCTATCTCCTGGGCTCAAGCAGTAATCTTGGCTCTTGTCCCCTTCCTGTCATGGGGAATGTTCAGTCTCCATTTTCTTGCAGGAGCCAAACCCCTGGCTGCCTTTTACTGCTCCAGGAATCCCTTTACCATCTTCCGTTTCTGATGACACAGACTGGAGGGTTGGACTTTTATTTTGTGGTTAAAGGAGAGGTTGATTTTTCCCTCTCACTCTCATAGGATACAAATAAGGAAGCCTGTTGCTCTAATTACTATAGAAAGTCATCTCATTGCTATAAAGACCCATCTTGTGCCCACGAAGAACGTTCGTATTAGGGCAATGTGTCAAACATACAAACATATCTTTTTAATCTTTGTTTTTTTGTATCTTATGTGAATGTGCATCTTTGCTAATTACTTTTTATATTTTGTCATTTGTTGCCATGTATTTGGAATAGCAGTAGGGCTTGAAGACACCTACCTTATGATTATCCCTTGACCAGAAGTCAAGCTATACATTTTTTTTTTTTTGCGGTACGCGGGCCTCTCACTGCTGTGGCCTCTTCCGTTGCGGGGCACAGGCTCCGGACGCGCAGGCTCAGCGGCCATGGCTCACGGGCCCAGCCGCTCCGCGGCATGTGGGATCCTCCCGGACGGGGGCACGAACCCGTGTCCCCTGCATCGGCAGGCGGACTCTCAACCACTGCACCACCAGGGAAGCCCAAGCTCTACATTTTTAACTCCACTCCCTGGTGTAGAAGCAGTGGTGAACTGCCCAGGTTCCCCTCAGAACTAAAGCACTCATTCCTCAGCTTCTGGGAGTTTTGGCTGCTGACGGCTCACAGCTTAGTCACTCTGCCAGAATTGTTTTCAGCTGAAGGGAGTTGACTTGCCAAAAGATAGCCTTTCCTCGGGAGCAGTGAAATTCTAGTGACTGATCAAGTGAAGGCACACAGGACTGGCTTCCTCGCTTCAATTCAGGATCATGACAAAAGGCCATCCCCCCTTCAGAGATCCCTGTAGGACAAGCTCAGGCCTTTGTTGCAACTGCATTTCTTTTCTTTTTGAATTGGGGACAAACAATGCTTTTTATTTATTTTTAACATCTTTATTGGAGTATAATTGCTTTACAATGGTGTGTTAGTTTCTGCTTTATAACAAAGTGAAATCAGCTATACATATACATATATTCCCATATCTCTTCCCTCTTGCATCTCCCTCCCACCTATTTCTGTTCAACTTTTTCCTTTTATCAGTTTTGCTTCACTCACCGCTTTCCAGGTGCTAATTCCAAGAGCACCTCTAGTAATCTCCATCTCAGTAGTCTGTGTCTTTAGGGAACTTTATTTAAGACTATGGGTGGAGAATATCTAGGTCTCCCTAAGGGCCTCATCCAGCTGCTTCCTCATAGTGGACATTTGGGAATGTGCGTGGAATAAATCCATGAATAAAAGTAAAGTTAGTCAAATTTGACCTCAGTTTTCCCAAGCTACGTAAGTTTTTCTGATTTTGCTAACAAAACTTGGACCTTCAAAGTCTGAGAAATTAATCTTGGGCCTAGGTAAGATAACATTCACTACTCTGCAGGTTTCTATTTTAATTGAACTTTAATGTTGCCTGGATGAACCTAGCATGGTTGACACTTTTGTAATACATTGGAAGATGAATTACTTGCACACACAGTATTAAATGTGGGAGGTGCAGGCAGATAGCAGTGTGATCAAGCACTGAGCATGGGCTGTAAATCGAAGTTAGGCAGTAGAAAGGAAAGGCAGTGTTGGAAAATAGTAATAATGGTCATTCTTTTTCAAACGTCACTGGAGTTGGGACAGCATCATGGCTTTACCGCTCATAAAGCTGACTCAAAATCTTTGCTGGGGACTCACCTCTTGGGACTGGCAATTAAGAGCCTCCAGGCAACTTTCATCTCAGAGGACACATTAAGTGGAGCCTACTCTCTGTAGGGAGGGAGCATAGAGAGGGTGATTGATGGGGAGGCCTGCATCTGGAGAAACAGTGTAGTGTGGTGAGGTGAGGAATTTCCTGAATGTGTTGTCAGGTGCTTGAGAGTTCTCCATGAGGATATTTAAATAGTACATTGCCATGTTGGCATTAATAGTAATTAAAATATAAGCATGTCCTGGATCACCCAACAATGGTAGACCCTGTTGTTTACCTATTGTGTCCTATTTCCCAGTCATCTTTTCCAAAGCCCCATCTTTTCTTCCGGTATGCCCATGCCTCACTCAGCCCATGTTCTCAAGGTGGATTCTGGTTTCTTTATGCAAATCATGGCAATCCTATTTCCCTTGCAATTATTTGTTTCAGAAACACAGATTTAAGTAAGTAAACTAGCATTCCCTGGTGACTTAAAAGTGTGGGGTAGGCTTGAGATTGCCAGGATGACTTTTTATATTGTGGTTGGGGGGAAGGTTTTTCTCGCCTCTCTCATTCACAGGATATAAAAATGGGAAACCAGTTTCCCTAGTTGTCTCTAGTGACCATGAAGGAAGCCATCTTGTGTGCATGCAGGAAATCATCTTGTGTAGATGCAGGAAGTCATCTGTGCACGTGCAGGAAATCATCTTGTATACATGCAGGAAGTCATCTTTTATTTTTTAATTAATTTATTTATTTGTTTTTATTTTTGGCTGTGTTGGGTCTTCGTTGCTGTGCGCAGGCTTTCTCTAGTTGCAGCGAGCGGGGGCTACTCTTCATTGTGGTGCGCTGGCTTCTCATTTTTGTGGCTTCTCTTGTTGGGGAGCATGGGCTCTAGGCATGCGGGCTTCAGTAGTTGTGGCACACAGACTCAGTAGCTGTGGTTTGCAGGCTCTAGAGCACAGGCTCAGTAGTTGTGGCACATGGGATTAGTTGCTCTGCGGCATGTGGGATCTTCCCGGGCCAGGGTTCGAACCTGTGTCCCCTGCATTGGCAGGCGGATTCTTAACCACTGCGCCACCAGGGAATCCCCAGGAGGTCATCTTGTACACATGCAGGAAGTCATCTTGTATACATTCAGGAAATCATCTTGTGTATATGCATGAAGTCATGTTGTATACATGCAGTAAGTCATCTGTGCACATGCAGGAGGTCATCTGTGTACATGCAGGAAATTATCTGTGTACATGCAGGAAATCATTTTGTATATATGCAGGAAGTCATCTGTGTACGTGCAGGAATTCATATGGTATACATGCAGGAAATCATTTTATGTACATGCAGAAAGTCATTTGTGTACATGCAGGAAGCCGTCTTCTGTACATGCAGGAAGTCATCTTGTGTTCATGCAGGAAATCATCTTGTATAGATGCAGGAAGTCATCTGTGCAGATGTAGGAAATCATCTTGTATACATGCAGGAAATCATCTGTGTATGTGCAGGAAGTCATCTTGTATACATGAAAGAAATCATCTTGTATACATGCAGGAAGTTATGTACATGCAGGAAGCCATCTTGTGTACATGCAGGAAATCATCTTCTTTACATGCAGGAATTGTCTTATGTACACACAGAAGCCATCTTGTATACATGCAGGAAATCATCTTGTGTATGTGCAGGAAGCCATTTTGTCACCGCATGGAAGCTAATGTGAGTCTGCATACAGAGGAAGGCAGTCAATAAAATCTCAAAAATAAACAGTCCTGATTTTACTCACTGTGGGTTCTGCCTCCCCCTGATTTAATGATATATGAAATAATACATTTCCTTATTGTTTAAACAGATTGAGTTGAGGTTTCCCTATTACTTACAGGGAATACCATCGTATTTGACACATATCCTTATGATCAAGTACTGTCTTTGCATGTGGTTTATAATTTCACCAAGTAATCATTGGTGCCAATTAAAGGAAGCATTTACCTTTAAAGACCTAGGTAAGCATATCAGGCTGGCAATAGATTGGCATTTCTGATGCTAAAGTAACAATAATGACTTCTGGTTGAAGTTGACTGTTTGACAACATGAGTTTGTTCCCTTTCTCTACCAGTATCTGAGTAAAACGATAGTAAAGGAATGAAAATGATGTCTAAATATTCAATGATAAGAAGATAAAAAGAGAGCCATGCGAAGAAAGATTTTATCAAATTTCTGGAAGATGGATAAGATATGAAGAATTGAAAACTGGTGAAGCAGAATAAGGAAGCTACAGCCCAGAGTATGTACAGAAAGGAGATTCAAATGAGGAGGGAGGCAATATGCCCTTCCACGTATTTAAGGGTCTCAGCACTATGAAATATCATGTATAAAAGAGGGTAGGATTAAAATTGTGAGGTAGAAAACAAGGTGATTAATCAAAAGTTTATTTATGAAACGGTCAAACCCACTCCACTCTGGAGGGCATAATTCTTGGAAGCTAAGCTTCTACTCTAATACTTTTTTTAAAAGGAGTATTCTTTTCCACAGAAACTGGAAGCCTCCAGAGAAATGTCTTTTACATTTTATCATTCAGGGGATCACCAAGTTATGGTTTACTTGCTTCCCCAAACTGCTCTCACTTAGAGCAAATTGGCAAAATGAGCAAGGTTCATCTATACCACAGGATCCTCATCAGGTTTAACTGACTTCTTCTTGAGCATGAAGAGTCAAAGGTCTTCAAATGAGAGACCCTCCAACATGGAAGAGAGACATCAAAATGAACAGATACACAACAGGGAACAGGATTCATGCAAAGAATAGGAGGGAACGTCTCCAAACTCTAATGTGTGTGCTCAGGGAGAGTTGAGAAAATATTCAAACAAGCATAAAACACAGTGAAAATGGAATAAACACATACTAAGAAATTCTCTCCTAGATAATAAATAGGTATTTGTCAGAAGAGAAAACAATTCAATAGCAAAGTTGGAAAATTAGATCTGGGAAATATCTCAGAAGTAGAACATGAAAACAAAGCGGTGGAAAATATGAGAAAGAAACCCAGAGGGTCAATGCAGGAGCACTGAACCTCTGACCAAGGGAAAAATGATAGGGGAAAGTATCAAAGAAGTAATGAGGACAGTTCTCCAGAACTGAAGGACTTTTAATGTTCAGATTGAAAATGTACACCTAGTGCCCAGTGAATTGAAACGAAAACAAAGACCCACATAGAACATTACCACAAAATGTCATAACATCTATGATTAAAGGGAAATGCTAAAAGCAAAAAAAGAGGAAAAAAAATTCAAAATGAGAACAAGAAGTCAGCATCATACTACTCATCATTAGCTCCAAACATTAGGTGCTTTTGACTTTCAGAGGGAAAACTATTTTGATTTAAGATTCAATACATAGCCCACTTCAGACCTAGGGACACATAGAGACTGAAAGTGAGGGGATGGAAAAAGATATTCCATGCAAATGGAAATCACAAGAAAGCTGGAG
>NC_041227.1:65395418-65396065 GCF_002837175.3 Physeter macrocephalus
CTGGAAGAAATGGACAAATTCTTAGAAAAGCACAACCTTCCAAGACTGAACCAGGAAGAAACAGAAAATATAAACAGACCAATCACAAGCACTGAAATTGAAAATGTGATTAAAAATCTTCCAACAAACAAAAGCCCAGGACCAGATGGCTTCACAGGCGAATTCCATCAAACACTTAGAGAAGAGCTAACACCTATGCTTCTCAAACTCTTCCAAAAGAGAGCAGAGGGAGGAACACTCCCAAACTCATTCTTCGAGGCCACCATCACCCTGATACCAAAACCAGACAAAGATGTCACAAAGAAAGAAAACTACAGGCCAATATCACTGATGAATATAGATGCAAAAATCCTCAACAAAATACTAGCAAACAGAATCCAACAGCACATTAAAAGGATCATACACCATGATCAAGTGGGGTTTATCCAAGGAATGCAAGGATTCTTCAATATAGGCAAATCAATCAATGTGATACACCATAATAACAGATTGAAGGAGAAGACCCATATGATCATCTCAATAGATGCAGAGAAAGCTTTTGACAAAATTCAACACCCATTTATGATAAAAACCCTCCAGAAAGTAGGCATAGAGGGAACTTACCCCAACATAATAAAGGCCATATATGACAAACCCACAGCCAACAT
>NC_041227.1:65397578-65398212 GCF_002837175.3 Physeter macrocephalus
AAAGAATGCTCAACATCATTAATCACTAGAGAAATGCAAATCAAAACTACAATGAGATATCATCTCACACTGGTCAGAATGGCCATCATCAAAAAATCTACAAACAATAAATGCCTGAGAGGCTGTGGAGGAAAGGGAACCCTCTTGCACTGTTGGTGGGAATGTAAATTGATACAGCCACTACAGAGAACAGTATGGACGTTCCTTAAAAACTAAAAATAGAAGTACCATACGACCAAGCAATCCCACTACTGGGCATCTACCCTAAGTAAACCACAATTCAAAAAGAGTCATGTACCACAATGTTCATTGCAGCTCTATTTACAATAGCCAGGACACAGGAACAACCTAAGTGTCCATCGACAGATGAATGGATAAAGAAGATGTGGCACATATATACAATGGAATATTACTCAGCCATAAAAAGAAACGAAATTGAGTTATTTGTAGTGAGGTGGACGGACCTGGAGTCTGTCATACAGAGTGAACTAAGTCAGAGAGAGAAAGACAAATACCGTATGCTGACACATATATATATGGAATCTAAAAAACAAATAAAAAATGGTCATGAGTAACCTAAGGGCAAGGCACGAATAAAGATGCAGACCTACTAGAGAATGGACTTGAGGATATG
>NC_041227.1:65398332-65404834 GCF_002837175.3 Physeter macrocephalus
ATGTATATGTATAACTGATTCACTGTGTTATAAAGCAGAAACTAACACACCATTGTAAAGCAATTACACTCCAATAAAGATGTTAAAAAAAAAGATTCAATAGCTGAGTATCAATAAATAGTATGGTAGAATGAAGACATTATCAGACATTATCTCCAGGGAAACGGGAGAACTTGATAGGATACTAAATTTGTAGGAGAGGTTGAACAAAATTTACAATATGCCAAAAGTAATTAGTTCCAAAAAAATTGAACTCCAGGCAAAAAGTCATACGAGAAAGAACATTTAACTGTAGAGAGAAACAGTTGTATGGTGAACCACGTTTAAACAGTCATAATAATGAAATAACTATTGATTTTCAATTTTCAGAATCAACCTACTGATAAAGCTCAGAGGACTAATTACCATTCTAGAACCAAATGTAAGTACTGTAAATGTGACATTATAAAAATAACAATTCAGAAGAAGTTTGGGAAGTAGAGATGGAAACAGAACTGATATTTTATCTATATTCTCACATAAGGAAGTAGGAAGTAAAAATACACTGTTTTTTGGGTTTTTTTTTTGCGGTACGTGGGCCTCTCACTGTTGTGGCCTCTCCCGTTGCGGAGCACGGGCTCCGGACGCACAGGCTCAGTGGCCACAGCTCATGGAACCAGCCGCTCCGCGGCATGTGGGATCTTCCCGGACCGGGGCACGAACCCGTGTCCCCTGAATCGGCAGGCGGACTCTCAACCACTGCGCCACCAGGGAAGCCCTAAAATACACTGTTTTGATGGAAGAAAAAAATAGTTTTTAAAAATGAATTTAAAAAATTAAAAAACAAGATGGCACATAATTTTGCATCTTCCGGTTCTTGTATTCACTTAGAAGTATTTTGGCAGGAATAAAAACAAAAGATTCCTTTTTGCAATCGAAATACTTTGATGAAAGTAGACTTCAGCTTCTAATGTAATTATTAAATGAAAATTTTGATTTGTCATCATGAAAGCAATAATGTATGACTTTCATTGTCACAGGCTAATTCAAAAATAAGAGAGGTGAGCATAATAGATAAAGGATGCTTTTATATCAAGCGAAGGCCACATAACATCATTGTGAGCTTACAAAAATAAGTTTTGCAGTTAGTGCACACTAAAAATCGGAGGGACATTGCTAAAAAGGAAAGAAACTTGGCTATAGTAATTTATATCCCGTTCACTTAATGGGTGCTGATTTACCACAATATTAAACATATTACCATCACATTAAATTGATGTTAAAAAATTAACTTTATTAGTTTTGTGGTTTTGCTGCATTGAATGTGCAATTTCTTTAATTGTGAAAAGCGAGGCATTTTAGCTTCATTTGGAGAACTAAGAAGAGACCCATGTGGATGGCTGTGGGGTCTCATTTCCTTACTACTGTCTTCTCTGCTGCTATAGCAGTGAGTTGGTTCAGCAGCTTTGAATTTGCTCAGTGGCAGAGTAAGTTGAGACCAGAGCTGGGCTACTCTTTCTCCACAAGGTCAGTTCTTTAACCACAAGCTCCATTGTTATACAGTTGCCTAGATCCTTGCTACACTTAATGTGATCTGTGGATCCACAGCATTGGCATCCCCTTAGGGATTTTAAGACGTGCAGAATCTTGGGCCTCACCCCAGACCTACTGAATCAGAATCTGCATTTTTAACAAGATCCCCAGCTGATCCCCCTTGCACCTAAATGTCTGGAAGGCTGTCTGGAAGGCACGGACACTGCCCTTTCCCTATTACCATGGTCAAGTAGCGGAGCAGCATCCACCTCTGTGGAATCCTCACCCATGGTGCTTCCCGCCTATCTCTGCCCAGTCTGAGCGTCATCCCTCCTGAGGACAGTCATAGCTCAGGGGATCATGTGTGCTCTTGTTACTGAGTCCAAACTCGTCCTGCTTGCTGCACGACAGGCCAATAAATCAGGAGACGAGTTGTTGGGGCAAGGAATAATGACTTTATTTGGAAAGCCAGCAGACCGAGAAGATGGCAGACTAAGGTCCTAGAGAACCCTCTTACCCCAGTCAGAATTCAGGCTTCTTTTACACTGAAAGGGGGAGGGGTTGTGGTTAGTTGTTGCAAACTTCTTGGTGTCGGAATCCTTTGTTCTTGCAGCTGTCCACATAGGTCAGGTCACCATGTTCTTGTAAACCTCCAATGAGTCAAATGTTATTCTCTGTTCAGCAACTTTTTATCTCTATATGAATGGAAAAGTGTTACACTCTTAAAGGTCAGAGCCTTGAGAATGGACTACCCTGTATATTTCAGGATATAGGCAACATTCTTAACTGGAAGCAAAAGCAATAGAATACAAAGGTTAAGGTAAAAGAAACATCTAATATGCAGTCAGATTTGTTCTTCCCTATTACACCCTGTCACTTCTCTACTTGTGTCTCTTAAACTCTCTACTGATGAGTATGCCTGAGCCCCCATTTCCCAACACTTTATGGAAGTGTGTTTTCATCTGCCCAGATTCCTCATCTGTAAGTCAGAACAGTAATAACAATTTTCTCATAGAGTTGTTATGAGGCTTACATGGAATAATCCATATAAAGCACTCCCTGCACAGAGTAACATCTCAATAAATGTGGTTATAATTATTAGCTATTATCAAAGAATCCCAAGTGATAAATAACATCAGCAGGAAATGGCTTATATGTTAATGGTCTCCAGCCTCAGCTGTCATCAGGTTCATTTCCCTCATCAACAGCTCATTACTTGATTGTCAAGTCACAGATGCTATAAGCTATACACCATCACACCAAATAATAGCAATTATTGCAGGTTTAATGTGTAAAGCATTGCAGAGCCGGTATCCCTTTAATCCTGAGAGGGGTTTGTCTGCTGGGGATGGTGGTGATGAGGAGCAAAGCCTGTGTCGATGGGAGAGCTCTCTTACCCTCACAGTCCAGTCTCATGAGCTTCCAAGCGATCCTGCCCTGGGTCCTAATGTTTTACAAAGTCAAAACAGCTCTTTTCCTTTTGTTCTTTTACTCATTTCTTTTTGCACTGCCTTCTCCTTAGTCAGCCAGGCATGTGTCCACAGGTGCTGTGTTAGAGCACAAATCTCACATGCTGTGCTGAGAAAGACCTTTTCCCTATTACCACTTCCCACTCTCAGATTGGAGCATTGTAACTGAATGAAACCCTTTCCCCAAGACCCTCTTCTTAAGATGATCCCTTTCCCAGGTGGATCCTTAGTCCCCTAGACAGACTTCCAGAAGTCCATCTCTACCACAGCTGCAAACACACCTCCTCGTCTTCCTTGAATCCCAGGAATGACTGGGGTTAATGTCCATATGGGGGTCCCTCTACACTTGACCGGTTCCACTGAGTCTGGAAAAGAGGACACCCGGGGAGATATGAACATGGTTTCTTAATTTTGAAAGACTACAATGTGAAAGTGAGATTTGATATATACTCAGGAGGGCATTCCCAAGATGAATGGAGAAGAAATAATAGAAGGAATGGAAACCACCACTATGACCCCCTTACTTCCTATGTGAAAGGGAAAACATTCTGGCCAATGTCGTCACATTTAATTCCTCAAGCAAGTATTTGTTTAACAGATAAAACTGTGACTTGCACAGGCTAAGTAACCAAGCTGGGATGAACTTGTATTTGTTTTACCCTAAAATCCACGTGCTTTCCATTACATTATATGGCTTCATATGATGGAATCATCTGATGGGTGGTAGTAAATTCCTTGTCATGGAGAGCATTACAGCAGAGGCTGGAGGCTGGAAGGCTTGGACAACAATCCCCAGGCCTGGAATGCAGTGAAGAGCACCCGAGCATCAGAGCCTGGGGTAATTCCTAGAGCAACACCATACAGCAAATGGTCTGGAAGAAGGTTATCAATTCCAAACAAGGTGAGAGAATAAGGAAGAACCAAAACATAAAGCTAAAAGTATACAGAAGCACAACCAGCTGATATATTATGAGATGAATTGCAGAGATGAAGGAAGATCCAGAGCTGAAAACTGACAGCTCCTTGGCTAAAGTCTGCCCATAAACATATCTTGTTTGGTTTTCAAGCATTAATTCCCTTTTATTTCATTGCCAACATCCCCAAATTGGTAGATTTACCCACAAATCCAGATTTCAAAACTTCTCTTGACAAATGGGAAGATCTGGCAATCCTGGGCCCACATTTCTGCATGGCAACAGCCAGGTGGTGGCTGGTTCTATAGGCAGGGCACATGCTCTCTGATTCATAGGCTTCCACAACCTTATATTGCCTTATGTCTTTCTATATTTATTTGTTTACATTATCGGCTTAGACTCTGAAAATAACCAAAACAATTTATGTTTTCTGCTGCCATGTGCAATTCAGCTTAGAAAGAGATAGGCTGCATTTGCGGCACATCTCAGAGACTCACATTCCCTTCAAGACTCACTTGAAACTACACTATACAGAGAGTCTGAAAGACAAGCCATTAGGTTATTTGCACTGATACAAAACCTTTACTAAAGCATGCTCCAAACAGTGAGCTATGCCAGTCACTGAGGGATGGAGAAGTGGGTGCATTAAAATATGGAAGAAACCAAGATAGGCAAGAACTAGGGCATACATATTCCTAGCTACCACTGCCTAAAGACAGTAACAATATCCTAGTGAGAAGACACCAATAGTTTATTAAAATTGTGCATTAGGGACTTCCCTGGTGGTCCAGTGGTTGGGACTGTGCACTTCCACTGCAGGGGGCGTGGGTTCGATCCCTGGTCTGGGAACTGGGGTCCTGCATTCTGCCTGGCTTGGCCAAAAAAAACTGTGCTTTAGATAGTCTTGATTTCTATGGGGGATCAAGAGAGAAGAGCTATGAGAGAGAGAGAGAGAGGGAGAGAGAGGGAGAGAGAGAGAAGGGTAGTGTCAAATTGCATGTAATGTTTTCTACAGCGTGGATTCAGTTATTTTCAACTAATTGTTTTATTGTTTTTATCAAATTGTTTTATTGTTTTTATCAAAAGTGTTTTAAAAAAACACTCCAAGTTTTGGTACAATGAGGTACCCAAGCCAGCTTAGTGACCAGATAGGCTGAGAAGCAGCTCCAACATTAGTGGAGGTTCTTGGTTTATAAGTAGTTAAAAATTGACACCAGTAAATAAAAACAAAAGAGGATTTTATTGGAAGTATGTTGAGTACTCATGGCATTGATGACAAGGCTGGGAAAAGGGATATAGATATAAGTAAGCACCCAGCAGTCCCTGTGGATAGAAATGTAAGTAATTCTTGGGTCCGAGAATCAGAAATTCCTCCCACATCTCACAAGGGTGCCAAAGCTGGAATAGATGAGTCCAATCATTTTTAGTTATTGTGTCATTCTGTCTACGATCCTAATTCCATAGAAGGAGCTTGACAGTTAGCCCCGCTTAGGCCAAAGTTAAGCTCCATAAAGTCAGAAGTGAGAAGACTATTAATTATCAATCTATGTTTTCAGCACCAAGGACAGTACTTGAAACAAAGTAGATGCTCAGTGAGTATTTGTGAAATGAACCACTGAACGAATGACAGAATGTTTTCATGCTTTGACTAGGGTAAGATAAAGAAAGCATCTGGGAAAATAGTCCCTAAGCCCAAAGCCAGCGAGGAAGAGATAATTTTCCAAAGGGAAATCAGGGTGATATTATCAAGAGACAATTGAATGGGTGCTGTGCAGCCAATAGAGTGGGATATGTAGAGAGATACTTTTAATTTCCCAGCAAGGTTTATATATAACATGGAAAATGTCAAATCTCTCCCAGTGTTTCACATTTCAACATAGTAACGGAAAAATCAGGGTCAAATGCATCTAAATCCATCCTTGTTTTCCTGTACACACACAGTGGTAGCCAGATTTGGGGTGCTGTTGACTGGTAACCTGAAGTCCCATTTCCCTGCTGTTCTGGTTATGAAAGGGAAGGCCATATGCTAGTGCCAGCCCTGCCCGAGTGAGTTCCCAAAGATGCAGGCACAGCTCCTCCAAGAGCATGCCATATGTACAAGAGGCTGTTCCAAGGAGAAGCAAATTTGCACATCCCACTCAAAGGGGGAATGGAAAGGATGGGTGTGAGGAGCCCCCGGATTTTCTGCTCTTCCTCTGAGGTACTTTAGGAAGGAGCACACAACTCATTTCAAAGGATCAAGGAAAGAACACCACCTGGGGAGTGGGAGATGGTCAAGAAGCCTCGGATATTTTTTTTTTCTTAGATTCCATATATATGTGTTAGGATACGGTATTTGTTTTTCTCCATCTGACTTCCTTCACTCTGTATGACAGACTCTAGGTCCATCCACCTCACTACAAATAACTCAGTTTCATTTCTTTTTATGGCTGAGTAATATTCCATTGTATATATGTGCCACATCTTCTCTATCCATTCATCTGTTGATGGACACTTAGGTTGCTTCCATGTCCTGGCTATTGTAAATAGAGCTGCAATGAACATTTTGGTACATGACTCTTTTTGAATTATGGTTCTCTCAGGGTATATGCCCAGTAGTGGGATTGC
>NC_041227.1:65404896-65412834 GCF_002837175.3 Physeter macrocephalus
GGGAGACACAAGAGGGAAGAGATATGGGAACATATGTATATGTATAACTTATTCACTTTGTTGTAAAGCAGAAATTAACACACCATTGTAAAGCAATTATACTCCAATAAAGATGTTAAAAAAAAAAGAAGCCTCGGATAACAAAGCAGCTTTAGGGTTGATAATGAAGCAATGTCGCTTTCTTAAGTTGATCTGACTGATCATTGTTTTATGGCCCAACACACTCAGTTCACCAGCTGGTCATATATAATTTAGCTCTTAATTATAACTTGTCTTGTGAGGTCCTCAGAATGCTTAATATGTGAGCTTCATTCCAACAGCTGTAGCACAGGCTCAGAGAGTCCTTCAGAACATTCCTTTCAACAAAAGTGGGCTTGCTTTCCGGCCTCTGTTTCAGCTGTAAGTTGGAGACCTTCGTGTATTTCTGTTACTAAGGTTGGAAGCATGGATGCTGAGTACTGGGAGAACTTGTTTGTAGAAGAAGGGGAGAGAGAGCAGAGAGATTAGGGCTCATGGACCTAATCTGACTATATGCTTTTTTTTTCACCTGGCCTAGGATTAACTTTTTAAAATATTATTTTCAAATTCTATACAATTTGGAAGTTTTACATACAAATCAGTATTTCTAATTTGTCTTGGAAGCATGTAAATTCTTGTGATAGCAGACTGGCTGTCTCACAAGGGAGTGGAAGTGGAGCTGAACTGAATAGTGGTAGCTCCATTTGGACGGGGCCTGAGCTCTCCGCTCGGCTTGGTCATAACACAAGGTGTGTGTCTGTGTATGTGGGTGGTGGTGGAGCTACGTAGGTATATGAGTGTGAAACTCCAAATCTACATCTTTATTCCTAATTGGGTGTGTCCTAGGTCTTAAATTACTAAAAGTCTTTTTTCTGCCTCTTTGGATGTGACTAATGACTATTATGGGATATGCATGAGAGTTGGTTAATGACTTGGGAGCAGACTAAGAAGATGTAACATGGGGCCAGGTCTACATATGCCTTGGGGAAAGTTAGCCACACTCTGAGTTCATCTTGGCACCTCTTATATTCTGCTTTCAAGTTTTTAAGCAGGAGTGTGGCTTGCAGATAAGACCTAAATCACTTCATTATATGATGCACCAGATCGTGAAAGGCCTTGAATGCCATGCTAAGGGTTTATATATGGACAATGAATTTGAAAACACCAAAGCACCCCAAGTTCTTTCACCCCAGAGTGGTTTTACTGTGTGCAGTACAGGGCCGTGTCATGCCAGACACTCTGTTTAAAGTCAGCTGCTCCCCACTGATGGCCAACAGAGCCATGTAGAATGACTCAGAACTCCAGGGACCCATCATCCACAGAAGGACCTTCATTTTTTTTGTTTGTACTTTCATATCTTTGGCCCATCATCTTCCGTTTTGTGAATTTATGTCACAGATATTGGCATATGTGCACGATGACATATGTATGACCTATTTGCGGCAACCCTTTTGATAACTAGAGCCTGGAAACAATCTAAGGGCCTATCAATAGGGAAGCTGAACTAATGGGGGCACATCCACACAGTTGAATACTGTGCAGCTATGAAAGGACTTAGATGTCTATGGCTCATACAGAATGATCTCTAAAGTATATTTTAAGTGAAAAGAGCAAGGTATCGATTAGTATTTTTACTGTGTTTCCATTTATTTAAAAAATGTGCACTCATTATATAAGGCGGCATAGTTTTAGGAGGTAAACAACTGCTGGGGAGAGGGCATGGGGCACAAGTGTTGAGAGATAGATGTCTTTTCATGATATAGCTTTCTGTATTGCTTGCTTATTTTTCCATGTTCATATATTGGTTTTTTTTCCCAATAATAAATATCAAGTTGTGTGGTTGTGAGCACTTAATTTTGAGCTTCATTTCTCCTAGAGGCTGCTTCATTTCTTTTAGGAAAACATCTACACCACACAGTACAGTTTTCTAGAAGGAATCGCTGGTCCTGCTGGCTGGCAGGACAGAACAGGTCATCCTGGGCTCCTGCTGAGAGCTGGGATTTTTTTTCTTGGAATTCTGGGTGAGAAGAGCTCTCGGGTACTACGTGGTGCCTTGTGGAGCTGCTCAGTGAGTGGGCCAAGAAGATACAGAGCCAGATAACGATTCTGTGCTACTTTCCACATCTTGTCTTGCTGTGACAACTCCTTCCTGAGACTGTCTCTTTCCACATATCAAATGGACATGATGCTATTTGTCCTTCCCACTCTGGGGACATTTCAGGAAATAAATAGTGGAGATAAAACTCTATCTTGGAGGACTATGTCCTCTCTTGCGGGAGACAAGGGATGTCCTTTGTGCCCCCCAGAGGACAGAGGATGATGGATCTCTTGCCTCAACACTTAGGATATAAGCAGAATAGGGTAGGGTGAGTGGGACTGAGTTTGAGACCATGAAGGACCAGCAAGGGGATTATAGAAGATAAATTGCTCTGCAGTCAAAAGGGGAAAAGGACTTCTGGGGAAAGGAAAGGAAAGGTACACACGCATCTTAGAACTGGTTGCATTTTAGGAGAAATGAGTTGCTCGGACGCTGGCTGAAATGGGAGAAGCAACTAGGGTTGAGGCTGGAAAGTTCGGTAGGGAGCATAGAGTTTATTCTGGAAAAAATTGATTCCCAGAAGGTTTTTTAAAGAATATTTATTTATTTTAATTTTGGCTGCATCAGATCTTAGTTGCGGCACGTGGGATCTTTCGTTTCAGCACGTGGGCTTCTCTCTAGTTGTGGCACGCGGGCTCAGTAGTTGCAGTACGCAGGCTTAGTTGCCCTGCGGCATGTGGGATCTCAGTTCCCTGACCAGGGATCGAACCTGCATCCCCTGCATTGGAAGCCAGATTCTCAACCACTGGACCACCAGGGAAGTCCCCAGGAGTTTTTTTATATAAGAGAATAATTATATAATTTCATTTGACAAAGATAACTAGCATATATATAGGGTATAGTTACTAGAACAAATTCCTCCTGGCTAGAACCAGGAGAGAGACAATTATTGTAATGATGCTTTCTAGCTCCAGATAATAAACCCTAAAGGAAGGCTGTGACAGTAGGGATATAGGGGTGAGGGCTAATCTGAAAGGGATTTGTGGAGTAAAATCCAATAGCTTGGTGAGCGACTAAATGCAGCAGTAGGAGGAATGTCAACAGTGACTTTGTTTGGCTTGGAGAAAACAGTGACTCGGTTCCAGGAGACAGAGCACACAGCTGGAAGAATAGTTTTTGACCTTGAAGTTTGAAATCTTTGTATTTCACCCACAATAAGTGTTGCCCATGAGGGAATGCCCTCTGATTGCATGAATTTACTTGACCAAACATTTACTAAGTCCTCACGCTGGGACCTGGAACAGGGATTGTGTCAGGCATGAAGGTCAAGAAAGTCTTTGGAATTTAATATTTTAGATCTCTCTCCCCCTCTTCCAATAGAACCAGAAAAGATATTTCCTCCCTTCTAAAGAACCATGAAAGCATCATAACAATTTAAAAGAAATAACATTATTTTTCTTTGAAGATCAATTTCAAGCCCTGCCACTTCAGGGCAATGTCCCTTCTTCCTCAATGGCAGTAACTTGGGGGTTACCCAGGAAAGACAGCAAAGAGATGACTAAATTATGAGCAAAATCAGTCAAGAGGGCTTCCCTGGTGGCGCAGTGGTTGAGAGTCCGCCTGCCGATGCACGGGACACGGGTTCGTGCCCCGGTCCGGGAAGATCCCACATGCCGCGGAGCGGCTGGGCCCGTGAGCCATGGCCGCTGAGCCTGCGCGTCTGGAGCCTGTGCTCCGCAACGGGAGAGGCCACAGCAGTGAGAGACCCGCGTACCGAAAAAAAAAAAAAAAAAATCAGTGAAGAAAGACCGAGCAAGACTAGCAAGGATCATAGTTGCTGAGTGGGAAAATACTTTCACTTTGTTGCAAGCAGCTCACACCCAAGGGAAATGGGTGAAGCTTTGGAATTGCTGGGAGGGACAAAGTGAAACAATGGGGGATCAACACTCAACTGGCAGACTGGCTTCTTTTGCCGCTGAGGGTCCTGGTCAGTGGCACCCTGACAAGACATCTTGGTCCTGTTGGGATATGGTTGTCGAGTTGTCTTGGTGAGGGCAATTCCTCCTCTTGACAGTTTCCTGGAATCTGCTGGAGTTTGTTTTGCCTCAAGCAGGATTTAACGAGCTGGGGAGGTTTTTGCTATGTTGCTTTTTCTGCAACTCTTTTCTTGTTCAGGTGCCAGCGGGGCCCTCGTCCTTCTAGGATTCCAAGCTGTAGCTTCTGGGAAGGCTGATGTAATGATTCTCAGCCTCAGAATAGAAGACCCACTTTCTGATAGATCTCTCTGGTGTACGTTCACCTTGCTGACTCTTCTTTCCTCACTTATCAACTCTGGTAAAGACCTACTGACACTTGTCAGCATCTTCCCCATGAAGATCCCTCCTTGGACCGCCTTTCCTCTCTGCCTATCGCTCTATACTTGGGCTGCTCCATTAAATTGTATGTTTTCAGCTAATGGATCTATATAAGGAGACTCTAAAACACTCATTTCCAGGCTCAACTTCTTGCCTGAATTCTGGCCCAGCATTCATTCATTCATTCAGAAAGTGTTTATTGATCGTCTACGCTACACAGGCTCAGCCTTAGGCACTGGGCATATAACAAGACAGACATGGTTGACCCTCATGGAATCTCTGTCAATCTTCTAGCTGTCTGTTAGAGATTTAGGCTTGCATGTGCCTCATTCCTGTCCTAGACCAGATATATATCTTTGTCCATCCAACCTATCCCTTTTCCTGGCCGACTGCTGTTTAGGGCATCACAGTCTTCTAGTCGTCTGAGGTTGAACTTCATCTTCATTCTTCACTCCTCTCTCTCTTAACCTCATATCGAATCTGTTGCCTAGCTTTATTGATTCTGCCTCATTTCCCTAATTTGATTCTTCTGCTCCTTGCCCACCTTTACCACCTTAGTTAAGTTCTCATCATTCCTCACCTGTAGAACTTCTTGACTGCTTTCAAAGATTCTGATCTTTTCTCCCCTCCACTCAAAATTGTCGCAGACCTTTTTGTTATTTAATGACCATCCATGGCTCCCCATCATCTTGAAATAAAACCCTCAGCCATGGTCTCTCAGCTGCATGATCTGCTCCTGGCCTGCCTTTTGGAATGTATTTGCAAGTAGCCTTCAGCAGAGCTTCCCTGGAAGAAGGAAGAAAGAAGGAGAGTAGAGGAAGGAGGGAGGAAGGAGGGAGACAGGAGGAAGAGGATATTCAGGCACATTGGGAACAGCAGACTGAGTGTCTACAATGTGCGTGGTTAAACTGTGCTAACCTGTGCTAAACGCTTTATTTTATTTTATCTTTTTCATCCCACCCCTCCCCCCACCCCCCACTGTCCCCCCCTTGGTGTCCATACATTTTTTCTCTACATCTGTGTCTCTATTTCTGCCTTGCAAACTGCTTAATCTGTACAATTTTTCTAGATTCCACATATATGTGTTAATGTACAATATTTGTTTTTCTGACTTACTTCACTCTGTATGACAGTCTCTAGGTCCATCCACGTCTCTACAAATGACCCAAATATCGTTCCTTTTTATGGCTGAGTAATATTCCATTGTATATGTGTACCACATCTTCTTTATCCATTCATCTGTCGATGAACATTTAGGTTGCTTTCATCACCTGGGTATTATAAATAGTGCTGCAATGAACATTGGGGTGCATGTGTTTTTTTGAATTATGGTCTTCTCTGGGTATATGCCCAGTAGTGGGATTCCTGGGCCATATGGTAATTCCTTTTAGTTTTTTTTCAGAAATATTTGTTTAATGAATGAATAAGTTGACTCCTCTCCCAATAGATATTGATACACAGGGCCGCTATTCCAGAGAAAGTTCCTGTGATTAATAGAAATACAACATGAATCATAATAACCACGATAATAGCGGCACTGGTGGCGATGGCAGCTACTACTATTTTTCTTGAGTGTAATAAGAGTGTCTGAGTGTCAGGAACTTGATATATATAACGTGTCAGATCTCTTTAAAACCTTTAAAATTAAGTGTTATTATCCATACTTTACAGCTGAGACAGGTGAAGCCCAGATAGATTGCATAGCCTGCAGGTGGTGGAGCTGTTGACCCCAAACTCTGCTTTGTTATCGTATTTCTTCTTCTTTTTTTTTAATGTCTGTATTGGAGTATAATGGCTTTACCATATTGTGTTAGTTTATGCTGTGTAACAAAGTGAATCAGCTATACATATACATATATCCCCATATCTCCTCTCTCTTGCGTCTCCCTCCCACTCGCCCTATCCCACCCCTCTAGGTGGTCCCAAAACACCGAGCTGATCTCCCTATGCTATGCGGCCGCTTCCCACTAGCTATCTGTTTTACATTTGGTAGTGTATATATGTCCATGCCGCTCTCTCACTTCGTCCCAACTTACCCTTCCCCCCTACCCGTGTCCTGAAGTCCATTCTCTATATCTGCGTCTTTATTCCTGTCCTGACCCTAGGTTCATCAGACCTTTTTTTTTTTTCTCAGGGTAGATGCCCAGTAGTGGGATTGCTGGGTCATATGGTAATTCTATTTTTAGCTTTTTAAGGAACCTCCATACTGCTCTTCATCGTGGCTGTATCAATTTATATTCCCACCAACAGTGCAAGAGGGTTCCCTTTTCTCAACACCCCCTCCAGAATTTATTGTTTGTAGATTTTCTGATGATGCCCATTCTAACCTGTGAGGTGATACCTCATTGTAGTTTTAATTTGCATTTCTCTAATGATTAGTGATGTTGAGTGGCTTTTCATGTGCTTCTTCGCCATGTGTATGTCTTCTTTGGAGAAATGTCTATTTAGGTTTTTTGCCCACTTTTGGATTGGGTTGTTTGTTTTTTAATATTGAGCTGCATGGGCTGTTTATATATTTTGGAGATTAATCTTTGAGTTTTTTAGTGTCCAGTCTTACATTTAGGTATTTAATCCATTTTGAGTTTATTTTTGTGTATGGTGTTAGAGAGTGTTCTAATTTCATTCTTTTACATGTAGCTGTCCATTTTTCCCAGCACCAATTATTAAAGTGACTGTCTTTTCTCCATTGTATATCATTGCCTCCTTTGTCATAGATTAGTTGACCAAAGGTGAGTGGGTTTACCTCTGGGCTTTCGATCCTGTTGCATTGATCTATATTTCTGTTTTTGTGCCAGTACTATATTATCTTAATTACTGTATCTTTGTAGTATAGTCTGAAGTCACAGAGTCTGATTCCTCCAGCTCTGTATCCTGCTACTTTACCAAATTTATTGATTAGATCTAGTAGTGTTCTGGTGGCATCTTTAGGATTCTCTATGTATAGTATCATGTCATCCGCAAACAGTGACAGTTTTACTTCTTCTTTTCCAGTTTGTATCCCTTTTACTTCTTTTTCTTCTCTGATTGCTGTGGCTAGCACTTCCAAAACTATGTTGAATAACAGTGGCAAGCGTGGACATCCTTGTCTTGTTCCTGATTTTAGAGGAAATTCTTTCAGGTTTTCACCATTGAGAATGATGTTTGCTGTGGGTTTGTCATATATGGCCTTTATTATGTTGGGGTAGGTTTCCTCTATGCCCACTTTCTGGAGAGTTTTTATCATAAATCGGTGTTGAATTTTGTCACAACCTTTTTCTGCATCTATTGAGATGATCATTTGGTTTTTATTCTTCAGTTTGTTCATGTGGTGTATCACATTGATTGATTTGCATATATTGAAGAATCCTTGCATCCCTGGGATAAACCCCAGATAAATCATGGTGTATAATCCTTTTAATGTGTTGTTGGATTCTGTTTGCTAGTATTTTGTTGAGGATTTTTGCATCTATATTCATCAGAGATACTGGTCTGTAATTTTCTTTTTTTGTGACATTTTTGTCTGGTTTTGATATCAGGGTGATGGTGACC
>NC_041227.1:65412861-65445438 GCF_002837175.3 Physeter macrocephalus
TTGTGATTGGTCTGTTCATATTTTCTATTTCTTCCTGGTTCAGTCTTGGAAGGTTATACATTTCTAAGAATTTGTCCATTTCTTCCAGGTTGTCCATTTTATTGGCAGAGAGTTGATTGTAGTAGTCTCTTATTATGGTTTGTATTTCTGCAGTGTCCATTGTAAATTCTCCTTTTTCATTTCTAATTTTATTGACTTGAGTCCTCTCTCTATTTTTCTTGAAGAGTCTGGCTAAAGGTTTATCAATTTTGTTTATCTTCTCAAAAAAACCAGCTTTCAGTTTTATTGATCTTTGCTAGTGTTTTCTTTGTTTCTTTTTCATTTATTTCTGCTCTGATCTTTGTGTTTTCTTTCCTTCTACTAACTTTGGGTTTTGTTTGTTCTTCTTTCTCTAGTTCCTTTAGCTGTATGTTTAGATTGTTTATTTGAGATTTTTCTTGTTTCTTGAGGTAGGATTGTATTGCTATAAACTTCCCTCTTAGAACTGCTTTTGCTGCATCCCATAGGTTTTGGATCATCATGTTTTCGTTGTCATTTGTCTCTAGGTATTTTTTGATTTCCTCCTTGATTTCTTCGGTGATTATTGGTTATTTAGTAATGTATTGTTTAGCCTCCATGTGTTTGGGTTTTTTTACATTTTTTTTCCCTGTAATTGATTTCTAATCTCATAGCATTGTGGTCAGAAAAGATGCTTGATATGATTTCAGTTTTCTTAAATTTACCAAGGCGTGATTTGTGACCCAAGATGTGATCTATTCTAGAGATGTTCCATGTGCACTTGAGAAGAAAGTGTAATCTGCTGTTTTTGGATGTAATGTCCTATAAATATAAATTAAATCTATTTGGTCTATTATGTCCTTTAAAGCTTTTGTTTCCTTATTAATTTCCTGTCTGAATGATCCATCCATTGGTGTAAGTGAGGTGTTAAAGTCCCCCACTATTATTGTGTTACTGTTGTTTTCCTTTTTTATAGCTGTTAGCATTTGCCTTATGTATTGAGGTGCTCCTATGTTGGATGCATATATATTTATAATTGTTAGATGTTCTTCTTGGATTGATCCCTTGATCATTATGTAGTGTCCTTCCTTGTCTCTTGTAACATTCTTTATTTTAAAGTCTATTTTATCTGATATCAGTATTGCTACTCAGGCTTTCTTTTGATTTCCATTTGAATGGAAATCAAAATCTTTTTCCATCCCTTCACTTTCAGTCTCTGTGTGTCCCTAGGTCTGAAGTGGGTCTCTTGTAGACAGCATATATGTGGTTCTTGTTTTTGTATCCATTCAGCAAGCCCGTGTCTTTTGGTTGGTGCATTTAATCCATTCACGTTTAAGGTAATTATCGATATTTATGTTCCTATTACCATTTTCTTAATTGTTATGGGTTTGTTTTTGCAGGTCCTTTTCTTCTCTTATGTTTCCCACTTAGAGAAGTTCCTTTAGCATTTGTTGTAGAGCTGGTTTGGTGCTGAATTCTCTTAGCTTTTCTTGCCTGTAAAGGTTTTGATTTCTCTGTCGAATCTGAATGAAATCTTTGCCAGGTAGAGTAACCTTGGTTGTAGGTTCTTCCCTTTCATCACTTTAAATATATCGTGCCACTGCCTTCTGGCTTGTAGAGTTTCTGCTGAGAAATCAGCTCTTAACCTTATGGGAGTTCCCTGTATGTTATTTGTCATTTTTCCCTTGTTGCTTTCAGTAATTTTTCTTTGTCTTTAATTTTTGTCAGTTTGATTACTGTGTGTCTCAGTGTGTTTCTCCTTGGGTTTATCCTGCCTGAGACTCTCTGTGCTTCCTGGACTTGGGTGGCTATTTCCTTTCCCATGTTAGGGAAATTTTTTACTATAATCTCTTCAGATATTTTCTTGGGAACTTTCTCTCTCTCTCCTCCTTCTGGGACCCCTATAATGTGAATGTTGGTGCCTTTAATGTTTTCCCAGAGGTCTCTTAGGTGGTCTTCATTTCTTTTCATTCATTTTTCTTTATTCTGTTCTGCAGCAGTGAATCTCACCATTCCGTCTTCCAGATCACTTATCCGCTCTTCTGCCTCAGTTATTCTGCTATTGATTCCTTCTAGTGTATTTTTCACTTCGGTTATTGTATTATTCTTCTCTGTTTGTTTGTTCTTTAATTCTTCTAGGTCTTTGTTAAACATTTCTTGCATCTTATTGATCTTTGCCTCCATTCTTTTTCCAAGGTGCTGTATCATCTTCACTATCATTATTCTGAATTTTTTTGGAAGGTTGCCTATCTCCACTTTTTTTGGAAGGTTGCCTATCTCCACTTCATTTAGTTGTTTTTCTTGGGTTTTATCTTGTTCCTTCACCTTGTACATAGTCCTCTGCCTTTTCATTTTGTCTGTCTTTCTGTGAATGTGGTTTTCATTCCACAGGCTGCAGGATTGTAGTTCTTCTTGCTTCTGCTGTCTCTGTGCTACATGCTTTATATACAATAGTCCTTCCCCACCGCATCTGTGGGGGATTCTTTCCAAGATCCCCAGTGGATGCCTGGAATGGCGGATAGTATTGAACTCTATACCTAAGGGTTTGTACCCTAAACACAAGCACTGCAATACTGGGACTGATACTCTGATAACAGAGATGGCTATTAAGTGTCTAATGGGCAAGATATGCTGGACAAAGGGATGATTTATGTCCCAGGCGGGACAGAGCAGGACAGAGTGAGATTTCATCATGCTACTCAGAACAGCGTGCAATTTAAAACTTATGAACTGTTCATTTCTGGAATTTTCCATTTAGTATTTTCTGACTGCAGTTGCCCACAGGTAACTGAAACCACAGAAAGTGAAACCGCAAGTAAGGGGGGGATTACTGTATACAGGCTATGTAATAATCCTCCCCAAGGAGCAGATTTTTTTTTTTTTTTTTTTTTTTTTGCGGTACGCGGGCCTCTCACTGTTGTGGCCCCCCACGTTGCGGAGCACAGGCTCCGGACGTGCAGGCTCAGCGGCCATGGCTCACGGGCCCAGCTGCTTCGCGGCATGTGGGATCCTCCCAGACCGGGGCACAAACCCATGTCCCCTGCATCGGCAGGCGGACTCTCAACCACTGCGCCACCAGGGAAGCCCATGGGGTAGATTCTTATTCCTCTTTTTTTAAAAT
Organism: Physeter macrocephalus; assembly: GCF_002837175.3. Classification (NCBI taxonomy): domain Eukaryota; kingdom Metazoa; phylum Chordata; class Mammalia; order Artiodactyla; family Physeteridae; genus Physeter; species Physeter macrocephalus. The sequence continues at coordinate 65,415,980 of NC_041227.1, forward strand.
TGAAGTATAGTTGATTTACAATGTTGTGTTAATTTCTGCTGTACAACAAAGTGATTCAGTTATACATATAAGGGGCAGATATTTTTTAATATCCCATTTAACTATAAGGAAAGAGAAATTCTGAGAGTTTAGACAATTTAGCCAAGGTAAATGAGATAAGAAATAATAATGGCCCACATCCATTGAGAATTTAAAAGGGTCAGGCACTGCCAAGTGTTTTACCAACATTATCTCCAAGAGGTAGGTGCCCTTAGGAGTCCCATTTTACAGATGATTAAACTGGGGCACAGAGAGGTGAGTGACATGCTGGGGCTGAGGCTTTCCACCCTCTGTGTAGCTAAAACAAACTTTCAACCTATGTCAAGAAAATTTTAAAAGCAATTTAAATAGATACTGAATTCTTCTATAGGAGTAGCAAAGGGAATTCTATTGCTGGCTATAAAGAGAAGCCTCTTATAATCCTCTCTCTCCACCTTTCTTCTAAGAGTTCACACATCATAAGCATGGCTGGTACCTATAGTTACTCCCCCAATTCCCCCATTGCTACCCCCCCCTTTCCTCCTTCCATCTCAGATCTCTTTTCTCATGGAAATAGCTCTGTTCCTTTTAAAATAAAAATCCATCAAGACTTTCTTGGCTTTATCCAGTTCTTCTCTCTACACCAAATACCTCAAACCGATGGGCTGTATTCAACCACCCCAAGTGTTTTTGTCTGGCGAACACAATTTTTAAAATAATTTTAGGTAACACTGAAAAATCGGTGGCTTTCACACTGACTTCCAAATTTCTGGCTTGCCTTTGCCTCATTTCTGAAAAATGTAGTAAGAGTGGTCCTGCATCCCTGGCCACCCAGTCACACACACTTTCCAATTTGTCTCATCCCCCCTGTTCACAACCACTGTCTCCTCATCTCTGAATCTTGATTCCATCCATGCTTGTTTCCAGGTATCCTTAAAGATAAGAAAGTGAAAGGTAGAGAGACATGTTGACACACTGCATGTGTCAAAACCACATATTTTCCTTTGGATGCAAACAGTAATTATCCGTGTTTGAAGATTAAAAAGAAAAAAAGAAGATCGAGGGTCTTTGAAAAAAGAATACAACCCTGGCTTCTTCCTCATCTGCATATTCCTGTCGGCACTTGAGTTTATGAGCTCTAGATCAGATTGACAGAACAAAAAGACCCCTTCTCACCCGCCCAAGCCCAGATCAAACGAACAACCACGACCCAGTTGATCAAACAGAAACCGCTTTAGGAGGGGAGGTGGGAAGAGAGAATTTGTGGATTGCATGTTGGTATTTCCAGCCATTCTAGTTGCAACTTTCAATCGCCCTTACCTTGTAACAAACAAACAAACTCGTTCCCAACAAAAATCCCCAGCTGTTAAGTGTTCTAGATGTTATTTGAATTTAAGTAAAATGACTTCTTTGGCAGCTACTTGGCAGCCCACAGCTTTTACGACATGTTTTCTGATACAAACCGTTTCACAAAGAGCTTGTATCTTTTTATTCCCAAGCATTACATTCTGAACAGAAAACTTAATAAAATTTTCAGCGGCAATTTTAAGAGGATCTGTGGTACGACTTAACAACAACAGTGATCTATTCTTTTTAGTGCAAGTGTAAAGACCTGAGAGAAATAGCGTTTTCAATTTGACTTTATGGCCTTCCCAAGTTGTCTTCAAGTTAAGTGAAAGTTAAAAATTGGTGCTGGGGAAAGAGCAAAGATTTTAGACTCAAACTGATTTGAATTCCACTGTTATTCACTTATGAACTATTGCACTTCAGGCAAGTTGCTTAAACTAATTTGAGCCTCTGTTTTCTCATCTATTAAAGGGAGAAATTCCACTGTATAGGATTGTTGCAGCAAAGCTTTGTGGTACAGGGCTTGATACATAGTAGTTGCCCTAAATGCTTTAAGTTGTATGTGACGGTAGCCCAACTCAAGCCAGCTTAAGGAAAAATGAGAATTTCTTGGCTTGCCTAACTGAAAAGTTCAAGAGTTCATCGGTTTCAGGCATAGCTGGATCCAGGGGCTCAAGCAATGTCATCAGTACTCAGTCTTTCTCCACCTTTGGGCACTGTTTTCTTCTGTGTTTGACTTTGTTCTTCACTGAGCCCAGCAGACTAGCTGGTTATTTTTTGGAGCAAGCAGAACAGAGCTTTGAAGGACTATAGACCAAGATATGTAAAGCCTGGTTGACAGCCCTCTTTAGATAGGGCAAAGCTAGTTTGGGCAGCATGGTTTCCATGTGGGATGTCCTAGTGGGAGTGGCATTCAGGGCCAGCATAAGGACCCAAGACATTGCATCTTCATCAAAGCCACACAGAATAGGCAGATCCAAGACTATAATTTCTGTTTGACAGATAAGGAAACTGAGGCTCTGTATTAACTTCTTATTGATGCTATAACAAATTACCATAAACTTAGTGGCTTGAAACAACACAAAAGAAGTTCAAAATGAATCTTACTGGGATAAAATCAAAGTGCCAGCAGGGCTGCATTCCTTCTGAGGCTCTAGAAAAGAATCTGTTTCCTTACCATTTCTGGCTTGTAAGGGCCACTAGCACTCCTTGGCTCATGACCTGCTTTTCATGTTCAGAGCCAATAGCACAACATCTTTAAATCTCTCTGACACTGCCCCTGACCCTCCTGCCTCCCTCTTTCCTTTATAAGGACTTTTGTGATTATATTGGGCCCACCTAGATAATCCAGGAAAATCTTCCCATCTCAAAATCCTTAACTAATGACATTTGTGAAGTCCACTTTGCCATGTAGGGTGACACATTCACAGGTTTCAGAGATTGACATGGACATCTTTCAGGAGACCGTTATTCAGCCGGTCACAGGCTGATAAAGGTAGGAGCTTCCTGGTCACTCCTTAAGGTAACAGCTGAGTCATGACTAGAACTGAGGTTAATGGTTCTAAATTAAGACAGTGCAGGTGAGAATCCTGGCAGAGTAGCTGGATGGCTGCAGTTAGGCTTCTCTGAGCCTCTGTGTCCTCATCTGTAAAATGGTGATAATGTTATTAAATGAGACACCATTTAAAAGTGTCTAGCACAGCATCTGATATGGAGCAGAAAATTAGTGATGCTAGGCATTCCTGCTATTTTTAACAGCCTTGAACGAGCAGGTGCCTTTGAACGTTTGGCTCTGGGAAAACTAGGGAAGAGCCAGTGGCATGATGGGGTGCAAAGATCATGGGATTTGAGTCTGCCATATGACTGTAAAGAACTTGGAATTCTCTGAGTTCCAGTTCCTTATTCATACATGAAGATAATAGGTCCTTCCCTCACAGAAGGAAGTGGAGAATGTCTGCCTGGTGCTTGGCATCCTCCGGTTCCCCTGCATCGGCAGGCGGACGCGCAACCACTGCGCCACCAGGGAAGCCCCATTCCTGCTATTTTTAACAGCCTTGAACGAGCAGGTGCCTTTGAACGTTTGGCTCTGGGAAAACTAGGGAAGAGCCAGTGGCATGATGGGGTGCAAAGATCATGGGATTTGAGTCTGCCATATGACTGTAAAGAACTTGGAATTCTCTGAGTTCCAGTTCCTTATTCATACATGAAGATAATAGGTCCTTCCCTCACAGAAGGAAGTGGAGAATGTCTGCCTGGTGCTTGGCATCCTCAATCAGACACCTCCCTCTGTCACTGCCTTCCTTTTGTCTTTCTTCTCAACTTATATCTTTCACTTTTTATTTTCTCCCTCTCTTCCTTTCTGTCTTTCTTTCTCCTGTTTTCCCTTCCTCCCTCCATCCTGCTCTGATTTCCCTCTCTCCTTTCTTCCTCCCTACCTCCTTCCTTTCCTCTCTGTCTCCCTTCCATTGCCCATTCTTGAGACGTCCATTTAAGAGCAGTTGATCAATTTCAGGGACTTCTGGTGTCTGCTCTTGGTCTCCCCTCTTATGGGTCATAGCAACCCATTCTTCCCACTCATCAGTTTCTCAGTTGTGCAATCTAAATGCTAATGATCCCTGCCTAACCGGCTCCTTTACCCCCCTCTACTGATACAACTAAACACACCCTAGAAAAACTGCCCAGAAGTAAACAGGATCTACTACCCCCACCCCCACCCTTTGTGCAGGGTGTGGGCTGGAAACCGTGCCATCTTTGGAAACTTCTGACAGTCCAGAAAGGCTGTCCTTCATCTGGAGTCCCCCAGAGCTTCTTCCTCCCCAGCAGGACCCTGTTTATCAAGCTGCCCGATGCCCACCCAGATGCCCTCATTCCCTTTCATGCACGGGTGGTTTTCAGTCTGATATTGAAAGTGCAATATGCTTGCCAGTAATGATGTCTTATTGGAGTGTAAAGATTTTCCCATTTCACTGCTTTATCCTGAATTTAAAGTGTTTTGAAATTCACTTACATCGGAGAGGACCAGTAGCCAAACGTTTGCTGTAAATAAACTGGGGGCTTCTAAGGTGTTATCTCTGAAATGGGAGATGGGATAGGTTACTGCTCTCCTGCGGGCTGGGCAGAATCAGTGGCAGAGTTTTTCCATCACAAGGACCCGGCAGCTTGTATGCTTCCAAGTGCTGGTCAGGGTGTGAGGGCGCTCTGGCCTTGTGTTTTGAATCTATTCAATTGAAGTTTGTCCAGGGTGTTGAGTTGGAAGATCACTGAGCTCTTGAACACCTGCTTGGAAAATCAGAAAATCTTAAAGCTAATGCAGAGACTGACAGTAATTCAAACAGTGGGTAGTGGCGGTGGTGGCTCTTATTATTGTTGCTGTTGCTATTACGATCAGTGAACATTCATCGAATGCTCTGTATTCTGCACCAGGCACTCTGTTAAGGGCATTGCATGAATTATCCTCATCTAGCCTCTTAACAACCTGTGAGATGGTTGCGATGCCACCCAATCTGGCTGGCCAGACAGATCTGATGCTCCTGGGAAATTTCTTAACATCTAGTATCAAGGCCATGGCCACAGGCGTCCATGGAAAATAAACCAGGGAACCTTCTCACGCAGGTTGCCTTAGTTGCTTAGATTTACTGATTTATTACACTGGCCCATTGTGACCAGCGAGGCAAAGAGGGATGCCTGAGACTCTGGACCCAAAGGCAGTGTTGTGTCAGCCACAGTGTCAGCCACCTGGGGCCACACATCTCTGGGCCTCCGTTGCCTCTGGGCCTCAGTTCCCTCCTCTGCAAAATGTGAATAATAGTGGTATCACCTCATGGGGCTGTGTGAGTATTCCATGCATCATTGTATGTAGAGCACTTGAACAGCGCCTGATACGTGGTGAAGGCTGTATGAGTATTTCTTTATTAAAACCTTTAAATACTGCTTCACCTTTGCAGTACCGGTGATGTTATGCATTGTTTCCCATGGGTTCAGGTCAGTGCTATGTCCTGGATGATAAGCAATAGAAAATGGGGCTCTAAAGCCATCTTTTTCTCTTTTCTTTCCTGTCCTTTCCCAAGGACTGGATGTGGGAAGGTTGTGGTAGTATAGGGTGGCCAATTCATCCTGGTTTGTCTTTCCAGGTGTTAGCACTGCAGTTCCCAGGTTCCGGGAACCCCCTCAGTTTCAGACAAACCAGGAGGAAGTAGGATATGCTGACTTGCGGGTTTTGTGAGGATAAGTGTATGATTGGAGACTGTATTCATTTGCTAGTGTCGCCGTAACAGAACACCAGAGACTAGGCGGCTTAAATAATAGAAATTTATTTCTCACAATTCTGGAGGCTGGAAGTCCAAGGTCAAGGTACCAGTGGGGTTGGTTTCTCCTGAAGCCTTTCTCCTCGTGTGGATGGAGGTGTAAGTCCCCTGTGGGGTCTTTAAGGATCACTCCAACACAGCCATGGAAGTTATACTTGGCAAGGCATAGGAAATTAGAGGAATTATTATACTTACATGTCCTAGAAGGGGAGGCACGGCACACTGCACAGGGGGACACATGGGAGGGGAATCCAGGGAGCAGGTTCACCCAAGCAGGTAGGAAGCCGAGAGAGAGAGAGAGGACTGTAGGAAGTACCTTGGTTGGGGATCAGAGTGGAGTTACAGAAGCAAAAGGCATGAAGGGGGTTCATTGGTGCATTTGAACGTCACTAGGTTACACTCAGAGGAGGGCAAGAGGGGGATCTTGTAGCAAGCACCAGCCTTATCACACTGGTATATGTGATCACCTGGGCAGGTGCTCACAGTCTGTTTGTGGGGGTGCTGAGGCATCAGGGAAATTAAGTTTTTAAAATGTACAATACACACCTTGGCTTGCAGATGGCTGTCTTCTCACTGTGTCCTTACATGAGCTTTTTCTCTGTGTGCTTTTTCTCTTGGTGTCTCTTCCCCTTCTTATAAGGGCACCAGTCATATTAGATTAGGGCCCCACCTTTATGATCTCATTTAACCTTAATTACGTCTGTAAAGGTCCTATCTCCAAACAGTCACATTGGGGGTTAAGGCTTCAGCATATGAAATTGGAGGGAACACAATAACAGCCTCTGTGAGTTTTAAAGCAAAGGCTTTTCAGAGCATCCTTTCCTGCATCAGGAACTCAAGGCAACTGAAAGTGCTCTCCGCACATTGTTTTTCTGTCATTTCCCTGTTGGGGGCCTCTGTGGCACATGCAGTGATCTTTAATTGGAGAGCATATCTCAGTACCAAACTAGCACCAGGTGGAATTTTGATAACAAATTCAGATCCACTGACTCTAATGTTTCTAAAGCAGAACAAGGCCTCTCTCAACCTCTACCTGCTCCAAGCCCTACGCAGCTGCCCACACTGGAGCAGCATCCCAGCTCCTCAGCTCCTAGAGGCCCTGTGCCATCCATGTGCCTCTCTGACCTTGACTCACCCACTTGCTGATGCTGCTCCTTTGCTCTGCCCGGTCACGCTGATTTCCTTGAAAAGGTTAAACTGGTCTCTCCCAGGGGACGTTTGCATTTGCTGTTCCTTCTGCTAAGAACTCTGTTCCCCACATCATCCCCTGGTGGCCTCTTCGTTATTCAGGACTCCACCTCTTTTGCGTTCTGTCCACTAAATTCCAATGTTGGAGGGGGAGTGGGGGGTGGTCCCTCCCATACATCCAACAAGCAACTCTATGGACATCAACCGGGTGTCCAACAATTCAACTGAATTCCGACACTATCAACCCGGGTACAGTCAGATTCCACAGGTTAAGGGCTCAGTCTTACCCTCTCCAACAACTTCAGATGCCAGTCGAAAGCCCAGCTTGTTATCTGTACTTCTGACCAACTGGCCATAAATCAGAAGTTCCCACAACCCCCTTCTCGGGTTTGATTAATGTGCCAGAGTGGTTCACAGAAATCAGAGAAATATTTTACCTTTTAGATTTTACCAGTTGATTACAAAGAATTTAACTCAGGAACAGCCAGATGGAAGAGATGCACAGGGCAAGGTATGGGAAAGGGACATGGAGCTTCCAGGCCCTCTCTAAACATACCACTCTCCCCAAATATCCACATGTTCACCAACCCAGAACCTCTCTGAACCCAGTCCTTTTGGGTTTTTATGGAGGCTTCATTACATAGGCATGATTGATTAAGTCACTGGCCATTGATGATTAAACTCAATCTCCAGCCCCTTTCCCCTCCCTGGAGTTCAGGGGTAGGACTGCAAGTTCTAACTCTCTAATCTCAGGTTGGTTCTCCTGGCAACCAGTCCTCAACCTTAGGTGTGGTCCAGAGTCATCTCATTAACATAACAATAGACACCTTTATCACTCTCAACACTAGGAAATTCCTAGGGTTTTAGGAGCTGTGAACCAGGAATCATGGACTAAGACCAAATATATATTTCTTATTATAAATCACAGTATCACACCACCCAAATGCCACCTCCTTTAAATGACCTTCCCTCTGTGTCTTAGCCATATTACTCACCACAATTAACTTCTTCTGTCACTTCTAGGTGGTGGGAAAGATTAGGTGGGTCCTTTTGTCAGTTATCTATTTACTGGGATCCTCAGGTACTAGGCAATGGAGATTCAACAATAAACAAGACAATTCCCATCTTCTCCAAAGAACTTACATTTTGGAGTGTGGAAGCAGATAATAAACATATAAACGTCCAAATATAAATGTAAATATAAATATAAATCTCTCGTTCAGAGGAATGCTTTGGAAAAGCAACATGTAAAACTATTAGTTCTTCTGGAAAATTGCTGGACTAATCCATGTGGCCTAAAAATCCATTTCTAAGATCCCACTTGAGTACACAGATAGAATGTTATTCTTGGGTTAATTTTCAAACAAGGATAGCTGGAGAGAAGACTTCCTTTCTCACCAGAGGTCTCAAGCTACTTCCCTGTAGGAGTGGCTTTGGGCTGTCAGAACATTTCTTGGTCTAATATTCAAGCACAGCGTTGTTGGTGGCTGAGGAGGGTAGGATAGCCTGTTCAGTCTCTCTCCCCTTAGCTTTCCCGGATTCAAGGCAAGGAGCATACTTACAATAGCCATGAAAAGGAGGTCTGGTCTCAGCAACGGAGATAGACAGTAAAAAGAAGGTATTTTGCAGAGAAATAGTGCAAATCCCAGAGCCCAGCAGTGGGGAAACAGGCTTATATCCGTAATGGCTTATATACAACTCTGATGACAAACTCTGGAATCTGCATGCAACTTTCCATATATGCATCTGACTCTGGCTCTGTGTTGGCATGCTTGTTTCTTTTGAATTTGTATAGTTATAAATTATAGTGATCTTAAGAACGGTGAAGGCAGGAGAGTTTGTGTGTGTATAAGAAAGAAAGGTTCAGTTTGTTAACAGTGTGCTCATCCCGTATCTAACATTGAGGATAAAGAAAATGAAGAAAATTTTATAACAGCTGGCAGAGTACTCTTCTCCAAAGGACCCCTGGCTCTCAACTGAATATAAACTTGCTATGGAATCAGTGTCTGTGTCCCCTCCACATTCATATGTTGATGTGATGGTATTTGGAGGTGGGGCCTTTAGGAGATAATTAGGTTCAGATGAGAGAGGGGCCCTTCTGATGGGATTAGCGCCCTTATAAAGAGACATCAGTAGAGCTCAGCTCTTTCTATCTCTTCATCCCACCCACCACTTGAGGGTGTAGTGAGAAGGCAGCCGTTTGCAAGACAGGAAGAGAACCCTCACCAGAACCCGACCATTGCTGACACCCTGATCTCAGACTTCCAGCCTCCAGACCTGTGAGAAAATAAACTTCTGTTGTTTAAGCCACCTAGTCTATGGTATTTTGTTATGGCAGCCAAAAACAGACTAAGACAGAGCTCAAATCAGCAAATATTTACTGAGTGTCATCAGACAATATGCCAAGCCCTGGGGACATAAAATAAGAAGGGCTTTGCCTTCGAGGAACTCATATTTAGTAGTGGAGACTGAAAATTAGATTGCACTACACAAAGAAAATTCTCTCAAGTGACTTCCACCTACTCTTTTTCAGGGATTCTAGACATTTTCCCGTTTCTTCTGTAAAACACTGTCGGGGCCTGAACTGTGTCCTCCTCTGATACCTATGAATTTGGCCTGATTTGGAAATAGGGTCTTTGTAGAGGTAATTAAGAAACTCAAAATGTGATCAGACTAGATTTAGGGTGGACTCTAAATCCAATGACTGGTGTCCTTATAAGAGAAAGGAGGGGGAGATTTGAGACACACACAGAGGGGAAAACCATGTAAAAATGGAGGTAGAGATTGGCATCTATCAGGGAAGGAACCCAAGGATATCCAGAGCCCCAGAAGGTCAGAGGCATGGTTCCAGAAGGAACCAACCCTGCCAACACCTTGATTTTAAACTTCTGGCCTTCAGAACAGTGAGAGAGTAAATTTCCATTGTTTAAAGCCACCAACCTTGTAGAACTCTGTTACGGTTATCTCCTGGTTGTTGGAGGATTGAATGAGCTAAGATGTATAAAGGGACTAGAACAGTGCCGGGCAAGTGGTGAGTGCTACATAAGTACTAGCCATCAGCACTCAGTGATTTCCTCATTCTACAGCTTTTTACTGAGCATCACTTTTGGGCCAGCACTGTGATTCTACCTCAATTTTGCATTGAAAGGTTTCAATGGATTGCATGTTAGTGTCCCCCCCGAAATTCATGTGTTGAAATCCTAACTTCTGTTAAGATTTCAATACCATCAGTGTGATGGTATTGGGAGAGGTGGAGCCTTTGTGAGGAAAGGAGGTCATGAGAGTGGAGCCCTCGTGAATGGGATCAGTGCCCTAATAAAAGGGACCCCAGAGAGTTCTTTCCCCCTCTTTCCACCACATGAAGACACAGTGAGAAGTCTGCAGCCCAGAAGAGGGTCTTCATCAGAGCCTGACCAAGATGGCATCCTGATCTCAGACATCCAGCCTCTAGAACTGTGAGAAATAAATTCCTTTTGTGTATAAGCCACCGAGTCAGTGGGGCTTTGTTATATCAACCTGAACTAAGACAGAGGTTTGTTTTTTTTGTTTGTTTTAACGTCTTTATTGGAGTATAATTGCTTTACAATGGTATGTTAGTTTCTGCTTTATAACAAAGTGAATCAGCTATACATATACATATATCCCCATATCTCCTCACTCTTGCATCTGCCTCCCACCTTCCCTATCCCACCTCTCTAGGTGGACACCAAGCACCGAGCTGATCTCCCTGTGCTATGTGGCTGCTTCCCACTAGCTAGCTATTTTACATTTGGTAGTGTATATATGTCCATGCCACTCTCTCACTTCGTCCCAGCTTACCCTTCCCCCTCCCCGTGTCCTCACAAGTCTATTCTCTACATTGGTGTCTTTATTCCTGTCCTGCCCCTAGGTTCTTTAGAACCGTTTTTTCTTTTTTTTTTAAAGATTCTATATATTTGTGTTAGCATACGGTATTTGTTTTTCTTTTTCTGACTTACTTCACTCTGTGTGACAGACTCTAGGTCCATCCACCTTACTACAAATAACTCAGTTTCATTCCTTTTTAAGGCTGAGTAATATTCCATTGTATATATGTGCCACATCTTCTTTATCCATTCATCTGTCAATGGACACTTAGGTTGCTTCCATTAAGACAGAGGTTTTATGTTATGTGCCTTATTGGACGTTACCTTGTATGTGAACTACATTCCAAAGCCCTCCAAAGGGGCTTTTTTTCTGAAACAAATGTTTGACATTCATAATCACCCAAGATGTCAAAGGGAATAGAAATATTGCATGTTTATAAATCATTTTTCCTCATATTATTGGGAAAAAGAGAAAATTCCTGAAAAGCAGAAAAGAAAATAATCATCCATAATTTGATGCATAGCCACTATTTACATTTTAATGTCTTTTCTTCGGGGCTTTTTTTTTTGCATAGTTTTTTTTTTACATAATTATACCTATTCTCTATATCCAATTTTTATCTTTCTTTTTTTCAACTATTATATCACAAGCATTTTCCATATTATACAGACTTTGTGAACATTGCATTTTATGACTCCATAATGTTTCATGCTAGGATTATGGCATGGCTTATTTAACCAAACATTTAAATTAAAAAAAAAATTTTTTCACTATTAAATATGCTGTTGTGATGATAATCTTGTTGCATAAACTCACCCCCTCCCAGTCCCCAGCCCACCACCAGTATTTCAGGTGACTTCATTAAGCTACATATTCCAATGTGCAATTACTGGATCAAAGGGTGTGACCATTTTAAGGCATTGGATACACACTTAAAATTGCTCTCTTAAAAAAGGCTGTGCCAGTTTACACTCTGATCTGCAATGTTAAGAACATACCCATTTTGCCACACTTGTGTTAATATACCTATTATTTTAATTAAGCTACATATTCCAATGTGCAATTACTGGATCAAAGGGTGTGACCATTTTAAGGCATTGGATACACACTTAAAATTGCTCTCTTAAAAAAGGCTGTGCCAGTTTACACTCTGATCTGCAATGTTAAGAACATACCCATTTTGCCACACTTGTGTTAATATACCTATTATCATTTTAAAAGACCAGCTAATTTGAAAAGCATGAAATGTGGTTGTTTTATTTGCATGGCTTTGATTAGTAGTAATATTGAACATTATTCCCATGTTTGTTAAACCGGAGCATTTCCTCTCTGGGGAAATATCTGTTTAGACCCTTTCTCTATTCATCCATCAACATCTTTGTTTCTCTTAAAGATGTTTATTAATTCAAATATAAAAATACATGGTTCCTTTTTGTTATATTTGCTTTAGATGTGTTTCCCAGTTTATTGTTTTCCTTTTAAGTTTGATTTTTTTTTTTTATGGACAGAAGATTTAAATTTTTTGTAACCACATCTGCCCATCTTTTCCTTTGTGATTTTAAAATCTTTTCTAAATCTACTCACTCCTCTTTGCAGAAGCTTGATAAATATTCATTTCTCTTTTCTTATTGTTTATTTATGCTTTGATTAAAAAGTAACTCTTTGCTCTATCTAGAATTTGTTTTGGTGCATGACATTGAAGAGACTTTTCACAGGGCTAATCATTTGTCCCAATATGATTTATTCAGTAATCTTATTTTTTCCCTTCTTTATTATATAGTAAATTCTCACATATAGTGGAGTATAATCTAAGCCATTTGTTATGTTTAGTTGAACCAATGTACCACATTGTTTAAATGACTATATTTTCAAAGTCTGTTTAAATATCTATTCATGCTGGTCCCCAGGTGGTTCAAGTTTAAGGAGAGACATCTGGAATGAACTGTCATTACTCTTTCTCCTGCCTCACAGCAAGAAACCTGTTTGAAGACAAACAGTGGTGATAGTGACATCACCATAAGACAAAGAATAATGCCAATCCCAGGAAACATGTCCACCTGAAAAGATCTTTGGTTCTTTTTCTTTTCATTTCAGCTTAATTGAAGTATATTTGTACAACATGGTGATTTGATATACATGTACATTTTGAAAGGATTCCCCTGACCTAGTTAATTAACACATCCATCACCTCACATATTTATCTTTTTTGTGTGTGTGTGTGTGTGTGAGAATATTTAAGTTCTGTTCTCTTAGCAAATTTCATTTATACAGTACAGTGGTATCAACTGTAGTCACCAGGTTATACATTAGATCCTCAGACCTTATTCATTTTATAACTAGAAGTTTGTACCTTTTTACCAGCCTCTACCCATTTCCCCCATCCCCAGCTCTTGGCAACCACTTTTCTAATCTCTGTTGTTATGAGTTTGACTTCTATTTTTTAAAGATTCCACATATAAATGATATCATGCAGTATTTGTCTTTGTCTGGCGTATTTTACTTAGCATAATGCCCTCAAGTTCCACCCAAGTTATGAAAAATGGCGGCATTTCCTTCTTTCTCAGGGCTGAACAATATTCCATTGTATAAATATACTACATCTTTATCCATTCATCCATTGACAGACACTTAGGTCATTTTCATATCTTGGCTATTGTGAATAATGCTCCAGTGAACGTATCAGTGCAGATATCTCTTTGGGATAGTGATTTCATCTCCTTTGGATGCATACCCAGAAGTGGGATGGCTGGTAGCTCTCTTTTTAATTTTTTGAGGAACCTCCATACTGTTTTCCATGGTGGCTGCACCATTTTACATGCCCACCAACAGTGCACAAGGGTTCCCTTTTCTCCACATTCTCACCGACATGTGGTACCTCTTGCCTTCTTGAGGACAGCCATCCTAACAGGTGGGAGGGGATATCTCATAGTGGTTGATTTGCATTTCCCTGATGATTAGTGATGTTGAGCATCCTTTCCTGTGCCTGTTAGCCATCTGTTTGTCCAATCACTGATCCTTGAAGATGATTTCGTGTCCAGATCTCCTCTGTTGTCCACCCTGACGTCTACTCTTGTTACTCCAAGTTGGGACTGGGAGTTGAAAGAGGATGAGCTTCCTGGAGATGAGTTTTATTCTCACCCTCACCGTGTGCAGCGCTGTAGATCCCTTGGGTGACCAGAGCTCACTTCTTCACTAGTTTTTCTTCCATTTACCTCTGCCTGAATTTCCTTCTTCCCCTCCAGCCTGACAAGTGCCTTGCCATCATGGGCACCCACTGATTTGCTTTCTTTCTCAGAGGATTTCATTTCTTCCTGATAGGAGGCAGATGCCCCCCACCCAAGGTCAAAACCTTATTCTTAAATCCTTGGAATACATCTTTGTCGACTTTCTTCCCGACCTGATGATTTTCAGATTTTGTTACTTCCAATTTTCCTCACGTATTCTCAGGTCCTTTGTTACACACAGCAGGGGATGAGAAGAGCTAAATTAGGGGGATGTAGAATTCATGGTAGGAAAGGGGGACCAAGGAGCTGTTCCATAAGAAAACCCTCCAGGCTGTCTAAGTGGAACTCCACGTGTCCCAGAAGTTAAGGGAACAATATTCAATACACATGCCCAAAACACTCAGGCAGGAACCTCTAGCCAACAGGGCAAACAGATCACAGGATATTAATACTCCACCATATCTGCAGGCCAGCTCAGACTTGTCATCCTCTCATCTTGCTATAGGAGTTGATAGTCTCTGTTTAGCATTTTGAAAATGAATTCAGATTCTAAAAGGGCATGTTTTCAAAATCCATCAGAACAAAGCCCGTGAAAGTTCTGAGCAGATCATACCACTATGGATCAGGGATCAGCAAAGGTGCCAGGTGTAGTAAAAATACCCAGGGCAGGATTTATTCATTCACTTGTTTACTCATTCATTCATTCATTCATTCATGCAACAAATACTTACCAAATTCTTACTCTGTGGCAGGCATTCTTCTCATCCTAGAACTTGGGATCCAATGGTGAAATCAGCCTGGTCTAATGGAGAAAGCATTCAAGCCAAATCAAATGGAGGAGACAGGTAACACAATGCATTATTTGTCCTTCAGTCTTCTTTTTCAACCTTCTCCGTTAACACTTATAAATGAAATGTGGAAATCTATTCTGGTTGCGGTTTACCGGTAATCAGTAGAGATACTATCCACACAGGCAATGCTGCTGGAAGCTACGTGGTGAATATGTACTGTGATTCTTATAAATATGTTTCTGCTTAGCACTGCCTCTTGAGAAGAAATGATTTCACACCCACTGGGAATCTGCATCTGAGCTATTTTGCTAGTAAAACAACCAAAGGACAGATAACAGACAGTTCTTCCCACGTGGGATCAGAGAAACTGGAGATGTCTGAGGGGGTGGCAGAGTCTTTTCTTGTAGATCCACCCAATATAGCAGGTTGTTTGAAAACAAAGAAAATTTTTTTTTTTCTTTCCACTAAGGGGTTAAAAAAGGGAGGGTGGGGGGGAAATGAACATTCAAATAAGGAAGATTCAAGATTAGTTATAGATACTTTATGGGCTTAACTGAGAGTTGGGAAATTCTTAATTATAAGTTAAAATCTCTTGACTTCTTTATTTGATTCTGCAAATCCATACTTAACCATGGCTTATTATTGGCCTCGCACAGTGTTTGGCATAGAGTGGGCCCTAAATGAGTTTCTTTCTTTCTTTTTTTTTTTTTTTTTTTTTAACAAGGCACTGTGACAGATTCTGGAGATATAAGATACTGCCATTAGCCTTAAGGAGATCATAATTTAGGAGGGAAGACACTTTTGTGAACAGCTAACTCTAATGCAATAATTACCAATGTTTATTGAGCTCTTACTGTATTCCAGGCACCAGGCTCAACACTTAATGCCTGTTACCTCCTTTAAATCTTGTAACAATCCTATGAAATGGGCACTAATGTCTTCTTTGGTTAAGGATGAGGACAGATGCTGAGAGAGGTTCACAATACTACGGAGGAACAGTGATTGGAACCCAGATTTTGTGATTCAAATATATACATGCTTGAGTACCAACTGCCTGGCCTCTCTCGCTGTCTCTGTTGCCTTGCAGGTATGGGTAATGTATCTAGAAGGCAGGACAGGGAAGGTGGCTGGTTCTCCTGGAGAAGGGTTTGGAAAATGTTCACCAGGAAAGTGCATTTCACTTAGCACCTTGAAGGTTTCTAGCGTGGGTGAGCTGGGTGATTCAGCTTGCCGTTAACTGAGACACTGGACACTGTACCACATCATTTTGCTGCTAGTCTGGTTTTGTCCTGGTGACCCCAGCCGGGTAACTGCAAACTCATCCATCTTGATGGGCACCTCAGTGTCTGGATTGAGAGGAGAACTTGGCCCCCCTTCCAGCTCCTCTTCCTCAATCAGTGACTGAGGCTGTCTCCCTGACAGTTGGGCCTTCCTCCCTGTCTGGATGCCCTCTGGATCTCCATTTCTATTGTGACTTCATGCTGGGCAGTGCTGACTTTGGGCTGAGCTACCACTTCTGTTATTGACAAACCCACACTGGAAAATCGACCCAGTCGGCTAGGTTTTCTCTCTTAGTCTGTAACCAACCTTCACTCTGCAATCCCATCAGTGTGGATTCCAGTGCAGTGGCTCCATTAAGTCCCAGCTAATGGCCTTTTCATTCCCCTTCTATCATGCAGCTCACCCCACTTCAGGCCATAGGAAAAGGGCTGCAGCATTGCTCTCGGAGCTGGGCAAGAAGGATCCCTGGTGCTTTGGAGGCCCCATCCTGGTTCCTCTCTGTCTATGTCCCCCTCCCCACACCACCTACACACATTATGAAAAATTGTCATGCCAAGGGACATACATATCCAGAGGCAGTGCCCTCCTAGACCACAATCTGCTCATCAGATTCCTGCAATTCCCTGTTCAAATGGCCCCATGCCCACTTTCAGGACCTGTTCGGGGGTCTTCCCATGTCTGTCTTCCAGAGGGTGGGTTATGCTGGTATGTGCCTTCCTAGGCCTCAGGGCTGTTTGTGGCAAGTGTGGACAGGCTTGGACATGAAGTCTAGGGTATACACAGGCTTGTACAAGAGGATGTGGTGTAGAACAGAGCTGAGAGTGGGCCAAGGGCTCAGAGGTGGCTTTCCCTATACATGGAATGGGTTTGAGAACTCTGCAAGAGAACTTGGCCTTCTAGGTTGTTGTGAAGGTATATTTATCAAGGAAGCAGTCTGGAACATATTTTATTTAGGTTTTCATTTTGTTAGCTATTTAACATATGGTATATGGGCCTTGTGTTTTACTCTTGCCGTTGGCCCTTACAAATGTTAGAGGTGAGCAGACCATTGTACTCTTATCTTTTATGAAGGAACCAAATCTGGACAATTTTTTTCTTTCTCCCAGGGAAAGGTGCATCTTGGTGTATTTCTTGCCAACATGAAGATGTTAGTTCTGGGCACAGTCACAAGATGCCAGATGGTACCCAGGTACCAACTGCTAACTATTGATGAATTATACCATTTAGAGACTAGAAAATCCTGACTGCTTTCTATGTGGCCCTATGGTAGCTCATGGGATGTGGAAAAGATTTACTGCCTTGTTTAAACAGAAAGGACCACATGTCAAGTGAGCAGGGAAATTCACCTCTCAAAGAGGACCCTTCCTACGTTTTATCACAAATCCCTATTATCATAAACCAACCATTACGGTAAGCCAAGCACCTTCATACGTAACTCACATGAATTACATTTTATGGACTATTATTGGGAACCAATCACTCTTCTTTCCTCATTCAACCTCTTGGAAATAACCCACATAGAAGTCATACACTCTTACCACATTGCTTTTGCTAAGAGATCTTGTATTAGTTATACACTGCTGTGTAAGAAATTGCCCCCAAAACTTAACAGCTTAAAATAGCAGCACTTAGGAATCGGGGTGTGGCTTAGGTGGGTCCGCTGGCTGAGGGTCTCTCAATCAGCTACAATCAAGTTGTGGCCAGGGCTGCACCATAAGGCTCAGCTGCAAGGGAGGGAGTCCTCTTCTAAGCTCACTCACCTGTTTGTTGGTGGGATTCACTTCTTCATGGGCTGTGGGACTGAGCCTGCCCTCAGTTTCTGCCACATGAGTCTCTCCACAGGGCAGCCCACAGCAGGGCAACTTGCTTCAGCAGAGGAAGAAGAGAAAAGAGCTTGAGAAAAAAAGTGCAAGCAAAACAGAAGTCACAGTGTTTTGTAACCTAATCTTGGAAGTGACCGTGGGATACAACATTCTAAGATGTTCCCCTGGTGTACACATCCTGTATGACCCAAGAGTGTGAATATGATGGGCTGGCACTCCCATGATTCTATTACATCATATGGCCAAAAGGATTTTGCAAATGTAATTAAGTCTTAGATCAGTTGACCTAAAGATAGGGAGATTTTCTGGGTGGAACTGACCTAATCACATGAGGCCTTTAGAAGGGTAGATACCACATGTGTATTTAATGAGTCTGGGTCTCAAGGTCAGAGATGAGGGAAGTCAGAGATTCAAAGCACAGGAAGGGTTAGACATGCTCTTGCTGACTTGAAGATGAAAGGGGCCATGTGGCAAGGAATGCAGGTGGCCCCAGTAGCTGAGAGCAGCCCACAGATGACAGCCAGGAAGGGAACAGGAAGCTCAGTGCTTCCACTGCAAGAACTGAATTCTGCAAACAGCAAGAATGGGCTTGGAAGTAGATTTTCCTCCAGAATCTGGAGACAAGGACTCAGCCTGGCCCACACCTTGATTTCACATTCGTGACACTTAGAGCAGAGAACCCAGGTAACCTATACCCAGATTCCTGGCCCACAGAAAGAGTGAGATAATAAATGCGTATTGTTTTCAGCTTCTCTGTGTGTGGTGATTTGTTATGCAGTGTTATAGACTGAATTGTGTCTCCTGCCCTCAAATTCACATGTTAAAGCCCTAACCCCCAGTGTGATTGTGTTTGGAGATAAGAACAATAAGGAGGTAATTAAGGTTAAATGAAGTCATAAGGTGACTGATCCAACAGAAAGCTCACTCACTCTTTCCATACACACTCACCAAGGAAAGACCATGTAAGGATGCAGTAAGGAGGCGGCTGTCTACAAGCCAGAAAGAGAGCTCTCACCAGAAACCAAATTGGCTGGAACCTTGATCTGGGATTTCTAGGCTCCAGAACGGTGGAAAAATAAATGTCTGTTGTTTAAGCCCCCTCATCTGTGGTATTTTGTTATGCAGCCCAAGCTAATACATGCAGTGATAGAAAACCAACAGTAACTTTCCATCACTTTTGCTGTTTTGTTCATTAAAGGTAAAGTCACTAGATCCAGCCTGCACTCAGGGGGAGGGGTTCCCTAGGGTGTAACAATAGGTGATGGGGATCATTGCATGCCAGCTTAGAAGTCTACCTGCCACAGATATATTTAACAAAAAATACAACAACAAAACGAAAATATCATTTAGCACATATACCAAACATTAAGTAGGTGAACTGCACCCTAAGAATATTGGGGTAATTCCAGTCCTCAACACCATCTACTCCTTGTGCAGTTGTGGCAGTTTTCTATTTCCCAAGTGGGCATGGCAAACCTTGGGGCAACTTGCTTCTCTGTTCAGCTGGGTGGCAATGTGGCCTAGTGGTGCTTGGCACGTGGTAAGTTCAAGTCCCAATTCTGCTCCTTCCTAGGTATGTGGTCTTGAACAAATTACTTATATATACTGAAACTTTGTTTTCTGGCATGTAAAATGGGCATAAGAAGAATACTTGACCCACAACATCATTAAGAGGAATAAATATGCTGATGAATGCAAATTTAGAGCACAGTGCCTGGCATATAGTAAATGCTTAAAATTTTTATTTCTGTTAACAAAGTTTAATCTGAGTAAATTTTAAAGATCTTATTGGCTTTATTCAATGATTCATGAATTGGACAGCATCCAATCTAGCAGATGGAAAGGAGCTCCAAAGAGCTGCACAAGGAAAGAGATTTTATAGGCAGAAGGAACAAGGAAGTTGGATAAGGCAAAAAGCCAACTGGTTATTGCAAGGTTACTAGGGAATGGCAGGGCTTTATCAGACGATTACCTAATTCATTCTCATCAAGTTATTTCTGAGTGGTTGGTTTAAGATTCCACTTCTGAGGACTTCTCTGGCAGTCCAGTGTTTAAGACTCTGTACTTCCATTACAGGGGGCACGGGCTTCGATCCCTGGCTGGGAAACTAATATCCCACAAACCATGCGGCATAGCCAAAAAAACAAAAACAAAAACAGAAAAGATTCCACTTCTGGGAGAGCTGAAACATTTGTTGAATCTCGGTTTGGTGACATGGGACTTAGCACAAGTGACTCCATTTTGGGCCTGTTGTCTTTAATGTCTATTATTAATATCATTATCAGGAAGGTCTCTTGGGCTACCTACAATGCCACAGACATGTGATGATGTCTGCTCTTCATCAGAGTAAACAGTTGGATCTTATTCATATATTTTATTTCATTTAATCTTTACAGCACACCCTATGAGATAGGTATTTATTATACCCAACTTACAAATGACAAAATTATTAAACCCTAGGGAGGCTAAACAATATCATACAGCAGTTTAGCAATGAAGTTAGGATTCCCTGACTCCGAATCCCATTCCTTCCCACTCCACTGAGCTGCCTTTACTGATATCCTGATGCATTTACTGACTCCTTTACTGGGTTTCATGGGGCTCCAGATTTTAGCATCACCAGGTTACATAAAAGAGCTCATCTTCTTTACATGGAGAGCACTTTGGCCCTAGCAGAGGTTTTCCTTCAACCTGGATTCCCAGGTCACCAGGACAACTGAAATTATTTAAATTTTTTACCATTCCTCACTTTCACTTTTTACATTCTAAAACACCTCAGAAAACCAGGCCTGTTGGGAGGATTCTACACAGCTCTCTGGGAGAGCATGTGAGTGGTTGGAAGGGTGGGTTTGAAGCCAAAGTCTCCAGATCTTCCCCAGCCTGGCTTGTGTTTCATCACCTACAGACCTGGGGCTTTGTGTCTGAGGCTGAATGTGGGGACGGGGGAGGGCTGGGTGTGAATTCTTCCACCCCCATCAGTGCTGCTGGGCCTCTGGGAGCACTGTAGAGATGCAGTCCATTAAGGAATTAGCTTGGTGCTAATGCTTTCCACTGAGAAGCTATTCTGCTGGGGCCTCCCAGGGGTAGCTGAAAGTGTTTCATTCCTATTCATTCTATTCTCTGCATTCCCCAATTTAATGAGGTCTTTACTTTTGCCTTTAAAGAGTGCTCTCACCCCTGTGGTGTCTAGCTGTTAGCTGGAATTTGAATATAGAAGGGATCAGGGAAAGAAGGGAAGGGAGGGAGCCCAAGGGTAACCCCACGCGCACTGAGAAGGAGCTGGCTATCTCTGGCTCCCCATCTTTGGTCAGCCCTACTTCTGCCTTTCCTGAAATGCCAAATTTTGTGTCTCAACGACCTCCCACCTACTGGCTGAACCATCCCCAGTTACAGAGTAGACTTCCTTAGGGGCACAGAATTTGTTAATAGTCTCCACCCCCAGACCAGTAGGGATCAGAGTAAATTCATATTCTCAGAAAATAGAGCCAACACAATAGCTGGGCCTCTGGCTGCCTCCACCATCTCTGCTCCTTCCCAGGCTCTGCTGGCGGCAATCAGACAGCCCTCACTGGACTGAGAGTTCCAGCAGATCCTTGGATGCCCACAGAGTGTTGAAGGCAGAACTTCTGGAATATGGAGTTTCATTCAATGTTTATTCCGGTCAAGAGACAGGGCTTCTAGCTTGATCAGCCTCCCAGTGATACTGCTAAATGCTCTAGATTCACCTTTAGCCTCAAGCTCAAAGCCAGCCTAACTCTCCAGAGCCCTGTTTACTCTTGCTACTTTCACCCACAATGGGCAGATCTCCCCATTCTATAACCACAACTTGTCAGACTCCTAAATATTCCCCACGTGACTGAACTTCTTGTTACCATGGCCTAAGTGATCGCTTCCCCATCTTTTACAGATGCCTCCAAGAATTAGTGTTGAGAGAGTCATATAGCCCTGGACTTTGTCTACATTGTTTAGTTCCCCTCTCTGTGCCAAGTTAGTTTTATCAGTGCCAGTCCCAATTTCCTACCATCATCCTATGACATCAAAAGAAATCTCAGAAGCTGATTTTATTCTTTGTTCTCTGTTTGTATATCTTTATTATAACCAGTACATTTCTTTCAACCTGGAATGGACTTACCAATAACAGAATGGAACTGACCTTAACTTCTGGAAGAACTCAATGCACTAAGCCACTGCAGAAGACTGTCTTTACATAAGTTGCTGGTAATCAGTCACCAGGCATCAAATTCAGAGTCCCAGGCGATTTTTCAATGCCCATATGGTCTGAAAAGCAACACTTCTGGCATATAGAGATCGGCCCAATTTTTATTTCATTCAAGAGATTGGGCCTCCAGCTCCATTGACCATGCTATAGTCCTCCCAGTGACCCTACTTAATACCATAGACTCGGCTTTAGCCACGAGTTCAACCCCAGCCTGTCTAGAACACTTAGACATGCTTAGGTGTTCAGAAACTGGGTCAACAGCAAGGAGAAGTAAACTAAGATGTAGCATGCTGGAAGATTGAGGCACCACCATGAAATCAGTCTGATCCCTGTCCAACTACAAGAGAGTGACAAACTCAGACTTGGACTACCCTGTCAGTTAGTGTTCAAAGTCAGGCAGCTGTTGGCAGTGGTGTTACAGGAGAATGGTTCCTTCTTAATGTCACCTGACCTCATCTGAGGCTAAACATGGTTCTTTACTTTGGCTGCAGATTGGAATCACCAAGGGAGCTTTAGATATATCAGGTGCCTGTTCTCCATAAACAGAGATGATGACTTAATTGGCCTAGGCATTAGCAGTTTTGGAAAACTCCCCATGTAATTGTAATGGGCAAGTACCGACAATAGTGAGAACTACTGACCAAAAAAGAATAGGACTCAGGTATTCATGGTGGCAACCAGACTGAAGGCTCTAGCTCTGACTTGGAAATGGAATATGAGGCTGAAGAAAAAAACCTAATCATAGACTAGGCCAACCTAGATAAATTTGGTGATTTCTTCCAAATCCACCAGTTGCAGTCTAGCCAGGTCTTCCTCCCCAACCAACTGAAAGGCTGAGGTTCCTAGTGGACCACCGGAAAACTCCCTGGTACATTTTGGTTAAAGGACCGGACTGAACTGAGTTTAGGAGTGAAGGGCTCCACTGACCACACCTGGATGAGTCAGGGATGGACATTTTGGTAACATCACTCTTCCCATTAACATTACATCCTTAATATTATTCTCTGGCATAAAATCCTTCCAGGAGTCTCCTTTAAATTGTTACAATAAGAGGAGGCTATAGACCTGAGATGCATAGAAGATAAAATGGGCCATTGAAGAGCCTTCTTTTTTGAGTGAAATGGACCAAGTACATTCTTTTTGCACAGTTAGCCAGGAAAGGAAACCATATGAACACAAACCTTGCGGATGATGGCGATGTGCAGAGAGGGGATTGAGCCTGGAATGTGGTGTAGGAGGTAAGCAATGCTAACGGCCAATGATCCACTAGCTTGTGGAGTTGAGCAACTATTGGGTTTGCTACCAACCGTATCTAAGTGAGAGCCTTTCAGGGACACGCAATGGCTGTCAGTCCTCGTAATAAAGCTGTGTGAGGCTGGTGGCTGTGTGAGCTGTCATTGGCTGGTTTCAATGAGCAGATGTTGCCTAACATAGCTCAGTCTCATTTCCATACAAGCAGCCCATGCCCATCCCAGGCAACCTCTGAGCAAGGGCCTTTGCTTCTCCACAGTCTGCAGTGCCTTGGTTCTAGGTGAAAATGGACAGAGGCTGCAGGGGTTGCTCCTAAATCCGATTTCAGGGGAGGGAATAGATAAACTCACCACTTAATCATACACTTTTCTCATGGCTAACGTGTTGTCCCTCACAGTCTACTTTTTGCTGGGACAGTACAAAGAATCTTATGTTTATTTATATAGAATATTTATCAAGTGTCTACTTTGGGAAAGGACTATTTTAGGCACAGAGGATGGAGCAGTGAGCACAATAGACAAGCTTCTGCCTTCAGAGGGCTAATCGTCTAGTGGGAGACAATAAAGAACCAAGGATACCTATAAATAAATAAATATCAATAAACATAAAAGCCATGAGGAAAACAATACAGGGTGACCTGAGTATCAAGAAGTCAGCACAGGGAATGATAGAAAAATAGACCAATTGGGCTTGATCAAAATGAAAGCTTTTGTGCTGCCATGGAAGTGATGCAGTGAAAAAGGCAACCTAATTTTTATTTTTTAAGTAAAGGGCCAATGATCTGAATAGATAATTCTCCAAAGAAAATATACAAGTGACCACTAAACACATGAAAAGTTGTTCAACATCATTAGCCATCAGTCAAATACAATTTGAAACTGTAATAAGATATGACTTTACACCTATTAAGATAGCTATAATAAAAAACACAGGTGAGAAGTGTAAGCAAGGACATGGAGAAATTGGAGCCCTCATATGCTGCTGGTGAGAATGTAAAAGGATTTGGCTACTTTGGAAAGGGTTTGGCAGTTCCCCCCCGCTCCCACCAAATTAAACATAGAGTTAGCATATGACCCAGCAGATCCACTCCTATGTATCTACTCAAGAGAAATGAAAACACGTGCCCACACGAACACGTGTATGTGAATGTTCCTAGCAGCATGATTGTAGTAGTCAAAAAGTGGAAACAGGGCTTCCCTGGTGGCGCAGTGGTTGCGCGTCCGCCTGCTGATGCAGGGGAACCGGGTTCGCGCCCCAGTCTGGGAAGATCCCACATGCCGCGGAGCGGCTGGGCCCGTGAGCCATGGCCACTGGGCCTGCGCGTCCGGAGCCTGTGCTCCGCAACGGGAGAGGCCACGGCAGAGGGAGGCCCGCATACCACGGCCCGCATACCACAAAAAAAAAAAAAAAAAAAAAAAAAAAAAGTGGAAACAACCCAGATGTCCATCGAATGATGAATGGATAAATAAAATGTGGTATATCTATACAATGGGATATTACTTGGCAATAAAAAGTAATGAAGTACTGATACATATGCTACAACATGGATGAACCTTGAAAACATTATGCTAAGTGAAAGAGGCCGCCCACAAAAGCTTCCATTGTCTGATTCCATTTATATGAAATGTTCAGAAGGGGCAAAGTGACTGAGGCAGCAGGTAGACTGCCTAGGGACAGCAAGAAGTGGGGAGAAGGGGAGTGACTATGGGTTTTTGGGGGAGAGAGAAAAACGTTCTAAAATTGATTGTGGTGATAATTGCACAGTTTTGTGAAGATACTAAAAAACCACTGAATTGTATTCTGTACTTTAAATAGTGAGTTCTATGGTATATGAGTTATGGCTCAGTAAAGATTTTATTAAAAGAAGATGAAGAAGAAGGAGAATAAAGTAGCAGCATCTGCCCCACCCCCCCACCATAGAAGGATTAAGGATTTGGGGGAAGCATTCTGTGCAGAGAGAATAGGTAATGTAAGTGCCCTAGCTTTTCTGTTTGATATTTTGTGGTAAAATAAAAAGAACATGGGTTTGGGGCCAGGCACGTCATCGTCTGAATCCCATACTAACCATTTACCAAGACTAGCTTCCTTTAAAATTTTTTTAAGCTTTCTTCTTTGAGAACTTACTGTGTACTAGATATTGCGCTAATAGATTTCCATGCACTGATGTAATTTCCTCTGAGGGAGGTGTTATTATCTTCTTCTTACAGGAAGATGAGACCCAAAGTGCCTGTAACCACTACATGATACTGAAGGAATGACCTGGGATATGCACATCATCTCCTTGGCTCTTAAGTATCTCATTTATGAAGTGGAGATAATATCTACCCAACATGGCCCAGTAGATGGAAAAGCCATGTGTACCTAGCAGTGTGCCTAGAATTACTTTAAAAGTTTTTTTTTAAGTTTTTATATTTAAAAAAATTTATATGATTATTTTTTATGACTGTCTTATTTCCACATTCGATTGTGAGCATTTTTAAGAAGTGGCAATGATTTACATGCCTTTCTAATTTTAACCTTATGGTACAGCAAAACTGGGTTTGGTATTTGTGGCAGGTTAAATAATGGCTTTCCCCTCAAAAGATATGTCCAAATCCTAACTTCCAGATCCTGAGAATGTTACTTTATTTGGAAAAAAGTTCTTTGCAGATGTAATTAACATAAAGGTCTTGAGATGAGCTCATTCTGGATTACCCATATGGGACCTAAATAGAAAGACAAGTGTCTCCATTAAAGACGCAGACACCAAGGAGAAAGCCATGTGAAAATAAAAGCAGAGGTTGCAGTTATATATGCACAATCCAAAGAACACCTGGAGCTGCTAGAAACTGGAAAGAGCAAGGAAAAATCAGAGTGGGGCCCAACGAACACCTTGATTTCAGACTTCTGGCCTCCAGAACTGTGAGATAATACATTTCTGTTGTGTTAAGCCACCCAGTTTGTTACAGCATCCATAGGAAACTAATATGGTACTTATGAATAGTTAGATTATGAATAAATAACTGTTGATTGATTGAGGGTGTTAAAAACACAGGCCACTAAGAAACAAGGAATAAAGGGAGGATTGTGATTAGTAATTTTTGAGCACAAGACACTGTCTTGATACTTTCACAGCTATTAACTTCTCTCATGCTGGAGCCAATCAGGATGGTTAATTGTATGGATTTTGAAGTTAGAGCCAGGAACAAGCCTTGCTGCCACCACCTATTTTATATATGATACCAGGCAATCAGTGTCATTTATGTATATCTCAGTTCCTCCATCTGTAAAATGGGAAAAATCATTGCATCTAAGGTGTCTGTGCAGAGTAATGAGAAGTAAAAATACTTGAGACAAGCTATTTCTCTGATGAAACAGACAGTAGGGTCTTGAAAGGCTAACACTCCTACACAGAGATGAGCTCTAGACAGACATTGCTCCCAGAATTTAGTTATAGATTTTCAGCAGTCTGATTATGATAGGCCCAGGCATGGTTTTCTTCATATATGTTTTGTTTGCTGACCTCCTTGATTCTGTAAATTTATGTGTTTCACCAAATTTGGGAAGTTTTCAGCCACTATTTCTTCAAATTATTTTTTCTACTCTTTGTTTCAGCAACTCTAAAAATCCATATGTTAGATCTTTTGATTCCCACCCCCACAAAAGTCCCTGTACATTTTTTCCAGTATTTTTTCTGTCTTTTCTTCATTTTAGGTAATCTCTATTGCTCTATCTTCAAGTTTACTTTTACTGACTCTTTGTTATGTCATCTCCATTCTGTTATTAACCCCATCCAATAAATTCCAATTTCAGATACCATGCTTTTAGTCCTAAAATTTCCCACTGATCCTTTTTCATATTTTCAATTTCTCTGAGTTATCCTATCTTTTCATTCATTATGAGCATATTTTCCATTACCTGTGGAGCATATTTATACCATTTTAAAGTCCTTGTCTGTCTTTTGTTTTTAAAATTTATTTTTATTTATTTATTTATTATTTTTGGCTGTGTTGGGTCTTTGTTTCTGCGTGCGGGCTTTCTCTAGTTGCGGCGAACAGGGGTTACTCTTCCTTGTGGCGCACGGGCTTAGTTGCTCCATGGCATGTAGGATCTTCCCGGACCAGGGCTCAAACCTGTGTCTCCTGCATTGGCAGGTGGATTCTTAACCACTGTGCCACCAGGGAAGCCCTGATAATTTTAATACTTGAGACATCTCAGTGTTGGCCTCCGTTGACTATCTTTATTTTATTTTATTTTTTTGAGAATGGGTCACATTTCCTTTATTGTGTATATGTTGACTAGTTTGGAGTTGTGTTCTGGACATTGTGAATGTTGCGAATTCAGTTATATGTCTCCAAAGAGTATTAATGTGTATAACCTGCATTAATTTGGTTAGGTGGGTGGCAACTCAAATCTCAGTTTTAATATTTTATATTTAGCTGGGCTATTTATAGCCCATGCATATGTGGTTCAGGCATCAGCCTGAGACTTGGGGCAGAATCTGTATGCAGAATTTAGTGTTATTTTTCTCTGATTCTCTCCTTATTTTGAGATTGCCTCCTCAGTCTTCAGCAGCCATAGTTACTCCAGGTTCCATCCCTTTGTTCCTTAGGCCAGAAAATTGGGTTTTCTATGGTTTTAGATTCCCTAAATTATGACTGGAGTCTGCCATCAGGTCAAAGCCCCTATCCCCAATGGGAAACTCACTTTATCATGATTGCATCTTCCAGGTTTTAACTCTCCTCCAAAATCTTTTGCCTTTGTTCACACTCTAGACCCTTCAGGTGGTTGTCTGAGGGAGTACTTTGTCCCAAGTTTATAGCTGTTTTCTGTAGGAGCGTCAGTCTATTGAAACTTACTCCTTCATCCTGGAGGTAGAATCTTGCATTTAGCTATAGGTGGAAAATATAAGAAGCACTTAGATAATGTCTGGCCCAAGGTAATCCTCAATAATAATCACTACTGATTATTCTTATCATAACACTGTGTAAGATTAGCATTATTATTCCCATTGTGCAGATTAAGAGTAAGGGCTCAGAGAGGTTAAGTAACTTACCCAGCATCTTATAGCTAGTAATTTGAGATTTATCAAAAGGAGTAAATTTCAGTTTGGAGTTTGGGCTAGATATTTCCATTCCTGTTCTTTCTTGAATCTTCAATGACCTTGGATATCTAAGATTCATTGATTTCCATCTGTAAATGGAGATTCATAACTGTGCTGCTGAACCCCTGATGCTACTTTTCATGAAGAGAAATGAGCTTGAAGAATGTCAGGCTCAGGTTCACCTTATGAGCAGATATAATAAATAACCACAATGACTATTTAAATGGGGATGAGAAAAGGACCCAAAGCCTTTACTTGGCTACCACAAAGACACTCAGCTCCTCCTTTGATTAATTATGTGGCATTGATCAGTAATTTTTCCTTGAGTCTCAGTTTCTTCATCTGCGAATCGGATGTAATAATTCCTAATCCCCAAACTGGGAGAGAATTCAGTGAGAAAGCTGACTTCCCCATGTCGGACTTTGTCCTTCACAAATGGCAGGATAGATTTAAGTTAGCAGAACTGGAATAGTGACTCCATATGCAGTCCAAAGAGAGAAGAAACAGAAGTCAGCGGCACAGAGGAGACCAATAGTTTCTCTGGGTTTTCCCGTGGTACGGTTTTCCTTTTCAGATGGCTGGGAATGAGGCTTCTGCTTTCTGGGGAGGCCAGTCCTCGACAGCAGTCCGTTCTCCTCACTGCCACACACGACCACTTTTCCCCTTGAGTGGCCTCTGGCTTTGGCAAACAATTAGGCAATGGACAAGACTGCACACGGTTTCTGGGGAAGTGGCTTCTTCTTACTTGATGCTTCATTTTTATTTTTAATTTTCTTATCTTTGCTCTCATCCTAGGGGAATCTTCACATATGCTGTATTACTAAATTCTTGCAATGGAGCAATGGAACAATGGAATAAGTGATAAAAAGTAGATTTTGTAATTCCCCAGTCTCTCTTGGGATGGGCTTGAATAGTCCAGTCCTTTGGACTTATATTTGGAAATATTGGTTCATCTAAAGTTTATCACATAGGTTTTTTTTGTTTTTTTGTTTTTTTTGCGGTACGCGGGCCTCTCACTGTTGTGGCCTCTCCCGTTGCGGGGCACAGGCTCCGGACGCGCAGGCTCAGCGGCCATGGCTCACGG